>NC_141542.1:91330000-91630000 GCF_021556685.1 Rattus norvegicus
ACACAGCTGAGAGGGGCTTGAGTGGTGTATGTGAGGGGTGTGTGTGTGTGTGTGTGTGTGTGTGTGTGTGTGCGCGCGCGTGTGTGTGCACGTGCGCGTGCGTGCACGTGTGTGTGTTAGCAGAGTTGAAAGAAGAAACATTCTGATGCATTTCTTGGCAGAGAGTCCTACCTTTCCAGACCTGACCCATTTGACACATCCATATCCGAGCTTTAGTGGGAGGATGGGAAGATGCCATGGGTTCATTCTTCCCCAGCCTACAGGTGTTTGAGGAGGCTGCCAGCCTCTTTTTGGACTTGTTGGGGAAGCTGTTGGCCCAACCAGATGATTCCGAGCCGACATTTCGAAGGGATAGCCTCATGGTAATCTTCTCTCGCCTCCAGATTTCTGTCTTTCCTGCCTTTTTCTGCATTTCTCCCAGCCCGTCTTATGATTTCATCAATACCACAAACGACTTCTCGCCATGTGCCATATACCACATGAGTAAGAGAGTGCCCGCCTTGATCATACTAAAGATAGTCGAGAAGGCTGGGCAGTGTAGCATATGTCTTTAGTTCCAGCATTTGGGAGGCAGAGGCAGGCAGAGATCTCTGAGTTCAGGGCTAGCCTGGTCCACATCATGAGTTCCAGGACAGCCAAGGCTACTTAGAGAAATCATGTCTTGAAAAAAATAAAGAACCAAAGCAAAGCAAAACAAAAAATCAAGTAGGGAAAGTGAAGAGCCTATGGAGCTCAGTGTACAGTGCAGAAGTGCCACTGAAGAAGATGCCATAGGTGCTGTGTAGAAGTCTTCAAGCTGTGGAGGAGGAAGGCATGCGTGCGAACATTTCAGGAATGCATAGCAGCTGTGCCAGGTGGTGGGGCAGGGAAGGAGATAGGCCGTTCTAGGTAGAAAGAACACCATCCCTAAATTACAGAGTCGTTAAGTAGTTTGGCATTTATCAAGGTCCACAAATATAAGTGTCTCAAACAAAAAAAACAATTAAAATTTAGAAAACCAGGCATAGTGGTGCATGCCTGTAATCTCTGCACTCGGAAGGCAGGCGGAGCTCTCTGAGTTCAGAGATAGCCTGGTCTCTACATATAGTTGAGACAGCCAGCGCTACATAGTAAGACCCTATCTCCAAAACAAACAAAACAACAATAACCGAAAGAGATGAGGCATCTTGCAGACCACCTAGTGTTCTCCAGCCTTGTTTGTGCTCAGACTCATGAACTACTCAAGCTCTCCCTCTCAGACCCTGAGTTCAGGACAGGAGAATGGAGGACACTGAATGAGAAGGCCGCTGAGTTATCACAGGTCCAGAAGATACAAACACTGTGGCCAAGGAAAGTGGCTGTATGGTTGTTGTTGAAATCAGCAGTTGGGATCATAGCTGTGGCTAATTTTCTACCCCAGTTAGTGATCTATCCCCTTTTCTAGTCTGAGATTCTAGCTTCCTCTTCCTCTTCCTTTTGAGTCAGAAAGTTCTGAATGTGTAGAAAAAGTTTTGACCAGTAAGTCACCATTGGCCAGCATTTGTCATGTCATTTGAATACTGGGTTTAATGAGGTATCTGGAATAATCGTCCTTCCTGAATTTCTGAATTGTTATACCCATGTTCCACATTTTAGAAATGTCATCTGGGAGGATGCTGATGAGAAAATAGAAGGATTAGTTAGACGAATGTAAGAGAGCAAGGATTGAATCCCAGTACACAGAGTGTATGTGTAGAAGTGGGAGGGGAAAGAAGAGGGAAGGACTGTTCGTCAAACAGGAAGGCAGTTGATGTGTTTTCCATGGGAGGAAGTCTTAGGTCAGACATCTTTCTCCAGGGCTCTTAATCCCTTTCCCAGGTTTCTGGGGGGTAGTCCTGGCTTCATTAAAGCCCGGTCAGTTTTCTGAAGCCCTGCTGCTGACTCTGCCCTTCTCTCCTTCAGTGCTTTGCTGTCTTGTGTGAGGCTGTGGATGGGAACAGCCGGGCCATCTCCAAAGCCTTTTATGCCAGCTTGTTGACCACACAGCGTGCTGTGTTGGACGGGCTCCTTCACGGCCTAACGGTTCCACAACTCCCTTTCCACACACCACCAGGTATCCAGCTTCCTTGTCCTATAGGCCTGGCTAAATCCTTCCTGCTTCCACCATCTGGAATGGTGCTTGGTACTTCACAGGTGCTCAAAAACCATAAATTGGAGTTAGGGGTGTAGCTCATTAAGTAGAGGGCTTGCCTAGCGTGCATGAAGCCCTGGGCTTGGTGCTACATAGCTCCAGCACTCTAGAGGTAGATGCAGGAGGATCAACTTCAAAGTTATCTTCAGCTTCATAGTTTAAGGCTTGCCCCGGACATACCGAGACCCTGCCTCCAAAAGCCAAAAGACATAGCAAGACACAGCAAAAATATCCTAAAAATTTGAATGTGTGAGAAACAACCAGACTTTACCAGTACACCTTGCCTTTCTCCACAGGAGCCCCACAAGTGAGCCAGCCACTGCGGGAGCAGAGTGAAGATGTACCCGGAGCCATCTCTTCTGCCCTGGCAGCCATGTGCACTGCCCCTGTGGGGTTGCCCAGCTGTTGGGACGCCAAGGAGCAGGTCTGAGCTCCAAATTCTTGGTTCTTTCTTCCCGCAACATGGGAACTGGGAAGGCTGACCAAAGTTTCCGCTGAGAGACTGAAAAGTAATGCTCAGGATTTCTAGAAACAGACACTCCCATGCTGGTCTGGGCCTCTTGTTCAACTCGGCATGGCTAGAATTCCAGAGCACTGGCCAGCTGGCCCAGCAGTGACTGCCCAGGTGATAAGGCCATTTAAACCAAACTAGGGCAGGATTCAGTTCCCCACGGGCCATGGAGACTGGGAATGGAATGGGGTCTGAGATTCCTAGTGAACCCAAAAAGAGCCAGCATGAGTCTGAAAGTCCTGGCCAGCTGAAGAAATGTGAGAAACGAAACAGAGTAAGGGAGACAAGATGGAGTCAAATATGTCTCCGTAGGTCTCTTGGCATTTGGCCAACCAGCTAACCGAGGACAGCAGCCAACTGAGGCCATCCCTCATCTCTGGTCTGCGGCACCATATCCTATGCCTCCACCTTCTCAAGGTACTTCCTTCCCACAGCTTAGATTCCCAATACCTCAGATTTCTTCTAATTTCTGGGAAGGGAGAGGAGGCAAGAGAAAGGGAAGGAAGGAGAGAGAAAGGAGGAGTAGGAGAGGGAGGGAAGGAGGGAAGAAGAGGGAGATGGAGAGAGAGGGATTGATTGATTGATTATCCATAGTGGGCATGGTGATGCTTGCCTTTAATTTCCAGCACTCAGGAGGCAGAGGGAGGCCATCTCTGTGGGTTTGAGGCCAGCCTGCCTGCCTGGTCTATATAGAGAGTTCTAGGCCACCCAGAACTCATAGAGGAGAAAGGTTTTGTGGGAGGCATGGTTGGGAACAGCAGAGTAGTTCACATGCTGCCATCCAGAAGCAGAGAGAATACCTGTGGTGTGTGGTGTCTGGTTTTCTTTTCTCCTTTCATTCTGTGCAGGCCCTAGCCTGTGGGATGGCACCAGGCACATTCAGGGTGGGTTTTCCCTGCTTTAGAAACACTCCGAGGTGTACTTTACTTAGGCTCTTCTTTCTCCGGCCATATTGACAGTCAAAATGGTCTCAAACCCCACATGTGGACACTAGCTCCACTGAGAGGCTTGCCTGCTTTTCAGTTGAACCTTCCACCGTAGGACCACTGACAGCCTCCTCCTGGCCTCTCTAGGTTCTCTACTCCTGCTGCTATATTAGTGAGCGCCTGTGCCATATTCTGGGACAAGAGCCTCTGGCCTTGGAGTCGCTGCTCATGTTAGTCCAGGGCAAGGTAAGAAGCTAATGTGATACCAACATGGTTGGCTGTCTCATGGTGGTTCCATCTCACCCAGAAATTGTTCTGACACCGTAGGCTTCCTTTGCAGGTGAAAGTAGCAGACTGGGAAGAGTCCACTGAGGTGGCACTTTACCTCCTGTCCCTTCTTGTCTTTCGGCTCCAAGATCTACCTTCAGGGTGAGTCATAAAGTCAGGTCTCTCACTCTCAGCTGAAGTCTTCCTCCCACAAAGCTAACCCTGACATACAGGGAATGGCACCCTTTATCCTTTTCCTAGAAGGGCATTTCTCTATGAAGAACAGGCCTGGATTCTTTCTCATCACCTTTTGACTTTGGAGGAAGACAGCAGCATGAGTGGAGTGTGCAGTACAAGGAAGAGGAAGGAGCCTTCCCAGCCCATTGTAATCTGTGGTGCATCTCTCTGTTCCAGGATGGAGAAGCTGGGCAGTGAGGTCGCTACTCTCTTCACCCACTCACACATCGTCTCTCTTGTGGTGAGTCCTCAGCATTCTCCTGTCTTTGCCCTTCATCTGACCCTTTTGGGAGCAGGCAGCCATCCTTCTATTTGCAACTGTTTCAGCAAGCATCTTCTTCATGTCCTGGACACCATTCAGGTTCAGATGTCCCTTCTTTTCCTCTACCTTTCTCACAGAATGCAGCAGCCTGTCTCTTAGGACAGCTTGGTCAGCAAGGGGTGACCTTTGACCTCCAGCCCCGGGAATGGATAGCTGCAGCTGCACATGCCTTGTCTGCCCCTGCAGAGGTAAGGCATTGGGGAAGACATGTTTCCTGAGTCCAGCACCAGGGCAGCCCTCGTGAGGACAGACAATATCTGGTAATCCCAACGGAAACTACAGAATGGAAAATGAGTCGAGAAGCCTCTCTTCCTCACCTTTGCCTCCAGACAGTGGTTTGCTCTGGGCCTGGGTTGGTCAGTGCTTCTTTTCTAATTCAGAAGTTCCAAAGATGGAGGCAGGGAAGGGGGAAGTAAAGGAAGCTGCCCAGGAACCTGGGTAAGAGGTTCCCTGCCTGCTCTGGTCCCCTCCAGGAGCTCATGCTCCTGTGGCTGAAGTCCTTCCTGGTACTTTAATCGCTCACCTCTTGCTGCAGTGTTCTGCTCTTTCTCTGTGACTAACATGGGGTAGTGCGTTCTTCAGGAACTCGGGCTACTGTTTTGTTTTTTCGTTTCCTTTCAGGCCCTTTGGAACTCTTTGTTTCAGTTTGTGTTGGTTTTGGTTTTTGGATTTTGGTTTTTGGGTTTTGAGACAGGGTTTCTCTGTATAGCCATGGCTGTCCTGGAACTCACTTTGAGAACCACGCTGGCCTTGAACTCACAGAGATCTTCCTGCCTCTGCCTCCCGAGTGCTGTGGTTGAAGGCATGCACCAGCATTGCCTGACCCCTTTCAAACTCTTCCGTCATTTTGGAAAAAGGAGAGACTTCATATTTATATAATTTGTGTCCTTGTATATGTAGAACTTTTTGCACTTTCTAACTTATATAATACATCTCCCACAACACGCTTGGAAGATTAGAGACAGCAAATATAGTAATAGCTGCTTCCCTTGATGAAGTTAGCCTTCAGAGGGGTTGTGTCACTAGCTAAAGCACTAACATTTACCCAGAAGCTTTTCCTCCTCATTACCTCTTTAGATGGCTCCCCAGGTCCAGCATTCTGCCTTTGGGTTGACTCCATCTTGTTGCTCTGTGCCCCTCCCAACTGCCCACCTGTGCTATCTCTCTCTAGTCTCTTGCTGACTCAAGGGCTCTGCCCCTATTTTTTGTTCTCTTCACTGCTTTCTAAGGAGAAAATAGTGCCATCCATTCAATCAGTGGCTCTGAACACAGAACCAACCGTGTGTTGAGTGTTTTACACTATTGTAAATTCTGTGAATCAAGAAGTGGATACAAGATTTTATAAAATATTGCTAATTCAGGAGCAAAAGTTGTGCTGTGCAAGTCTTTATTGGCTTCCCTCTGCTTATAGGAAACGCTTCAGACTCTGTAGACCACTGCAGTATAGTCTATCATGGCCTATCTGATGCCAGTGGGCTCCAAAGATTGTTAATCACTTCTGGAATGCACTGTGAACATTTATGCCTACCTGCTCTTTTTTTTTTTTTCTTTTTTTCGGAGCTGGGGACTGAACCCAGGGCCTTGCGCTTTCTAGGCAAGCGCTCTACCACTGAGCTAAATCCCCAACGCCTACCTGCTTTTGTACTGTGCTCTGTACATCTTATGGTGTCTTCCCTTCCTACTGCCACTGTCCCTTGTCTGACCTTACATTTTTATCTACTTATTCTGGAGTGCTGGAGATTGAATTCAGGGCCTGGCACAACCTTTGCAAATGTTCTACCATTGAGCTACATTCCAGCCCTGCCTTTAAAATGGTGGATATGTCTCTGCCTCTAAAGGTGCTGTTAGGCACATTTATTCTCCTGTGTAAACAACTTCTTGTTTAGCACACGTCTTCCTAAACTAGAATTGTTTTTGGACCCAAAAGATTATCCTACTAGACTCTATGTCTTTAGGAACATGAAGGAAATAGGCGAAACCCAAGATTCCAAAACTTGTCCCATTCTGCCAGGCTAAGAAAGAGGTTTTTCTACTCATGTAGGTGCTGGGAGCCTGGTCTGGGTTACTACCTCATCCCTCTTGAACATCTGTGTTCCTCTTACCTCCCTCCAACAGGTCCGGCTGACTCCACCGTGTAGTTGTGGCTTCTATGATGGCCTCCTCGTTCTTCTGCTTCAGCTCCTTACACAGGTACAGATGTGCCATGAGACTGAGAAGAAGCAGGGAGAGGACCTAGGTGGAATTGGAGTCACTAGAATGTAGAAGTGAAGAAGCAAGCATGCTTGCCTGCCCTCTCATACTGCTGTTAACTGTTAACTGCCGGAAAATGGCCCCTGCCCTCAATAGAGCCTCTGAAGTGAGCTGCACAGCCACATCCCTAGGGATCCAGTGGGAGAAAAGCAGCTTCTCTGGGGTTTGGGATTTGTGGGGTTATTATTATTATTATTATCATTATTATTATTATTATTATTATTATTATTATTATTATTTAGATGAAAATTCTTATTCACTCCAAGGTAGGAGGATCAACAAGTTCTAGACCAGCCTTGGCCATATAGTAAGTTAACTGAGGCTAGCCTGAAGTACCTAAGATCCAGTTTCAACAGAAACAAAAGTGTTTTTAATAAGCCTTATACACGGGGTTGGGGATTTAGCTCAGTGGTAGAGCGCTTGCCTTGCAAGCGCAAGGCCCTGGGTTCGGTCCCCAGCTCCAAAAAAAAAAAAAAAAAAAAAAAATAAGCCTTATACACTTGGCCTTGACATGAGCAGGTCTGGACAGGCTAATTTCTTGGTTTTCAATAGGCACAGACATAGGTCGAGAGGTCGGGTTAAGTTATGACCTCGTAGGAACATAAGCTGGGCGAGGTGGTGGACTTACAGTCCTAGGGTTTGAGGATCTGAGGCAGGAGGATCATAAGTTTGAGGGCAGCCTGAATACATAGTATTATACATAATTTATTTTTCTTTCTTTCTTTCTTTGTTTTTTGTTTTGTTTTGTTTTGTTTGAGATAGGGATTCTCTGTGTAGCCCTGACTGTGCTGGTACTCACTCAGTAGACCAGGCTGGCCTCAGATCCACCTGCCCAGCTGAGATGCTATTTTCTAAAAAGAAGGAAAGGAAAGAGGGAGAGAAGAAAGATAAATGGAAAATGAGAAAGGAATGGAAGTAAAATATGAAAATATTAGGTGGGGGGGTTGGGGATTTAGCTCAGTGGTAGAGCGCTTGCCTAGCAAACGCAAGGCCCTGGGTTCGGTCCCCAGCTCCAAAAAAAGAAAAAAAAAAAAAAGAAAATATTAGGTGGGGAAACCAAAGGAATGGTTTCTATAACTCTGTGTCTGGGACAGAAATAACAAAAAGGCATTTGGAGCCCTGCCTTCTGCACATCCTCCTCTCTAACAGGGGAAGCCTGGCCTGATCAGGGACGTGGCAGGTTCAGAGGTGTGGACCATTCTGTGGCACCGCTTTTCCATGGCTCTGAGACTATCTGAGGAGGTGTCTGCCCAGGAAGATGACCTGTCACTATCAAGTCCACCCAGCCTAGAGCCAGACTGGACACTGATTTCACCCCAAGGTGTCTTCTCTTACCATAGCTATGTTTGCATAGGCTCCTTTCCAAAAGGAGGCCGCTTAGAACTGGGTTATCCTACAGTTAAGTGCTTCTATGGGAGCTTTGGGTGATCAGGGGCGTCTGGGACTCTTGCTTGTTTGCATCCTCTGTTCTTTTCAGGCATGGCAGCCTTGCTGAGCCTGGCAATGGCCATCTTCACCCAGGAGCCCCAGTTATGCCTGAGCCACCTGTCCCAGCATGGCAGTGTCCTCATGCTGACCCTGAAGCACCTGCTTTCACCCAGCTTCTTGCACCGCCTGAGCCAGGCGTGAGTCTGAACTAGAAAAACAGTAGAGTCGGGCTGTAAGGGGAGGAGGACGTGAGGGCAGGAGAGGAGCAGAAAGCTAGAGGTGGGGCAAGGACTAGGCTGGGACCTAAGGATTTGCCGAGATGGGAAAGTGGAACTGCAGTGAGAGAGGCAGCATCTTAAAGGGTGAGTCTGTTTTCCTTCCTAGGCCTCAGGGGTCTGAGTTTCTCCCCGTTGTGGTGCTCTCTGTGTGCAAGCTGCTCTGCTTCCCCTTCGCCCTGGATGTGGATGCTGACCTCCTCGGAGGCATCTTGGCTGACCTCAGGGCCTCAGAAGTTGCAGTCTACCTGCTGCAGGTATGTGGTTTTGCAGGTATGAAGGTGGGAAAGGAAGATGGCCAACGTTGTGTCTTCTAACTCACATCTTAATAGCTCTAGGACTCCCCTAGGCCCTCAGGGAACAGGACATCTAGCTTGACTGAAGTGTTGCAGTGGAGGCAGCCCTCGGACCCAGACATGGCCTACAGCTGGCTCTGAGCTAATGACTCCCCGTGTTCATTGGTCTCCCCTCTGACTCTTTTAGAACTCAGTAGTGAGGCCAGGTACTGGAGCTCAGTTCCTTAGTCAGGAATTACTATCCTGCCACTCTTTAGCATTATACCTTGCATCTTTGGAGGAAGAAATTGTGCCTTTGCAGAGCCAGGTGTAAGTGTAGAAAGGATCTGCTCTTGGGTTCCAAGTGGGTTTCATGTTTTATGCTATGGGGCAAGGCTCTGCTGTCTCGTAGTTTTCTTTCCTTGGCTTGGCGAGTCTATCTGCCAGCTTTTGTCTTGCCTTTGCCATTGCAGTATACCTCTCCCTCTCCTGAACTCTTGTTTCTTCCAGGTCTGCTGCCACCACCTTCCATTGTTCCAAGCAGAGCTGCCCATTGGCCTCCTTACACGCCTGGCCCTCATGGATCCCACCTCTCTCAAGCAGTTTGTGAACACAGTAGCCACCTCTTCTAGAGCCATCATCTCATTCCTCTCTGTTGTTCTCCTGTGTGACCAACCCCTCATGGTCTCTGACCTCCTGTCCCTGCTGACACACACAACCCGGATTCTATCCCCCAGCCACTTGTCCTTTATCCAGGAGCTCCTGTCTGGCTCTGATGAATCCTATCGGCCACTGCGCAGCCTCCTAGGCCACTCAGAGAATGCTGTGCGGGTCCGTACTTACAGGCTCCTGGGACATTTATTACAACACAGCATGGCCCTACGTGGGGCACTACAGAGCCAGTCAGGACTGCTCAACCTTCTGCTGCTAGGGCTTGGAGACAAGGACCCTGCCGTGCGACGCAGTGCCAGCTTTGCTGTGGGCAATGCAGCCTACCAGGCTGGTCCCTTGGGACCTGCCTTGGCAGCTGCAGTGCCCAGTATGACCCAGCTGCTGGGAGATGCTCAGGATGCTATCCGGCGCAATGCTGCATCAGCTCTAGGCAATCTGGGACCTGAAGGATTGGGCAAGGAGCTATTAAAGTGCCAAGTACCCCAGCGGCTCCTAGAAATGGCGTGTGGAGACCCTCAACCAACTGTCAAAGAGGCTGCCCTTATTGCCCTCCGGAGCCTCCGACAGGAGCCCTGTATTCATCAGGTAAAGCCAGGGGGATTATGAGCCGTGGTGATCAAAGGCCCTGAAGTTCACACAGCATTTCCTGTGTAGTTTGTGAGGACCCCTAGAAATGCAAAATATTTCCTCAGGGTGTAAGAAGCTCAAAGGCAATGCATTGGAGATGGGTTTCCTAACGTACCCTAGAGGAGGGAAGGTATCTGGAAGGCTCCAGTGGGCTATGGCTTGCCTGAGACCCCAAGAGTCAGCACGTCTCTCTTCCAGACACAAAAGAGAAGGGAGATGGGGAAACCAGGAGATGCTGAGGCCGTGAAGCTGCCAACTGTTCTTGTTCTTAGCCCAGAGCTCGGCCTTTTACCTTTATTGTCTAGGTTAAGCTTTTCTCCCCCTCATTTTGCAGGAAACGGAAGCAGAGCTAATTTAGTAACGTGTCACAGTTACATGCTCTCAGATGGGACAGGGCTTCTGAACTCCTGAGTCGGGGTCTAGAGCCTATTCTTCTGAAATATGATGGTGTTTTGCTTCTACTTAATGTTGAGTCTCTAACGAACCCAGTGGGATTCACACATCTGAGCTATCACAGAGTAGACTTGGTCAGTGTGGTATCATTAGACCCACAGGCATTTGACAGGATGATACTAACACTAAAAATCTTTCTGGCGGTCCATGTGAGGAAACAATGAAATGGTGGGAAATGAAGGACCCACTGGGAAGCAGAGGTTCTGGCTTACTGTCTGTTATTACTGCTTTCCTTAACCCCTGACTAGGGACAGGTGAATGGGTCACTTAGTGCATTGATTTTATGGCCAGTACCCAAAGAGAGTAGAAATCAATACCTGGGTGTTGTTGAGTCATAGCCCTTGAGACTTCTTGTCTTGATTAGCCTATTCCAAATCCATAAAAGGCTCATTTTCCTGTTTCTTAGTTAAAGGGGAGTCCTTTGCATGTGCCAACACCACCATTTCTCACCCTTCTGTCATGTTCTGTCATTTGCTTTAACCTGCAGGTGCTGGTGTCGCTGGGTGCCAGTGAGAAATTAACCTTGCTGTCTTTGGGGCATCAGTTACTGCCAAGCAGCAATAGCAGGCCTACCTCTGCCAGACACTGCAGGAAGCTTATCCACCTCCTGAGGCCGACCCACAGCACATGACCCCGATGCCTGGGGTCCCCTCCAGCCGTCACTATCCTACTGTTGCAAATCTTCCTTTTTCTCCTACCCAAGCTTCTAACTCAGCCAAGAGCTGAAGCGACTGAGAAAGAGTGCTAAGCTGCCGACTCCCCTGCAAGTGAGAAACTAGAAGAGATTTTATTAAAGCTCCTTCCTCCCTAGATTCATAATGACTTGAATCAGTAAACTCCATCACTGTTGGTGCCAGAGAAAATCCCTTTTGTCTACATGCGGGGATCTCTCTTCCAGTAATGAGCCCTTAACCCCAGGACCATGCCATCCACCCAGGCCTTAGGAAAAAACCACCTCTACCTTGCTGGACCTCCTCCTTTCTGGATCTCCTGTAATCTGCCTTGCTGTTTTTGCCTTAAGTACACTGGTCTCTATTTCAGCTGTCTCCCATGGGGATAAATGTCATCACCCCTGTTGTTGAGGGGTTCCTCAGCCCTTAGCCCACTTTCCTTCCACGAATGGTTTGTGTGTGTGTATAATGTATATTTCCATATATATGTGTGTGTGTACATATGTATATATTTATATGATATATACACACATATATAAGTTGTTTATAAACACTTAGTGAAAATTGTGCCTCACCCTAACTGAAGCTCCCAAGGTAAGGTGTTGGGAGGCTTGGGCCCTTTTCTAACTTCTCTGACACTGGAAGCCCTGTACCCTGTTCACACAAGATCTTGGTTTAGAGAATTGTTTATACCTTTCAAGGTAAGGCCAGTGGAACTGATACAGAGAAGAGTGGGGATAAACAGGTAAATCAAGGTACTGTGAGAATACAGTCATTTTAACATTTAAGGCAGTGTCAATGTGTATGGAATCCTAGCTGCTTTGAAAGAACGGCTATTTATGGAGACTGGCGTTTACCAGAAAAAAGTGTTTGACAGTCCCCTTAGTTAGAATCAAATGTAACCAATTTACCTGAAAGGATGTTTGGTAGACACATTAGTAAAAATCTAACTGCATGTGTATTAGAAGCTTGACTGAGACAAGCTTCCAGGTCCCTGAATTCTCCATCCAGTAAAAGGGGAGACTCCTCTTGGAGTGGCTCAGCGATGAGTGCTTGCTGCCTATGTATGAGGTATTCTGGGTTCAGTGTCCAGCTAATGGGAGGGAGAAAAAGGTGTCTTTCTGTCCTTCCTTAACTAAAGATTGTAAGAAATGAAAGATGAGTAAAATTATCTGTATTTTATAAGGAGATTTTCATTATCTACTGCATTTAGTTATGTCTCATCAAAAGAAAGATTCCTCTAAGACCGTTCTTAATTTCTCACTCTCTCTATATAATATAATGTATATTATATATGTATGTATGTTTTATATATGTATATACACATATATATTGTGTAATATATATAATATATGTGTGTGTGTATATATATATATATAAAATTTTTGTTATTTTTTTGAGATAGAGTTTCTCTGTGTAGCTCTGGCTTCCTGGAATGTACTCTGTAGCCCAGGCTGGCCTTGAACTCAAGAGATTGACTTGCCTCTGCCCTCTGAGAGCTGGCATTAAAGGTGTATACTGCCACTACCTAGCCCATATTTTCTTTTAATTCATACACACACACACACACACACACACACACACACACACACACACACACACCCTTCCTGTGTGCCACTAGAGATAGAACTGCACCTGATGCCTGATACAGAGTTTCCATTCTGGCTGGAAACTGGGAAAGCTGTTAAAATAAGTGGAGTGAAGCTGAGTGGAATGGCTGCAACTGAAGAGGCTGAGGCAGGAAGATCACGCTCTCGGGAGTCTAAGACCAGCCTGAGCAACATAGCAAGAACCAGTCTCACAGAGTAAGCTACTTAAATAAACTGTATAGGAAGGTGATTAAAAAGTGCTCTGGAATAAAAGCATGAAACTCCATCACTAGGTAGTCTGAAACAGGATTGTGAATTTGAAGCCAGCTTAGACTATATAGTAAGGCCCTGTCTCAGGAAAGAGAAGTAGGGAGGGCAGGAAGGTAGTGATGGGCAGATGCTGCAGACCTTGTATACCTTGCGGGGTTGAGAGTTTTTCTAAATGCTTTTGGGATGGATGGGAAGGTTCATCATGGAAGAGCAATATGATTTACCTCATGCTCTTAAAAAAGGGAGTGAGGGAAGGCTTACTCTGAGGGTTGGAGAAATGGCTATGTGTAAAGTGCTTGCTTCACATAAAACAGCTGGTCATAGTGCTATGCTGCTGTAATCTGAGCCCTGTGGGGGTAGAGATGGGCAAGTTCTCTGGCTTTGCTGGCCTGCCAATCTAACTAAAAGAGCTCAGGTTCAGTGAGACTCTTTAAAAAAAAAACAGTGGGAGACAGGGTGGGCCATGAGGAAATAGTCTGGGTGATAGACGATGGTATCTTTTTAATTTTTGAAATAAAGTCTTATTATGCCTTCCCTGGCTTGGAACTCAATATGAAGACTAAGTAAGCTTCCAACTTGAAGAAGTCTGTGTGCCTCTCTCTGCCTCCCAAGTGCTGGGATTAAATGTAGAGAATGGCATCTGAACTGGGTCTATCAATAAAGTAGTCAGATTTTACACAAGTTTTTTACATAAGGCAAACAATGTCTTGGCTGACTGGACGTGGGATTAAGTAGAGAAGGATAATCTCAAGGTTTTGGCCTGAGTAATTGGAAGGGTGAAACTGAAATTGAATGACTGAAAGGAAGGCACCAGCGGAGTGGTGGTGGTGGTGAGATTCTAACTTTGGACACAGTAAGTCTTTTGGTTAGAGATTTTCAAAACAAGTCAAAGGAGGTAGAGGTGGGGGTAACCCCATCTCTAAGAAGAAAAGTCAGAAGAATTTTAAGTTCAAAGCCAGATTAATTATATATATACACATATATATACATATATACATATATAAAATTTTAATTATATATATATTTATTACTGGAACAGGATTCACATATGCATTCATGCCCCTCTCTCGTTGAGAGACAGGGTCTCCTATTACCTCAAACTCAATATATAGGCACAGCTGGACTTGGACTCCTGATCTTCCTGCTTCTACCTCCCAAGACCTGGGGTCACAGCACTATCGCACTCGTCCATACTTCCTTCTGTGTGTTTTGTGTGTGTGCATGTGTGTGGCTTCACCTACACAGATGGTTTTCCAGAGAGGCTGGATAGAGGTTGACATTGGGCTGTCTCCCTCGATTGTTACTTCACCTTATATTTAGGATAGAGTCTCTCTCACTGAGCCCAGAGCTTTACATTTCTGCTAGAATGACTGCCCAGCAAGCTCCGAGATCTGCCTCTCTCCATCTTGGGAGTGCTGGGATTACAGATGTGCACTGTAGTACCTAGCTTATATGTGGGGTGCGGGGATCCAAACTCAGGTCCTCATGCTTGCACAGCAAACACTTTACCCATTGAGCCACCTCCCCAGACCCTATATTTTCTCTTTGTCCCCCATTAAAAAGTCTGTCTCTAGGACTGGGGTTCACTAACTAGGCTAGGATAGCCAGCCAGCAAGCTTCTCATCTCAGCCTCTCTATTGCTGGGATTACAAGCACATGCCACTACCTACTGCATTTTTGTAGGTGCTGGGAATTGAACTCAGGTCCTTCATCATTGTGCAGTAAACACTTCACTCTCTTATCAACCTCTCACTTTTAAAATATCGAAATATATTGGTTGTTGAATCTTGGCTATTGGCCACTTAATCTAGTTAAATGATGTCATTAGAAATATCTTTTGAAAATTTCATTCTTCAGACTGACATGTCTATGTTCAGATCAGAACCCACCTTTGTGTTCCTCTAAGACATCTCTGAGTGGGCAAGTTTTTTTAATTAGTTTGCTTTTCTCTGTGTAGCTTTGGCTGTCCTGGAACTCACTCTATAGACCATGGTGACCTTGAACTCAAAGATTTGTCTGCTTCTGCCTCCCTGAGTGCTGGTACTAAGGGCATGCACTGCCGCTGCCCAGCTGTATTTTTTTTTTTCATTTAAGATTCATTTGTGGGGTTGGGGATTTAGCTCAGCGGTAGAGCACTTGCCTAGGAAGCGCAAGGCCCTGGGTTCGGTCCCCAGCTCTGAAAAAAAAAAGAAAAAAAAAGATTCATTTGTTACTTACGTTGTATGTTTCTTGCAAGACTTTATAGGCACTACATGGATGTTGAAGTCTGCAGAGGTTAGATACCCTGGAATTGGAGTTGCAGGCAGGTGTAAGCCACAGAGTGGGTGGCAGGAAACAAACTCAGATAGTCTGGAAGAGCCATTAGTGTTCTTAACCTTTGAGTCATCCTTCCAACCCATATGTGTATGTTGTTTTTTGTTGTTGTTTTCTTGGTTTTGTTTTGTTTTGTTTTGTTTTACACAGAATCTCATAGCCCAGGCTGAACTTGATTTTCCTGCTTCCATCTCCTGAGTTCTGGGATTACAGACATGGGCTACAACATAGTATTTGGTAGCAGGCATCCAATCCAGGGCTCCATGCATGCTGAATAAGTACTCTACCAAGTGAGTTATCTAGCCAGCTCACAAAGACAGTATTTTTATTATTTAAAAGAATTTTTAGGTTTATATTTTGATCCTATTTGTCTCCTCCCCCAAGTCCTTCCAGATCCTCTCCTCCTCCATACTCACCTGACTTTAAGTTCTTTCTCAAATGAACAAACCAGAAACCTGATATAATAAAATGCTCAAAACCCAGAAAACAATATACATCACCCAAAAAGCAAAAACATCAACAAAACACCAAACTGTAACCAAAGTACGTACACACACACACACACACATTCACACACACATACATACACATACACACACACACACACACACACACACACACACACACACACACACACACCAAACTAAAGAGCCCACATTTTTGTTAGTCAATCAACAGCTATTGCATGTTAGACCCACCCTGGAGTGAGTGGTTGATATGCCCAGTGTCATTTCATTGGAGGAACCTAATTTTCCTTCTCCCAGCAGGTATAAATGATAGCTCCATTGTTTTTTGTTTGTTTGTTTGTTTTTGGGTTTTTAAAAAATTTATTTATTTAATGTATGTGACTACACTGTAGCTGTCTTCAGACACACCAGAAGAGGGCATCAGACCCCATTACAGATGGTTGTGAGCCACCATGTGGTTGCTGGGAATTGAACTCTGGAAGAGCGGTCAGTGCTCTTAACTGCTGAACCAGCTCTCCAGCCCGACAGCTCCATTGTTAACCTTTATCCTAGTAGCTAGGTTTTTTTTTTTTCTTTCTTTTTTTTTTTTTTTTTTTTTTTTTTTTTTTTTTTTTTTTTCCAGAGCTGGGGACCGAACCCAGGGCCTTGCGCTTCCTAGGCAAGCGCTCTACCACTGAGCTAAATCCCCAACCACCCCCTCTGGATCTTACACTCTTTCTGCCCTCTGTTCCTCAGGGTTCCCAGAGCTCTGAGGGGAGGGATTTGGTGGAGACATCCCATTTAGTACTGAGTGTTGCAAGGATTCTCACTCTGGGTAATGTCTCTGTACTATTCCCATCTGCTGCAGGGGGAAACTTCTCCAATGATGGTTGAACAAGACACTGATCTAAAAGTATAGCAGAATGTCATTAGGGGTCATTTTATCACCATATTTTTTAAGACCAGTATTATTTTGGGTTTTGCCCTAAATCTCTGGGATATTTAGTCTCAGATTCTTGGTTACCTAGTCAGTGTCAGATCTGAGCTGCTCCATCTCATTGAGTGGGCCTATGTCAGATCAGATACTGGTTGGTTTTTCCAATGAGCTTCGTGCCACAGCTGCTCTATCGTATGTAGATAGAGGGTTTGTGACTGGCTCTGTGTTTGTATTTCCCTTTTGATAGTGTGCCGAGTACCTTCCTATAACAAATGTGTAGGAATATAGGGATGAAGGCTCTAAGTACAGCTCCATATCTTCACATTCAACTAGTTATGAGGGTGCTGTCTTCAGCAATGGGGCCGTCAGTTTGCAGAGAACCACCTATAGTCTTGGTAACAGTTGTTTGGGGGATCCTGTGAAGCACCTTTGGCAAACAACTCAATTAGATGAATTTTAAAGCCTATTTTTTTCCATAAAGGATCTAGAGGAGCTTACAAAATATTCTTATATTCAGATAGTTCACCAAATAAAGCTTGAAATCATTTATCGGCTTTATTATATACAAATTTGATGAAAAATAATTGACTATAAGGAAACAGTAAGAGAATGGGTTCCTTGTCTTTGGGAGCACATGTTGTAAACGTTTAGCAATATCAACAGCTACTTTATCCAGCAATTGTTGCTTGAAGGCTGACATAGTGCTGAAGGTTGGATGGAGTAAATGGTCTGACAGTGTGGAATTTGGAGAATGTCTGAAAGGCTGAGGAATTTGCACCGTTGTTGGTTTTGTGTGAATGAGTGTTTTAACTTTTTCAGGAGTGGAAAAGGGCTTAGTTTTCAGACACAGAACTAGAGAAAGTGACACCGTAAGTCCCTGACCCGTGCATGAGCTTACACAGTGAACTGTCGAGCATTTTTTCTGTATTGGACTGCACTGTGCATTTCTTTTTTAAAATTGTCACCCTCGTAGTTGAGAAAAACCCATTCAAACTAATCTGAAAGTCAAAGGAAAATAAGAATAGTGCAGGGAACTTCAGCCCACCCTTTGTCCAGGTTCATGCTAACATTTTGTCTCAGGTAGAGGTCTGGCCGCCTGAGTTCAATCCAGGAATCCCACAAGATGGCAGGCACAAGATGGCAGGAGAGAACTGACTACTGAGAGTTGTCCTCTAACCTACAGCAGGGCTGTGGTGGGCATGCACTTTTACACACACACACACACACACATACACGCACGTGCGCGCGCGCACACACACACACACAGAGAGAGAGAGAGAGAGAGAGAGGAGAGAGAGAGAGAGAGAGAGAGAGAGAGAGAGAGAGAGAGAGAGAGAGAGAGTCACCCAAGACTCCTCTGTGTTGTGGTATCCATCTTTGGCTGCCAGGACCAGAAGATCTGACATATCTGCGAAGTGGTTAATTTTGAAGGACTGTCATACTTCATCTTGGGAAAGTGAGTCAATTACTTCCCTGTGTCCTGATGCCCACAGTTTGGACAGCATGCGCTGTTAGCAGTCAATATAAGCGGTAGTTTTTTGCCCAATGGCCAGCTTTGGCACATTTGAAGCAAACTCCAGGTGGAGGTTTCTTTGGTGCCCATCATCTTCAGAGTAGAAAGGTGTTGCCAGGAGCTAACATGTCTGTCAGAAAACCCTTTTATTATTAAAGCATCTTACATATTTTCCAGATCTCTGAAGTCTTTGAGGACCACTTATCCATCTAAAGTATATCTAAATAAAGAAATGTTGTTTCTAGCTGTATACTTTCTGTTTAACTTTGAAAACATATACGGAAGGCTAAATAAAGCTTATTCTAGTAATTAACTAAACTGGTACCTAACATGACTACAAGTTTGATTCTATACATGTGACTAGATACTGACCTATAGTCCCTAATTATCCTAAACAGTTTACAATAGTAGGTTTTATGGGATTAGACCTTTATGCTATGTATTTAAATGAGTTGCACAAGCATATATACTTTGAGCAATAATTGAATCATATATACAGTATGTTGCAGCAACTATATTCCTATCATCATATAAAAGTTTCAAATCAATCTAAAATATGAGACTCATTGCTTTCTTAGTCTCAAAGTAGATGTAATAATCCACCCTTCTTTTCATCATACCCCTTTACCTCTGCTTTGTCCTTTCATCCCCCCTTTCCCCCTAATGCTAGATAGAAAAGAACCAAGGATAAAGGAGAGAAAAAGATAGAAAGAGATCCCTGAATCTAACCTTGTTTACTTTGTTTCCTTCCTGACCAAGAACAAAAACAATTTACACCAACCCCCTAAATGACAACTAATATCCATTATCTACTAAAAGACACAAACCGTCCATCCATCCCACTTCTGGGAATGAGTGTGTCATTTTCTTTAAATTGCTTCCTGCTGTCTGGAAGTGAAGACATCTTCTGGGACCCTAAGAAAATCTGGAGATTGGCCAAGCCCTGGGAGAGCGGGCTGTTTCACTTGCTGCTCTGTGGGACAGGAAAGTGCAGGGCTTAACTGAGGTCCTGGCTGAAGCAGTCTGTGTGAGCTGGACCATCTGAGGCTACTTGCTTTGATTTAATTGGTGTCTGGTCTTTTTTTGCTTTGAAAACACAAACTTGGGGTTGGGGATTTAGCTCAGTGGTAGAGTGCTTGCCTAGGAAGCACAAGGCCCTGGGTTCGGTCCCCAGCTCCGAAAAAAAGAACCAAAAAAAAAAAAAAAAAGAAAGAAAAAAAAAGAAAAAAAAAAAAAGAAAAGAAAAGAAAACACAAACTTTTAAAGGTAATATTGTAAGGACATTTCTTCATTAACACATATATGGAATGAGCTGTGTGCACCAATCAGCTACTGATGATTCTATGCTCTATGCTTGAGCAGGTGAAAGGTATCTGGTAACTTTATAAGTCCATTTGGACTGCATAACCAAACTGTATATGAAAGTATGGCATGTAATAAGTCATGAGGACCAAAACGATTCTTTGGCTTTGCAGAGACATTCATGTTTCAGCTAGTCTCCTGAGCTGTTTCTGGGTGAGGAATCAGCATTCACTGTCACCTGTCTTGTTGTTCTTGGTCGCGTCCATGTCAGCAGCCAAGATTGTCAGGAGGCCTCCCTTGGTCAAATCTAATCTTAATTCATTTTGAAGGCATCCATAGTCTTCTGTTTCCTCCTTTTCTCCAATGCAACACATTCCCTGACTTCCATTCCTTAAAGTATATATGCTGATTTAATTCAGCAATGAATTTTTGTAAACCTGTCTTATAATTAATAGACTCTCCTCTTTGTATTTTTTTCAGGAGCAATTTGTAATCGCCAACAAGGCAAAATTCTCTATTTCATCAAACATTTTTTTCTGAATCAACCAGTAAAATATCATCCATATAATGAATAACTAACACCTTTGGAAATTTAAACAGCATTGTCTTAGTATTTTATGCCTTGATTATGTTTGGTTTAGCTCACCCTAAATTTTTTTTCCCATAAAGGGACCATAGACGATGAGTTAGTCCCATTATTAGTGAAAAAATAAAATAAAATCAAAACCCCAATAACTAAGTGAATCTCCTCTTTGTAATTTTTTTCCTGAAACAATTGGTAACTCCAAGCATGGCAGAATTCTTTGTGTTACCTTAAACATATTCTTTAAAATGTCTTTGTCAGAATCAGCAAACTTGTCATTCATTAATGATAAATGATAGATTGAGGGAATTGCTTATGAATTATTTCTAATGGGTGTGGTGCAAAATACTGACATAAAGTTGGACTATTTAACATTTCCTGTGGAATTACCTTCCAGTGGTATCTCTTTAGTGGCTGACTATCATTTGAAGGAGGTACTAAGAAAGCAAACCTTTCCCTATCTTGCTCATGCAAGGGCACTGTGAAAAAGCAATCTATCAAGTCAATTCTATTATTTTAGACCATGACCATGGTAACAAAGATGGTAAACAAAGTCCAGACTGTAAAGGACCTATTGGTTGAATTACTTTGTTAACAGCCCTTAAGTTCGTTATCATCCTCCATTTTCCTGATTTTTTTTTCTTTTAAACAAGAAATACAGGGGAATTCCATGGGCTGGTAGACTCTTCTATATGTTGAGCCTCCAGTTGCTCTTGTAACAGTCATTCAAGTGTCTGCAATTTTTCTTTTGTTATGGGCCACTGCTATTACCATACAGATCTGTTTGATAACCATTTTAGGGGCAAAGTTGTTGGTATTCAGCAATGGCTCCTTTTATAAATTTGGGAATTCAATACCTGTGATGTCCTGGTTTTGGATCATGGGCACAGCTCATGATTCTTCACCATCACTTGTATCAATACCTTCCCCAGGAGCATCTATCACATCACACTTAATTTCCTCATTTGCTGTCTGTAGAATTGCAGGAATATCAAACATACCCCATTGTTGTAAAAGATCCCTTCCTCATAAGTTTATGGGTATTCATAACTTCATGCCTAAGGTCTCAGCTTTTCTGTTTGCCCTTCTGATCCCACACAGGTAATCCATCAGACACTTTGTCTTATTCCCCATAATTATCAATTCCTATAAATTGTGTAAATCTTCTGAAGTGGCCAATCTGAATTCCAAGACTTTGAGAAAGTGTACTAACATCAGATCCTGTCTCTACCAAACTGTTCATGTCAACACCATTCATTTATACCCATTAATTTGGGTCTCTGATCATTAACCATTGTTTGCCAGAACACACGTTTTCCACTACTCCCAAAAGCTCCTGTCCTTTCTACTGGAGCAGCATTGTCCTTGATGTAAGGAAACAACAGTTGAGCAATTCTATCCCCTGCATCAGTTTGCATCTCCTTTACCACATATGCCATGATTTTAATTTCTTCCTTGCTATCTCCATCTACTATACCAGGATGCACAGTAAATCCTTGAGAAGTTAACCCATTCCTTCCCAAGATTATTCTCACTGTTCCTGAGGGTAAAGGACCATACACATCAGTAGTTAACTTGTAACATTCATGTTTTTGGTATTTGTTAAGAGGTGTTTCTGTGGCCAGATCCAGAGCTGCACTCCTTTTGTAGCATTTATAGGATCAGAAATACTGAAGTTTGATTTTCTTGCCTGCTTAATATCTTCTGGCTGACCAAAAGAAGATGGTTCATATTGTTTACTGTGGAAGCTCGAGCTGATAGGTTCCTTTGTTCATGTCCCCATGGCAAAAGGTTACCTTGAATGTCTTTCTTGGACCAGAAATCCTTTGACCAATGTTTGTCCTTTCCACAGTGGCTACAATACCCTGGAAACCTTTGTGGTCTATAGAACCTGCTTGTTCTCTTTTATGAATACCATATTCTCTAGAGTCAATGTACCTGCTATTTTGCGCTCTGAATCTTCTAGTCTTACAATCTCTTCGGAAATGGCCAAATTCACCACAATAAAAGCATCAGACATGTTTGATTTCTGTCTCCAGACACACCAGAAGAGGGTGTCGGATCCCATTACAGATGGTTGTGAGCCATTATGTGGCCACTGGGAATTGAACTCAGGACCTCTGGAAGAGTAGTCAGTGCTCTTAACCAATGACCCTCTCCAGCCCAGCATTTTGATTTCTAAGACTTATTTATAGCTATGGCTTGCCCTGTGATATTAGGATGATGCTCCTGAAAAGCAATACCAGTTCTCTCTCTTACCCATCGGTCTATTGGGGCTCTCCAATCTCTTACATTCAGTATTCATGTTTTCAAAGACCAGTATTTTTATCAATGACTGTCTGGTTTCAGGGTCTAATATGGCTCTATTCACAGTTGAACCCAATCCCTGTAAGAAATTAGTGAGTGCTTCTGTAGGTCCCTGTATTACCTTCATAAATGAGATGGACTTTCCCCCTGACTCCTTAATCATATCCTAGGCTCTTAAAGCTGCAACACAACATTGTTCAATTACACCATCATGAGATGGGATTTGTTCTTGTAAATCAGCATAAAGTCCTTCACTGAGCAGTTTGTTGGTCTTTAGTAACATTTATTCCCCTCACTATGGTGTGTCGTTCTATTTTTGTGGCTTTGTGCCTCCACCACGATAACCACTGTAATTGTTGTCCAGCTTCTAGAACATCTGACACAATCCCTTCCAATGGAGATAGCCCCATTCTCCATAACCCAAGTATTTAACATTTCTTTAACAAATGGAGCGTGTGAGCCATATAACACCATATCCTCTTTAAAATCCTTTGGATCTAGCATTTCTATCAGATGCCAGGTCAGCTCATTACAGGCGGGACCGCATCACTAGCAAGCATTGCTGTACAAAGACTGGGAAGGCTGAAGGTTCGTGTCGTAGGCCCAAGCAAATCCTCTACTGTACGCTCAGCTGAACACTATCTGGTTGTACCTGCACCATTTCCTGCTGTGTGTGGAGCATGGTGAGGTGGCAGTTTACCTTTCAGCTTATCTACTTCCCTTTTTCTTTCTTTTTTTTTTTTTTAGATTTATTTATTATATTATATAGAAATGCACTGTAGCTGTCTTCAGACACCAGAAGAGGGCATCAGATCTCATTACAGATGGTTGTGAGCCACCATGTGGTTGCTGGGATTTGAACTCAGGACCTCTGGAAGAGCAGTCAATGTTCTTAACCACTGAGCCATCTCTCCAGCCCCTGCTTCCCTTTTTCATTGCACGGTACATTGCCACTTTCAGACCTCAAGACAACCCTGTTGTTGTCCCACTGGCTCTTTTTACTTCCCAAGCACTTCTAACTCTGTTCACAAACTCTAAATGCTTAGCCAACTCTGCAATCTTCTCTAACACAAGAGAATTGTCAGCTCCCCCACCCCAATCTTTTTTAAGAGCATTTGAAAATCTATTCTATTTCCCCTCCCAGGGAGATCCTTGTGTCTCTCCTTAAACCCTCCTTGTTACTAAGCTATTCTGGGTCTGTGGACTGTGGCATGGTTTTCCTTTCCTTTACAGCTAATATTTACTTATAAGTGAATACACACCATGTTTGTGTTTCCGATTCTGTGTTAACTCACTCAGGATGTTTTTTTTTTAATAGTTCCATCCATTTGCCAGCAAAACTCATGATGTCATTTGTTTTAACAACTGAGTAATACTCCGTTGTTCAAATGTACTACATTTAAAAAAATCCATTCTTCAGTTGAGGGACATTTCCAGTTTCTGTTATGAATAAAGCTGCTATGAACACAGTTGAGCAAGTGTCCTTGTGGTAGGATGGAGCCTCCTTTGGGTATATGCCCAGGAGTTGCATGGCTAGGTCTTGAGGTATGTTGATTCCGAATTTTCTGAGAAACTGCCATATTGATTTCCAAAGTGGCCGTACAAGTTTGTCCTCCCACCAGCAGTGGAGAAGTGTTTCCCCGGCTCCACATCCTCGCCAGCATGAGCTGTCACTTGTGTGTTTGATCTTGGTTATTCTGACAGGTGAACGATGGACTCTCAAAGTTGTTTGCTTTGCATTTCCCAGATGGTTAAGGATTTTGAGCATTTCATTGGATAGATAAAACGATACTATACAAGAAAAGAACATCCGGAGGTATCACCATCTCTGATTTCAACTCCTGAACAGAACACCAATAGCACAGAAAATAAAATCAACAATTAATAAACGGAACATCATGGAACTGAAAAGCTTCTATAAGGCACAGCACACTGTCAATAGACCAAACAGCAGTCCATAGAATGGGAAAAGATGTTCACCAACTCCACATCTGATAGAGGGCTGCTTTCCAAAACATAAAGGACTCAAGAAACAACACATCAACAAACTAAATAATTCAACTGAAAAAAATGGGGTACAGATCTAAACAGAATTCTCAAAAGAGAAATATCAAATAACGAAGAAGCACTTAAAAATATTATTATTGGGGTTGGGGATTTAGCTCAGTGGTAGAGTGCTTGCCTAGCAAGCGCAAGGCCCTGGGTTCGGTCCCCAGCTCCAAAAAATAGAAAAAAGAAAAAATATATTATTATTAATATGGGGTTCAAACTCCTGGAATCCAGCATCTTCTAGCCTCCGTCTCTTGAGCAGGCATGTGCCTTCATTCCTGGATTAATTTGCATATTTATCATACAGAACAGCAGGCTTCACCACAGCATTTTCATAGATACTTTGTTCCAGTTGCTCTGTTTCCTGTCCTCTCTCCCATGCCACCCCTGTAGCCTTCCATCCCCATAGTCACCTTTCTGCTTTCATGTGTCATGTGTACTATTACCCTTTCTACCCTCTTCCTTAGACCTTGCTTCTTTGTGGTTTCTGGAGTAGACAGCGATCTCTAAAGCAGTTGGTTCTCTTTTTTTTTTTTTTTTAAAGATTTCTTTATTTAATGCATGTGAGTACACTGTCACTCTCTTCAGACACACCAGAAGAGGGCATCAGATCTCATTACAGATGGTTGTGAGCCACCATGTGGTTGCTGGGAATTGAACTCAGGACCTCTGGAAGAGCAGTCAGTGCTCTTAACCACTGAGCCATCTCTCCAGCCCAGCAGTTGGTTCTCAAACTGTGGATTTCCATCCCTTTAGGGGTCACACAGACCTTTCTAGAGTGGTTGCATATTAGATATCCAACATATCATCTATTTACATTACAATTCATAACAGTAGCAAAATTACAGTTACAAACTATCAATGAAAATAATTTTATGATTGTGGGTCACCACAACACAGGTAGGAAGTATTGAAGCAATAGGAAGCTTGAGAACCACTGTTCTAAAGGAACAAAATGCATGTATCAAAAAGGACTTATACACTGGCTCACACAATATGGTCTGGGTAATCCAACAATGGCTGCCTCACAAGAGAGAACTTGAAATCCTGTACTTTTTCAGTCATGAGGCAGGGTGTCTCAGGGGTCCCAATGTGGTGTAAAGATCTGGAAGATTCCTGGAGAGCTACTGGCCTTTGGTCTAGTAGCTTTGGAAGCCTGAGGAAGCTGGTTTTAATATCAGTAAAAGAGTGTAGTATCAGGATCGATGAACTTTCCAGCAAGAGCAGAGAAGAGCAGAAAAAAGGCAGTTTTTCTTATTCCTTGGCCTTTATCTGGGCTGCACACATTCAGGAGGGACTTTACGATTCAAATAATCTCATCAAGAAAGTCCCACACAGGGACTTCGAGTTTACATTTTCTGATTTTCGTTTCCTGATTCCAGTCAAGTTGACAACCAAGCTCAGCCATCACACCAGACTCTGATCGTCACCTATGCTTACTGTCACTCCCACATAAATACACACATATACAAACCAGAAGCCAGTGTCACATAAGACAGCAAACACAGAATGCCCAATTTATAGTGTAATTTTTTTATCACAGCAATATCCAAAGTACATTTTCTTTTGCTTGTTTGCTTTCTTTGTTTCTTTCATTCTTTTGAAGGTGTATGTGTGTGTGGGGGTGGGTATGGTTCAAGACATGGCTTCTCTGTGTAGCCCCTGGCTGTCCTAAAACTCACTCTGTAGACCAGGCCTTGAACTCCTAGAGATCTGCCTGCCTCTGCCTCCTAAGTGATGGGATTAAAGGCGTGTGCCACCACACCAGCTCAAAGTACATTCGATTAACATGATTCATGTCTTGATGCTGACCTTGATCAACCAGTTGAAGTATTTGGTGTGATTTTATTTTATTTTATTTTGGTTCTTTTTTTCGGAGCTGGGGACCGAACCCAGGGCCTTGCGCTTCCTAGGCAAGCGCTCT
Organism: Rattus norvegicus; assembly: GCF_021556685.1. Taxonomy (NCBI): domain Eukaryota; kingdom Metazoa; phylum Chordata; class Mammalia; order Rodentia; family Muridae; genus Rattus; species Rattus norvegicus. The sequence goes on from NC_141542.1 coordinate 91,356,297, forward strand.
ACCACTGAGCTAAATCCCCAACCCCTATGATTTTATTTTTAAGACATGGTCTCATTATATTACTCTAGTCATCATGGAACTTGCCATGTATCCCAAACTGGCCTCAGACAATCCTTCCACTTCAGCCTCCCATGTGCTGGGATTATAGGCAGACAACCCCATATTTTACTTAGTTCATCAGATTTCTCCACTATAAAACAATGTATTTGCCCCTCCCTTCTTCAGGATAGAGGGTCTACATACATAGATCTCTTCTCTATAGATTTGTCCTTTCTGTTATGGTACCAAATGATTCCATGGACACAACTACTTGGATTAGGAAGTAGTATTGCTTTATTTTGTTCCTTAATTTGTCTGTTGGGAGCTCCTTCAATTAACTTCAGGGACATACTTCTTCCTATCATTGTGGTGTGTGTGTGTGTGTGTGTGTGTGTGTGTGTGTCCATATGTACGGCTTCTTTCTCTGATGACAAGAGATTTTTAAGCTCATATAGTTCCTGCTGGAGCCTAGAGTCATTCTCTTCTCCAAAGAGGCTTGGTTCCCTTTCATGGAAAATATATTAGAATCTATAACCTAAATGATAATTGTGTTCCTTATTACTAAGGTATGTTTTCTGTAGGTATTGGGGTTTTTTGTATGTATGTATGTATGTATGTATGTATGTATGTATGTATGTATGTATATGTGTATGTATGTATTGAAGCAGAAAGTCACAAGGTAATTCTAGATTACCTGGAATTCTCTATTTAGACCATGCTGGCCTCTGGAGTGGTGTGATTAAAAGTGTATGCCGCCATGACCAGCTGTTTGTTTGTTTTTGTGATGGGAATTGAATCCATCACCTCATGCATATTCTCTAGGCAAACATTCTACCACTGAGCTATATATCCCTTGACTGTCCTATAGCACTTCATTGGTTATTTTCACTTTTATGTGTGTACATGTGTATGTACAGAGTACGGAGCAGCTTCCTCTAGCACTGTGAATCTTCATTTTTTTTTTTTTTTTGGTTCTTTTTTTCAGAGCTGGGGATTGAACCCAGGGCCTTGCGCTTCCTAGGCAAGCGCTCTACCACTGAGCTAAATCCCCAGCCCCAAGCTCACCCTTTCTTGTCCTTTCTGATCTCTGGCCAGATAGTCAACTCAGCTGTCCTGGCTCAAAACTCCTCTTCAAGGTGACTGATTCAATCTGGTTCCTCTCAGCCTCTGACCTTTTGCTCTGCTTGGCCTCAAACTAACTCTCTGCTTTAATCTTCCGGCTCTCTGGCTCATTCTGTCTCCACCTGTGTCTGTCTAGCTTGTTTTCCTTTTGCAACCTGTCTCTCCATTATTATCCAGTAAAACCACCTCTCTCCTCTTTTTTCTTTAAGTAGCTGCTGCTCCCTTAAGTAGCTTCCTTTTCTTCTCTCTTCCTGTGAGAGTTGGGCATACCCTATTCAGTCAAAATTTTCTCTGAGTCATCACTTTATTTGCCACTCAATTAGACATCACAAACATGGATGCTTCCTCCTACAAACTAATTGTACCTTTATTATTTGGAATTAAATGCCAGTACTAAGGGCATGTGGGTATTCCAGTCAGAGGGATTGAAGGTGTGTGTTAAGGGCTGAGCCACAGCTCAACTAGAAACAGGTATTTTCAGTAAACAACACATTATTGGGGTTCATTGTGTGATCAAATATCTTGCAAGAGGCCTGCAAAATTGTGCCCACCTTTTTATGTGGGTGATGGAGATAAGAACTTAATGTTTACTCTGTAGACTAGGCTTGCCTGAAACTCCCAGAGATCAACCTGCTTCTGCCCCTCAAGTGCTGGGATTAAAAGAATATGCCAACACACCCAGACTGAATTTAGTTTTTCATACTTGTTCAACATATTTTTACAGACTAAGTTACCCCCCCACCCCTTTCCCTTTCTGCATTTAAAAATAGCAAACCTCTAGTACTATGTCACTTATACCTTCAGACTGTCTGTGCTTCTCAGAAAACAATTTCCTATATCACCAAAACATATTCTTTTTTTACGCTTTTTTTTTTTTTTTTTTTGGAGCTGGGGACCGAACCCAGGGCCTTGCGCTTCCTAGGTAAGCGCTCTACCACTGAGCTAAATCCCCAGCCCCCAAAACATATTCTTAATTTAATTTCCTGTGGCTTTCATAAAAAGTTACTACAAATGTGTCAGCCCTGGAGGTCAGACGACAACTTTGTGAGGTTCCTTCTCTCTCTCCACCATGTGAGTACTCAAGATCAAACTTAGATCTTCAGGATTGGTGGTAAGCACCTTTATCTACTGAGTCATCTAGCTGACCTCTTACATCTTATCACCTAAAACATTTCTCTCCCTTTTTTAAAAGAAAAAGTGTTTGTGTGTGTGCACGTGTGCGTGTGGCGGGTGGTTATGTTCAAGTGACTTTTTCTTCAGTTCTATCTCCCCCATTTTGTCTAAAAAAGTTCATTTATACTGTATATTGGCTCATATTCTGAATTTATCTGATTCTATAGCATTACTCAATTGTTTTTTTTATACCCTGTATACTGACGTTAGAGCCAATATTTGATTAGATTCAGCTTTTAAATTGTTAAAATTTAACGTTTTGTAAAATAAGCCATACTTCATAAATACTACTGTGTAATCCAAATCTTATCAGGAGACAAACTAGACAATTGCTCTAGATTTCCTGATCTAAAATTGATAAGTAATCCTTTTATAGTTCAACATTCGTCAATGACCGTTGCTTAAGGATTTTGCTATGGTTCAAACTGTTTTCATCGAGCTAGTTTTTCCTCTGTGTAGCCCTAGCTGTCCTGAAGGCACTCTGTAGACCAGGCTGCCCTGATAACTCAGGGATCTACCTGCCTCAGCCAACCGAATGGTGGGATGAAAGGAGTGCCCAGGCCTCATCAGGTTACTTTTATCGTTGATTATCCTAGCTTGTTTGAGAAAGATCCTTTTGCCATCCAGCTGTCTTTATGGTTCTCTAAATTCAGTAGATCCAGCAACATCTGAAACAGGCGGATCTACTCTGCGTGGAGAGATAGTGAAAGGACTCACACTTTAGTAAAGTTTCTCACTCGAAGCTCATAAAGCTGGTAGTTGTAGTTAGGTCTCGCTTTGTCTCATCCCGCTCCATGGTTGGATTTAGGGAAAGGTGAGTGGGAGAGATTTAAAGTGCCTTGAGCCATCTCCTCTTACCATTCTCAAACTCATGGAATCTTAGTGGGAGTTCTTTAATAGAGTCTGGGCGCGGTATGGTCAGAGAGTCCACAGTGGTTAGGTAGAATGAATCCTGGATTCACAGAACGGAGAGAGCCTTTACTTACAGGACTACAGCTCCCAGAATTCCGCTCTCAGAGTTCCATCAAGCCGACAAGTTTGCGCATGCGCAAATTCCTTGCACCTCCCCCCCATCTTTAAAATCCCTCCCCCTCCCCCCATTCTCTAGGTAGCACAAGAGCTCGGATTCCGCGCGCTTCCCTCGGGCCTTCCCCCGCCCATCCCTTTCTGGCCTTGCGTCTGTCCGCTGGGGGCGCGCTCTTTGCGGGGCAGAAAGCGGCAGAGCGTGGGTCGCGTGGCGGAGCCTGGTTGCTAGGGACACCTGAGGTCGCACGCTCGCCCAGCAGGCGCCTCGAGGAAGCGGCGCGGAGCCGACGTCCAGCCACCGTGACGCAGGGGTACCCTAGGTGAGTGTGGCCGCATAGTTGGCGTCCGACCCTTGTCGGCCGCTCCCGCGTGCCTCGGCCCCAGCCCATGGCACGGGCCCCCAGCCCCGCTTCCGGTTCGCCACCTTGCCTTTCTCCGGTGAGGCCGAAACCGCGGCCTCCTCCCGGACTCGCTCCGGAATCCTTCTCGGCAGCCTCCACGTGGGGAGAACTTCGTTGGCTTCTCCTCGGGCGGCCCGAGCCCCACAGCCTACTGGGTCTTGGTTTCAGCGAGCCCTCTTTCCCGCCGCGCTGCGGTTTAAATTCTGACTTGAGTTGAAATCCAGGCTCTTTTCAAGGCCTGCTTTCCCCCGACCTCTGAATTATCCATACACACTTTCCTACATTCCAGAGTCTATCAGAAGCTGAGATCCTAATTTAACTCATTTATCCGGCCTTACCCCCCCCCCTTTTTTTATTTAATCAGTTTTTATAAACATCGACAAATAGGTAACGAGCGAAGCCACTATGTAAGGTTCCTAGGGAGGGTACATTGATGAGCAAGACAAACGTGTTTTCGAGAGTTTACAGAACGAGAGATTTTTAAGCAAGTAAGCATTTGCCATACTGTTGTATGTGCTGTGATAGCAGTGAAGCTCTTAATCGAGATTTGTTAGGAAAAATATGTCACCCCACTTCCAGTCTTCACATTCTGGTTCTGAATTTTGGAAATGTTTTAATCAGTAATTGAAACCCTTCCTTTATGGAGTCGTTTTGGATATTCCAAATCTCAATTTCAGCGCCTATTGATGTGGCCTATCAGCAGTAATCTGTAGGAACCTTTGAGAGAAGGTACCACTGGACCCTAATGCTTTGAGTTGTTGCAAATCTGGGATTATTTGCATTAAAACCTATTGCCTTTGTTGTGGGGAATGTTACTAGCTACTTACTGTTTGGATTCGAAGCCTGGCCTTGAAAGTTATCTGATGTTCTCTGAGAGTGAAGAAATGGGAAGATATTCCAGTTACAAAGTTGCTTTAGAAAAGATACAGCATGACCTGAATTGAGATCGGAGCTCAGTTGTGTTTGTTGGACACCATTCTGTGAGCTGGGTATATTAGGGCCCAGGACTTCACTTTAAGTTTAAATGAATCTATTTCCTGACTTGTAGTTTCCAAGTGACTTTCTTTTTTTGAGATAGGGTTTCTCTGTGTAGCCCTGGCTGTCGTGGAATTCACTCTGTAGATCCACCTGCCTCTGCGTGCCCCACCCTTTCTGTCTTTTTAAGGTACTAGGGGTTGAACCCTTTGCCTTATTATACTAGGCAATCAGTACCACCAAACTATATAGTCCAGACCTGGAAGGTTCCTGTGAGACCATGGGATTTTAAAACTTATTTTAAGTAAAACTTGAGCAAAAGTATTTAAATACCCTCCCCCTCTCTCCCTCATTTTGTTTCTAGACAGGTTTTCTCTGTGTAGCCCTGACTGACCTGGAACTCCTCTGAACTCAGAAATCCACCTGCCTCTGCTTCCTTCCTGAATGCTGGGATTAAAGCTGTATGTTATCACCTCCCAGCTATGATTCTTTCTTTCTCTTTCTTTTTCTTTTTCTTTTTGCTTGTTTGTTTTTTGAGACAGGTTCTCTCCATGTAGTCCTGGCTGTTTATTAGTCCAGCTTGGAATATATAATTTAAAAAATTCTTAGGGGAAGAGATGGGTATATTCTATGTAAAGGTTAAAAAAGCAGGAAAATAATATCAGGTTTGTGTTTAAGAGTACAGAAGGGGTGGTAGGTAGGTTGATCAGGAAAGATTTCAGACTAGAGCCAAGTGAGAGTCTAGAAATGATACAGTTAGGGTTTTTGATTGGTTCATTTTCTCTGCCAGTTAAAGAATTAAAAGGCAGGGAAAATCTGAAGTACAACAGGTAGCAGCAGAGAAGTCCCAAGCACCACAAAAAGAAAACCAGTTAGAGGAAGACATTTATTGAGGCTGAGGAAACATGCTCACAGCAGAAATACAGGGGGGAAAAACCCTCTACAACACAGAGGCCTTCACCTATTTCTGCCTCTCAAGTGCTGGGATTACAGGCTTGTTCCAATATTACACAGTACTGATTTTTTTTTTTTAAATGTAGAAGGTATATCTCAAGCTTACCATATTATAGGAGCTGAGATATTAATTCATTTGGAAAAAAAAGTAGATCTATTATTAACACATTATGGATAGTATATGTTTTTAAATGAAAATGTTGAGAAGAATAGAACCGGGTGTGGTTTTTATCGTCTATTAAGAGATGATAACTGAATTTTCATACTTATTTCTGCATTCACTCTATTTTGATAAGTTCAGTTTTGAGTTAAGATTTAGGGACTAGTGTGGTTAAGATTACCAGCTGTCCTTCCAGAAAACCAAGCTCATTGCTGTTCACAGTTTTCCTGGCCTCTTTGGGCATTGCATCCTGTTGTGCACAGACATACATTCAGACAAAATATTTAAATACATAAAACAGCAGAAATATGAAAAGAGATAATTTAGCCTTAGATGGTTAGAAGAGGGCCCACAGCACTCAAGTTTGTAGGTACTGTGGCGTCATAAAAAAGAAGGATCAGCTTTGCTCATTGAGCTTTGTTATTTGCTTGTTTAGAGTTGCAGTTTCACTGGGTAGCCCAGATTTTTCCAGAATTTTAAGATTTTCCTGGATCAGTCTCAAAAAAGTGTGGTATTACCATGGGTGTACACTACCATACTGGTAGGCTTGTATGTATTCCTGACTCTGTGACAACGTGTGGTAGGCAATGACTATGTTATACAGCTCTACTAAATAAAATATAAAAAAATATTTCATACAATATAAAAAAAATCATATTTGAAGGTAGGCATGATGATGGTACCACCAGACCCATTAATCCCAGCATTTGGGGGGCTGGGGCAAGAGGGCTATGAATTTGAGTCAGCCTGTACTACATAGCAAGAGCTTGCCTGAAGACACCTAAGTGGCCCACTGAGGTGGCTCATCAGCTAAAGGCACTTGCTGCCAATTCTCATGACCTAAGTTCAGTCTTTGGAACCCACGTAATAGGGAGAAGAATCATGAGTTTGTCCTCTGGCCTCCACAATGATGCTGTGACACTCCCACAAACTCAGAATGGATAAATGAATGTTAAAATTCTGTATAAAGTAAAATAAAAAGTCATACTTGTATCAGCATTACAATTTCTAGAAAAGCAGTCACTCTTTGAGTGGCAGATACTGTTTTGCCAAAATTCTGGTTTTCTCTTGGAAGTTTCTTATTGGCAATAAGTACTGTCAGCTGTTTTACTTGAAGTGACAGGCTTTCCTTTGTTTCATTTTCCAGAAACGGGTGCCAGATACCAAAGTCTGAAGGACTTCATCACTTACTTCACTTCCACTTTTTCTTTCAAGTAAACATGGTGTTCCACTGAAAAAATCTTACAGTTCAGTCACACAAGTGCTTTGCTTAGTGACAGTTGTCTTTATGGAGCTGTAATTGTGTTTTGTTTTATTTGAGATGAGAGTCTCTGTAGTCCAAGCTGTCATGAAACTGTTTGTGGTTGAGAATAACCTTGACCTACCTGTGCCTTTACCTTGGAAGTGCTAGGATTACAGGCTCAGGCCACTGTGCTCCACTAGAGTGTCTTGCATGTGCGTTTCCTCCTCCACCCAGGTGCTGGGGATTGAAGCTAGAGTTTGCATCTTGCTGGGCAAGTGCTGTCTGAGAGCTAGACCCTCAGACCCCATCGCTCATTTTGTCACATAGGAAATTTTGTAAAAATTTAAAATGTATTCGTGTTATGCAGTAAAATGGGCATTCTTTCACTGTGTAGCCAGTTAAAACATCCTGTGGAAGAATGGAAGCTGCCATTGTCTTAAGTTGGGCCTAGGTGCTAGTGACTTTCCTCATGGATGGATACTTTCCTTACACCATCAGTGGAAACGTCAGCACAGTGAAAAAGGCAAATGCCCTTTTATTTCTGGTATACAAGCAGTTCTGACCTAGCACAACCTCTGAAAGAGTCTCAGGGCCCCCTCAGGTTCTATGATCACTTTTTGAGGACCTCTGTTCACCTGAGGAAGTAGGAGGTGCCTGTGGAAACTGATAAAAACCAAAGCTTCAGAAAGAGCTAGTCACCTGGCGATAGAAAGCCTTTACTGGTTTCACTTGTCAGATTCTAAGGAGACCCAAGAGTAGTGTTACCCTCTCTAGTCTGGCTGTTATAACCTGTATCTTTCTTGGTTTACTCTTTCAGTTCACCTTATTGCACTGTGCTCCTCCAAACTGCCCGAGATGTCACCTTCCCTTTCTTTAAAGCTGGAGTTTGATCTTTCTCTGTATCTTTCAGAAATCCATTTGCCTAGGCATAAAGCCTATAACATAAGTGCAGAGGACCTGCCTCCACTTCCCAGCACCCATATTGGGTGGCTCACAACTGCCTGTAACTTCAGCTCCAGGTGCTTCCAAAGGTACCTGCACTGATGTGCACATGCTCAAACGTATACCTAACACATACATGTAATGACAAATTAAAATAAATCCCACAAACATTATTAAATTCATTACTTCTCCAAGTTACTTTAGGGAGCCAGAGCTTAGGATTTAGCTTAGGATTTTGTCAGAGGAAGTGGGTCTGATCCCTGTCTGTTCAGTACCACATAAGTTGCATTTCATCAAGTGATTCCATCAGGGACCTTGTATATAAATGATGAGCCATTTCCAGTGTCCCAAATTTCCTAGGTGACCTACAGAAACATCTAGATGGAGGAGGTAAAGGAAACTGCAGATCTCAGTGCCACATCCAAGAGAGTGATTTAATCAGTATGTAATGAATAATTCCTTTCTGTAGAAATAGGTGCTTGTCTAAGTTTAGCTGGGACTAACCCCTAGAGAGTTGATGGGTCGAGATAGCATAGGTTCTTTGCCATAGGAAACAGGGCAAGTATCCCTACAGATTGTACAGAACAGAATAGACTGTGTGTGTGTGTGTGTGTGTGTCTGTGTGTGTGTCTGTGTGTGTCTGTGTGTGTGTCTGTGTGTGTCTGTGTGTGTGTGTGTGTCTGTCTGTCTGTCTGTCTGTCTGTTGTCTGTGAGAAAGAATGATTTGGGATTGAACCTATGGCTTCACTAATAACCGGTAACTAAGTGTTAATCACTAAGCTTCATCCCAGCACTAATTTTTATTTGGAAGTAGTCTTTCAAGAAGTTGCCGAAATTGGCTTTGCATTTACTCTGTAACTCCTGTAATCCTTGAACCTGTGATCATCCTTGAGTAATTAGGATTACAGGTGTGCACTATCAGGCCTGGCAGACTCAGGAATAGCTGGCTTTAAGCTGTATTTTAAAAAGAGCACTGTGAGCCATGGAGGATGGGGACAACAGGGTGGGTTGGGGATGGGGGAGTGGACATGGGACAGGACTGGGGAGATATAGCTCAGTTGGCAAGTGAGGACCTGACTTTGAGTCCTCAAAACTCAGGTAACAACTAGATGGTTAACACAAGCATCTGTAATCCCAGTGCTCCTATGAGGAGATAGGACACAAACAAGAGATACTTAGAAGGTCATGGACCAGCCAGTATGCATAGTAGAAAAACACTGCCTTACACGGGAGGATGTGAGACCCAACACCTGAGGTTGTCCTCTCATCTCACATTAGTACTGTGGCATATGTACTTGGGTGCACACACACTAGCACAAAAAAAAAAAAAAGATTGTAAGGAGGCTGAGTGTAGAAGTAGAATTCAGCTGGTGACAGATGATGGTGGCTTATTAAGGTAATGACTGGAGATGGGGAATAGCAGATTTAAAAACAGCTTTGAAGTTGGAAGCATTTGGTGATGGATTGAGTGGAAGAGAGTCAGCAGAAGTCAGGATGAAATCCTCATTACTCTAGAAGGGTTGGAAATTTCTGTGTTGCCTGTCCCTAGGCTGAGACCCTCCCTTTCCTCTAGATACTTTGTTTAAGGATAGTTCATTCACCATGTAACCCAGGCCTCAAATCTAAGAATGCTGAAATTTCGTGCCATTGTCACCACATGGTTTGGATTTTTAGTTTATTAAAGTTTAATGGGGCGGGAAAAAGATGGCTTCATTCTGGTGTCATTGGCTTTCTTGTCCTTCAGTGTGACTTGCCTAAAGGCCAACATTCCCATCCACTTTCAAACAGATTACAAGGTAAGTTGTTCCCCTTTTGAATGACAGTGGGTATAGAAACCCTTGAACTCCCCACTCAGGTTCCTGCTTTTCAACCATGTTAGACAATATCTGGTATCTCTAGACAAGACTTGGGTTTTGTGGGCAGTGAGGTTTCCATGGAGAATCGGGTTTAATGACAGCAGTGAAGACCCCCAAACCCATAGGATGTTGACTGGCCTCAGAAAGTGCTTCTGTTAAGTTTTGCCTTGAACCAGATTTTGCAAGTCCACTGGCAGGCAGATTTAGGAGACTTTTCATGTGGCCATGTGACCTCGTTCTGTACCCTTAGAGCAAGACAGGTGGATTCCTCGGTTAATCCTACTTCAGGTGTAGAGTGTATTTTAACATCCTGTTGCTTCAATACCATTGGGTAAAACACGATGCCTTTCTTCAGGAAATTGCTGAGGCAACTTTTAACTGAAGTGTAGTTTACTTCTAGACTCTGTTGTGTCCTGTTGGCCTACATGTCTATTTTTAACACTGATGTGGCCTTGTTCTAGATTGTGAAACAGGCAGAGTACGTCTCCTAGCTGTTCTGTCTCCTAGATCTGTTATATTTGAGACAGATTTTCATATCTGCTTGTCAGTTTCTTCAGGAAAACTTTTTTTTTTCCTTTTCTTTTTTCCGGAGCTGGGGACCGAACCCAGGGCCTTGCGCTTGCTAGGCAAGCACTCTACCACTGAGCTAAATCCCCAACCCCAGGAAAACTTTTTGAAATTTTGATAAGAATTGCATTTACTCTATCAGAAAGAATTGCCAACTTCATAGAGACTTCTGATTTATGAACATGTTATATCTTTGTATGTTTTGTATGTTTACATCTATTTTCTTTTTAACAGTTCCTGTATTTTTTTATTGTATAGACCTATACTTTTTTTTATTGTTAAAGTTATTCCTAAGTCTGGGCATAGTGGTATTCTTTTCTTAGGAGAGTAGGGCAGAAGATCAGCTTGAGCCCAGGAGATTGAACCTAGCCTGAGCAGCACAGCAAGACCTAAAAGAAACCATAAAACCCAAAAAGAACCTAGGTGACTTAATTCTTTTTGAGGATACTGTAGATGAAACTGTTCATTTGTGTGCATGACACCAGAGATTATGGCCGGGGACTGTGCAATAGCTAAGTGCTCACACTCATAACTATGGTCAGTCTTGGATTGGTTTGGTTTGGTTCTTACAGAGTCTGATGTACCCACATTGGCCTTGAACAGAGAATAACATTTTAAAATTGTTTAGATTTATTAATTAGTTTTTGTGGATGATTGTTTTGCCTGTGTGTGTGTACGGGGGCCATGTACATGCCTAGTACCCAGAATTGGTCAGGAGAGGGTATGGGCTATCCTGGGACTGGAGTTATAGTTATAAGCTGCTGTGTAGGTTCTGGTAATGGAACACAGGTCTTCCAAGAAGTACTTTTATTTAACAGTTGAGCCAACTTCTCAGCCCTGAAATTAATCTTGAACTCCAGATCCTCCTAACCCCATCTCAGACTACCTACAGGTAAGGGCCACTGTGCTATGTGGTACTGCAAATTGAACCTAGGGTTTCTTGCATGCTAGGCAGGCACTCTACCAACTGATCCCCCCATTAGTGTTCGAGAGAAAAACTGGACAGGCAAGCTGTAAGTCTTGGCAACTGCCAGGAGGAGATAAATGGAGAAGAGGAAGAAATAGCAGTGCTTTTTGAGTACAAGAAAGCAGGCAGGTTGTCTTAGTCAGAGTTTTACTGCTGTGAACAGACACTATGACCAAGGCAACTCTTATAAGGACAACATTTAATTGGGGCTAGCTTAGAGGTTTAGAGGTTCAGTCCATTATCATCAAGGTGGGAGCATGGCAGCATCCAGGCAGGCGTGGTGAAGGAACTGAGAGTTCTAAATCTTCATCTGAAGGCTGCTAGCAGAATACTTACTTCCAGGCACCTAGGCCTAGGGTCTTAAAGCTCACACCCACAGTGACACACCTACTCCAACAGGGTCACACCTTCTGATATTGACACTCACTGGTCTGAGCATATACAAACAATTGCAGGTTTAGCAATGGTGGTCAACAAGGAGCTGCATGGGGTGAGGCTGAGGGTTTTGTTTGATTTTTTTTTCTTCCCCTCCCCCTCTGGGCCTGGGGAAATGGCTCAGTGGGTAAAAGCACTTGCCATTCAAGTGTGAACTTGAAATGTAAGTTTCAGTCTGCAGAATTCACAAGAAAGCCAGATGCAATAGCTCAGGTTTCTGCAATCCCAGTTCCTACAGGGAGGTAGGAAGCAGAGACAGAGACTCCCTGGGAGTTTGCAGATATCTGACATAGGCAACAAAATCCGAGAGCTCTTGTATCAGTCTTGTACCCTCTAGCCTTACTAAACTTGCTTCTTCATTCTAGTAGATTTTCTTTTGTAGATTTCTTGGTATTTTTTAGATATCTTATTTATAGACATACTTACAGACTTTCTATTATTATTATTTACATTTATTTTGTTCATGTGCATGTGCAAGTGAGCATGTTCTATGATGTGTGTGTGGAAATCAGGACAACTTGTAGGAGTTGATTCTTTTCCTTCCATGTGGGTTATGGGTTTGAACTCAGGTGGTCTTCAAGCTTGGTAGCGAACCTTTACCCTCTGAATCATTGTGTTGCTCTGATTTCTTAGTTCTATTTCTACTGCCCAAAAAATTATTTGTCCCTTTTCAGTTTGTATTTGACTTCCTTTTGCCTTCCAGGACAGAGTTGACTAACTCTGACAAGTAGCCCTCCTTGCTTCCTTCCCAGTGTTCCCAGGAAAGCACCCATTGTCTCACTATTAGTTTGATGGGTGTTCTGGGATCTTTTGATGTTCCTGTCAACTGTAGAATAGTACCACTTTTTGGTTTACCTTTTTCTTTCCTTTTCTGGTGGAACCAAATGTTCTAGCCCGTCCCTTGCTTTTCCTGACACTAGAATCAGCCACTGTCACTGTTTTGTGACAGTCTCACCTTTTTAGTCTAGACTGATCTTACTACATATCCCAGCCTGGTCTAGAACTTGAGACCTTCATCCTAACTCAGCCTCCCTCCAAGTACTTGGGATTAACATAAGGGAGCATAACTTGTCCTAGTTGATTTTGAAATTTCTAGTGGAATAATTATTACCTCTTTCTTGTATTTTTCTCCTTTCATGGCAGCTTATAAAAAGACTGAGAGGAAAGATGGGATCTTTGGGTACTGCCCTAGTTAGCCTTAGATTGCTGTGATAAAATACCATGAACAAGAGCAACTTAAGGGCTGATAGGGTTTATTTCATCTTAAGCTGTAGTCCATCCTGCAGAGAAGTCAAGACAAGAACTCAAAACAGGAACCAGAGGCAAGAACTGAGATAGAGACCATAGTGGAATGGTGCTTACTAACTTGGCTTGTGCTCCATGGCTCGCTCAACTGCCTTTCTTACACAGCCCAGAACCACTTGCCCACAGTGGGCTAGATCCTCCCACATCATAATTAAGAACATGCCCCACAGAATTGCCTATGGCCAGGCTGGTGGAGGCATTTTTGTCAATTGAGGCTCCCTCTTCTCGGATGATTCTAGCTTGTGTCTAGTCAACAAAAACAAAGCAAAATCAAAAAAGGGACAAGTATCAACATAAAAATAATAACTACCATGCTACTGTTCCTTATTGTGGGTCAGATACTGTGCTAGTCTAAAATTCACAGCCCTTTGCTTCTCTAATGCTAGGGTTATGGGTATGCCGTCTTTCTAGTTGGTACACTGTGCTTCATTGTGTCTCATGTGAATTTTCTCACATAACTGCTCAGTGGGGTTATGGTATTTCCTCTCTCCTGTCTTTCCCAGAATACTGCAACTGTGAGGCCCTGCATTGAAAGTGATTAATTGCTGAGTCCTGGACCTAATGAACTGCTGACTAGCGCTTGGCAGGCGCTCCTGTGAGGTGGTGGCTGCTGATGCAGCGAGGTTGGGAAGAGGAAGAGTGCCCTGGAGACTCGGAAAACTTCATACAAGTAATGCATATTTTTGTTTGCAAATGTCAAACAAAGCAGGTGTTTTGAAGTAAATTGTCAGATAATAACCCCCCTTAACATTCCCCTGCTCAATCCTTCACCCCATTCCTCTGCCCAGGATGACTTGCCACTAACAAGGGGGTATGCTGTGGATTTACACAAGTAGATTCAGATGCCCTGAGAGCTGTCCAAGAATCCTTTCCTGGACTACCACTGTGCTCTTGATAAACTTCTTTCCTTTCAGATGGGCGGTTTCCTGTTTGGACCTCTCTGGAGGAGCTTAGCCACAAAAACAGACTTGTTTTCTTTTAAACTTGAACTCTGAAGAGTGTAGCTCTGATCAGTGTTTGTACACCCTCTTCCTCTTAGATCACTGAGGTCCTCAACAATAATATATAGGGACAAGAATCATGTGATTTTATTGACTCTTTAAAATGTTAGATTATTTAAACTGCTATTTTTCAGGTGAGATCACTTATTGGCTCCCTAAGTAAGGTGCTGATTGGAGGATCAGGCAATGTTGGATCCTCTGGTTATAGACAGAAACAATAAGTATGCCTTTGCCTGTCTTTAGGTTTTGGGGGGGGGGGGTAAAAGTATGCAAATTAAGTGAAAATAACAGAGTTTATGAAAAATTCTTTTTCAAATTATATATATATGACTGTTTTGCCTGCATGTACATCCGTGTGTGGCTGCTGCCAATGGAGACCAGAAGAACACATCAGATCCCTGGAAGTGGGGTTATAGATGGATGTGAGCGGTCGTTCGGGTACTGGGAATTGAACTTGGATTTTCTGAAAGAGTAGCCAGTGCTTTTAACCACTAAGCCATCTCTTTAGCCTTAGAAAATTTAATTTTTAATTTAATTTCTTTTTAATTTGCTTAATTTGCTTTTATGAAATTTAAGTTGACTAATCTTTTTTTTTTTTTTTTCTTTTTTCCGGAGCTGGGGACCGAGCCCAGGGCCTTGTGCTTCCTAGGCAAGCGCTCTACCACTGAGCTAAATCCCCAACCCCCAAGTTGACTAATCTTAAAACATTTTTATGTGTATGAGTTTGCCCACGTGTGTGTATGTATACCATGTGCAGGCTAAGTTGTTTGTTGGTTTTTTTTTTTTTTTTTTGTTGTTGTTGTTGTTGTTGTTTTTGAGACAGGATCTCACTATGTAGTCCTCGCTGTCCTGGAATTTACAGAGCTCTGCCTGGCTCTGCCTCCCAAGAGCTGAGTTTAAAGACACTCAGACCATGCCTGGCTATACTGGGTATTTGTCTTTGTTTTGAGACTATATGGCTCAGCTGGTTTAAAATTCAGTATGTAGGCCAGGCTATCCTTGAACTCAGAGCAGCCTGCCTCCTGAATCCAGGCATTAAAGGTGTGCCACTACCACACCCCGCTAAATTGGGTATTGTGAAATAAGACTTCCACCAATAGTCTGTGCATGGCCTTCCTCCCTGTTCTTTTTCTTTTGGTAGCTCATCCTGAAGTTTTGCTTGGGAGAAAGTCAGTCTGTCCCCTGAATCTAAAAGCATACAGAGGTTGGGGATTTGGCTCAGTGGTAGAGCACTTGCCTAGGAAGCGCAAGGTCCTGGGTTCGATCCCCAGCCCCGAAAAAAAAGAAAAAAGAAAAAAAAAAAAAGCATACAGAAAGATACATGGAGGATGTCTCCATGGTATACTTAAAAATTTAAGAGTGTGCTGAAGTCAAGAGAATACATCAGAGATCGGCTTGACCCAGTAGAAAGCTATCTTGTGAGAGTATTTGCTGTCTGTATGGTCTGGGCACCAGGTGTTATTTGCCTATATGGATTTTGACCAGATGACAGAATTCATCAGCCTTTGTTATTTTGTTTTGAGACAGGATCTCTGTGTCGGGCCTGCGTGTCTTGGAACTCACAGTATAGACAGACTAGGCTGTCCTTAACTCACAGAGCTCTACCTCTGCTTTCTTGGGTGCTGGGATTAAAGGTGTACAAGACCATACCTAGCTAGAACTCAGCCTTTTTAGTGTGTTAACGTTTGAAACTATTTGGAAACTTTTCAAACTGATTTGGAAATAATTTTATTTCCTCAAATTATTAGGATTTGGACTGTCTCAGGCTTTTTTAAGTTTGAGATCACATTCCTCTGGGCATTGCGCATCACATAAGAAAATGTGACCTGTGGCAGTGGTGAGGATGGAGGACATGGGCTGCTTGAATATTACCACTAAATGTCTGCTTCCCATGACACTGAGTTTTGGTTTCATTAGGAATTTCCACAAAGAGAAGTTACTTTTAGCAAATACCATTTGCTTGTTTGAGCCAGGAACTGCTTGTGAACTAAAACCATATTGAGGCACCTCTGTGATACTGTTGTGGACTGGTACTATTTACTGTGTGTTCATGGTGCTACTGTCTGCAAAGTATATACATGGCAGATATGTCTTTGTCTGGCTCGTCATACACTGCCACGTTAACCAACATCTTTTATGAGTTGTGGAACTCTTGGTCATGGTTAAAGACCATCTCACCTCCCTGGCCCTTGCATACATACAATTAAAGATACATGGCCTTCCCCCGGTTGTTACCCTACACACCCTTATGAGAGAAGAGGAGGAGGAGTGGAAATGATCATTCCAGAGACATAAGTGCTGGTCCCACCTTCATCAGTTAGAAGAGAACTCACCTCCATGGAGCTGACCCGGCTTGCCAGCTTGACATTGTCCGGGAGAGAACCACCCTTAGACTTTAAGGGGGATGGGAGTTTATCCTTAGGCTCTTAAAAGACAAACCATCTGGGTATAGTGGCATATACCTTTAATTCTGATCTAGGAAGCAGAGGCAGACAAATTATCTGTGGGCTGGAGGTTATTCTGGTCTACATAATGAGTTTCAGAATTGCCAAAGCTGTATAGTGAGACCCTGTAAAAAAACAAACAAAAAATAACAAAGAACAAACCAGCTGGTGTCTGAGTGTCAGGCCAACGTGTTCAGTGTTCCTGGCACACATAATTACATGGTAGGATGCAGAGAGGAAGTTATGCAGTGGTTCGGACTGACAGCTGTGGAGGAAGGTGGGACTGTCTGTGGTATTAGTAAGAAATGTATGGAGTGTTCTTAGATGTTTCATTCATGAAAGCTTGCACTAGAACTTACAAAGCATGGAGATGAATGTGAAGTCATTAGTTTGCTTTTATAGGGCATTTAGTTGCTTTTGGGTTTTATTTCTGTAGTTCCTGTGTCCTGTTACGTTGGTGTATCTATCAGGTTGCATTGATAGGGTAAGATGTGGGTTCCTGAAAGAGGACTGAGCTGAATTGTTAGCCTTTTGAGTGTACCCAGTATTCATACACACACACAACGTCTTACAAAGTCATCGGTAAGGTGCAACTCCTTCAGTGTTAGGCCTCTCTATTGTACGTGTACAGAGTAATTGTTCCTCATATGCTGTTTCCATGTTTGGACTTGTGTGGAGGTGTACTTTGTCTTGTCTTTTTGAGGACATTGACCTCAATACTGTTTTTAGCATTTACATTGTTTTTTCCACTCACCATTGTTGTTCTGTTGTGTTGTACCTGTTTGTATGCTTGAAAAGGACTGCCTGTGGGTCAACATTTGTTGCCTGAGGGCAACAGCACATGTTTTTTTCAGGTTCTGTGTTGGTATCCTTCTAGTAGTTGTAGACAGGAACTTGGTTCTTGGATAGTACTATGATCAGAATTAAGTAGGCAGGTGTGAGTTATTTCCCTGTGGGTGTGGTTGTGCAGGTAGATACCTTTCCCTACAGCTTTGAAAACTCGATAATGTTTTGTGAGTCTATTTAGAGAGTTCCATACTGAAGAAGTTGTTGTGAAACAAGACTGGTTCAAACGCTGTTTTAGAGGAAATATTGAAAGAGAAGACATACAAGGCAGGTTCCCCACCCCAGAGAGCAGCCAACTACAGTCTGGGGCCTGGGGTGAAGCTGCTCCACTCTTGTTGCCTTTCTCTTTTGCTCCCTTATTTCTCAGTCCATCATGGCTGCTGAGAATGAAGCTCCTGTAAGTGAGGTGGTGCTAATGACTAGTTCCATCTGCATTCCAGGTTGTCCCGCCAGTATACAGTTTGGAACTTCGTAGTCTACATGGTTGACAAGATTCTTGAGGAGATGAAATTGCTGTCTGCTCTTTCTGTCTGAATTTTCTTTCCTTCCTTGTTTGTTTGTTTGTTTCGTTCTTTCTTTCAGGCCTAAGGTAAAGGTAAAAATAGTTGAGAGCTGAAGCACAGAACAATAGAGATGTGTTCTTGAACAGCCTTTGAGCTTTCCGAATCAGTTAAGAAGGGAGTACAGACTGATCTTTGCTGCTTTCAGACCTGCCTTATAAGGACAAAAGGTCAAGTCTGGGATAGTGATAGATAGCTTTTTTTCTTTTTTTTAAAACCATGTACTTTATTTTATTTTTTTTTTCTTTGATGGTTACACACACACTCTCTCCTACACACTCAGAGGATGGTTCCTGATCCTATCCAACTAACAACTACATTTCTTTGAAGACAGGCAAACTTTCTGAGAGTATGGATACATGAGTAGCCTTGTGCTTGTAGACCTTTAAGGGCTTAGCCCTTCTTAAAACCAGATTTGATCTTAAGAAGGCCTCAGGAAGGCCACTGTAAGCTCCCTGAAAATGTGTTCTTCACCCAGGGCCCCAAATGATGACTAAGACTGGTTGGTAAAGCTGAGGAAAACCCTATCACTTATCTAGCATTGGACCCATCCTCACAGTCTGGCAGTGTTTCTAATCGTTTCTCTCCCTGCAGGCTGACGGACTCAAGGATGAGGCTGGTGCTAGAGGTGTGTGGCACCTTACCTGAGCTAGGCCATGAGGCCATGCTGCTATGATGAGGGCCCCTCATGGCCTCAGCAGGAACAGAGCACTACAGTATTGGCCTGCGCCGAGGAAACAGCTTCAAGCAGAGACAACCCTCAGGCACAGTGTCTGCTTCACCATCTGAGAAACCCTCGGAGGTCAAAGTCTGGTCTCAGGCCCATCAGCAGGTGAAGCCAATCTGGAAACTCGAAAGGAAGCACGTAGGCACACTGTCAGCAGGGCTGGGCACCAGTCTCCTGGGAGTCCCACCCCAGCCAGCCTATTTCTTTTGCCCTAGCACTTTATGTAGCTCTGGGACCACAGCTGTCATTGCAGGCCACAGCAATCCCTGTTACCTGCAATCTCTCCCTGACTTGTTCAGCAATACTCTGCTGTACCGCCGCACCAACGTGAGGCAAAAACCATACCAGCAACTGGAATCTTTCTGCTTGCGTTCCAACCCATCAGAGAAAAGATCTTTTTCTCTCCCTCAGAAGGGTCTCCCTGTCAGTGTCACTGCCAATAAAGCCACATCTTCTACAGTCTTCCCCATGGCCCAGCCCATGGCATCTTCACCCACTGATCCATACCTCTCACTGGCAGCAGCTGGGGAAAATCCTTCAAGGAAGAGCCTGTCCTCTGCCATCTCAGGGAAGATTGCATCTCCACTGTCCTCCTACAAGCCCATGCTGAACAACAACTCCTTCATGAGGCCAAATAGCACTAAAGTGCCCTTATCACAAGCCACAGATGGCCTGAAGCCAGTATCCTCACCCAAGATCCAGCCTGTCTCATGGCATCATTCAGGGGGTACCGGAGACTGTGTACCCCAACCTGGTGACCATAAGGTGCCCCAAAGCATTGCTACCGTCTTAGATGATGTCACTGCCCCTATGGCCCCATCTACCCCTAGCACCCTCAACATATCCACAGCCAGTGTTGCCTCTTCCCAGTGCAGTCAGAGTAACTTTAGGAGGGAGGCACATCCCTGTGGCCTGGATGAAAACACGGATTCCCAGAGTGCTACTAAAGAGGTACACTTCACTGAGGCTGTGAGGAAGCTGGCTGCAAAAGGCTTTGAGAAGATGCCACGGCAAGGCTACCAGTTTGAACAGGCTTGTTTTGTGAACCCCAGCTTCCAGTGGGGTCTTCTCAACAGAAGCAGGCGGTGGAAACCTCTGATGGGCCAGCGGTTTCCTCAGGAGGATATTGGATTAGACAGTGGGATCCTTCCTGGTGCTTCAGACACCTTGGGGTTGGACAGTACAGTCTTTTGTACCAAAAGGATCAGCATTCACCTCCTTGCCTCACATGTTCATGGGCTTAACCCCAGTCCTACCTGTGGGTCTGTAGTTGACCCCCAATTACTTGGAGAAGACAGAGCTCCTGTTCCCCCTTCTTCTTCCCTCCAGCCTCTTGGTGTAGCTGAAGTGGCCACTCGTCTTTCTTCTGTCCATCTTGGCCAGCCTGGGAAGGAACCTGAGGAAGCCAAGGACCTGAACTCTTGTAGTACTAAGGGTGATTGGTAAGTTGCACCCTCTCTTTGGTTTATTTGGAGCGGTACTGTGTAGTCTGGAGACACTGATGCCCTGTGTCTCTGAGAGTTGGCTTTATTTTTTAGCTGTCCTAGAAGTTTTAGTTTTCACTTTTAAGTAGGGATTTATTGTAAGGTGGGGATTAGAAAACTAGCTTGCAGACTAAATCTTGCTTTTTTAAAATTAAGTTTTGCCTGGGAAGCACCTTTGCTTATTTATCTATTGTTGCCTTTGGCTGCTTTTTTGCTGCAACAGTAGAGTTGGGAAGTTGCGGCTGATCTACTGAAGATGTTTACTGATAGGCCCTTTGGAGAGTTTGCCTCTTCCTGTTTAGGCTCTCCCAGGAGGGAAGTAAGAGTTCCAGGTACCACTTCTTAGGGTCTGTTAACTTTCCTACTTACTCCAAACCAAACTGGGTTCCTGGCATTTCTGGGATGATAGCAACTCAGAGTTGGAAGACAGAGGTAGTTGGTTCCTTCTCTTGTGTCTTGTTACTTTTCTAGAACCTTCTAGCAAGCCCCACTGAACATCCCAAGAACATGTGAATTACCAGATATTCATTGACTTTGTACGCAGAATTTTATATTATATACTGTTAAGAGACTTCAAAGAAAATGGAAGATAGTGATGTGCAGATGAGGTTGTGAAGCCAAGGAACTATGGCTAGACCTAAGTTCTGATGACCTAAGCAGTAGTTTATGAGGTCCAGGCAAGAGGTAACACATTGGTGATAAGGAGGCTGTTACTGGGAGACAATGAAGGAATGGGACTCAGAGTGACTTTTTAGGGGTTGGCTTGGGTGGCAGCATTTTTTTTTCTTTCAGTTCACCTACTGACCTCAGGCCAAAACAGCTGGAGCCTGAAGATTCAGAAGATGAACTGGGAGATGGTTTGGAAGACAGCTGCAGTCATGATGAGAATGAAGAAGAGGAAGGTGAGTAAGGAATCCTTTTGCTTCCAACTGTAGGGCTTACCATCTACTAGGGAGCAGGGATGACAGTCTGTGCTAGGCTTGATGACATTATCACCTGCATCAGTCAATTACTTTGAGGGCCTAACTGGGGATTGGGAAGGGACTTTGGTCTCTACCCTGTTGTCCTACTGGTCTTACCGCCTCTCCTGTTAAGTTCCAGGAATGCAGTGCAGAGCAGGGATGCTCCTTGCTCCCTCAGGTAGGGCAGTGCTTGGGATGTTACAGGAATGGCCAGCTGCCTGGGCTTGGAGAGGAGCGTGCACATGCAGCACCGCCTCTGCCCGCCCAACAGTGATGACTGCTCTGTTTTCTCTACAGGAGACTCAGAGTGCTCTTCTTTGAGCGTTGTGTCCCCCAGCGAGTCGGTGGCAATAATATCTCGGTGAGTGCTAAGCACTTCTGTGGCAGATGCTCATTTCTGTGGCTTGGAGGTTGTAACGATATTTTCCTAACGGGCCCTGACAACCCTAATTCACTCTTCATCAAGCTCCTTATTTGTTTGTTTGTTTGTTTGTTTTGTGTGTTGAAACTATAGTTTAAGTGTCTGTTTTTTTTTGTTTCAGACAGGGTCTCTGCATAGCCCTGGCTGTGCTGGAACTCACTATGTAGATTAGGCTAGCCTTGAGCTCACAGAGATATGCCTGCCTCTGCCTCCCTCTGGCTGTGATTAGTGGTGAGCAATATCATGCCCATTCATTTAAGTTCTTTCATAGAGCGAATACTTTGGAGTGCTGTGTTAAGAGATATTGAAAGCATGTCATTCTGTAAAAGGACATAGATCTTTTAGACATTTTAAAACACATTTGGACTACATGGTGGCTCAGCACATAATGGTGCTTGCTTCTAAGCCTGACAGTGGGAGTTTGGTCCCCAGAAGTCCCTCTACTGTCCTCTGGCTTGAATGCACATTGGCAGTCATGTATACACACACACACACACACACACACACACACACACACACACACACCATTATAAATACTTAAAGAATGAAAATTGGCTTTTAAGGATTTATTTATTTTATGTGTATGAATACACTGTCGCTATCTTCAGACACACTAGAAGAAGGCGTCAGATCTCATTTACAGATGGTTGTGAGCCACCATGTGGTTGCTAGGAATTGAACTCAGGGCCTCTGGAAGAGTGGTCAGTGCTCTTAACCTCTGAGCGTGTGTGCGCTTGCGCTCTTTCTCTCTTTCTCTTTCTCTCTCTCTCTCTCTCCCCCCCTCCCCCATTTTCTGTCTCTCTCTCACACGTGCAAAATATCTGTTCTCACTTTTAATTAAAATCTAGCCTTGTTTGTCAGGGCATCCCCAGTGTACTGCTTTTTTTGTATCCAGTCTGCTTTACCTATAGCTGAGAAAACGCTCTGCCTCTGGGTTAGCATGAATAAGCTGCTCATGTCTCTGTACATGTTGTGTGGCAGTAGCTTTATTGACTCTAGAGCACCAAACCAGCAAGGTAGAGGCAGAGGTATTAGGAAAATGGCAGAAAAGAAAACAAAACCACCCATAACATGAGTCCAGATTTATTCATTTTATATATAAGTACACTGTAGCTGTCTTCAGACACACCAGAAGAGGGCATCAGATCTCATTACAGATGGTTGTGAGCCACCATGTATGTGGTTGCTGGGACTTGAACTCAAGATTTCTGGAAGAGCAGTCAGTGCTTTTTTTTTTTTTTCCGGAGCTGGGGACCGAACCCAGGGCCTTGGGCTTGCTAGGCAAGCGCTCTACCACTGAGCTAAATCCCCAATCCCCAGTCAGTGCTTTTAACCACTGAGCCATCTCTCCAGCTAAATTACCAAACATTTTTAGTTAGTTAGGGCCTTCTCTGTTAGGCAAGGGCTCTTAACAGTAAGATAATATGCCCAGCCTTTAAAAGTTGTGGGGTTGTTGTTGTTAATAAGGTGAAAACTAATCTTGCAGTAATATTTGTGGCTCGTATTTGTTCAATGTAAAGAGGAAAACCTCGGGGTTGGGGATTTAGCTCAGTGGTAGAGCGCTTGCCTAGCAAACGCAAGGCCCTGGGTTCGGTCCCCAGCTCTGAAAAAAAAAGAAGAAGAGTAGGAGGAGGAAGAGGAAGAAGAAGAGGAAGAAGAAGAGGAAGAAGAAGAGGAAGAAGAAGAAGAAGAAGAAGAAGAAGAAGAAGAAGAAGAAGAAGAAGAAGAAGAAGAAGAAGAAGAAGAAGAAGAAGAAGAAGAAGAAGACCTCTCCATTTTTCAGTGCTATCTAAAGAAATGGTCTGGGCCAGTGGCTTGTATCTGACTGACAGCTGATGCTTGTGGAGAGCTAGCTCAGCAGTGCAGCCTCCACAGCTCACTGGCCAGTCAGGGTCCCTCTCCCTCTGTCTCTAAGATCTGGACCTGCAGTGCCAGCATTCAGTGCCAGCATTGCTAGGATTCTTGTCCAGGGTGGAAGAGGACATGACCACATTTTTTTCACGTGATCTAAAGCATAAGACAAGGCAGAAATTACGCTGTTATTTACCTTTCTGTTGCTCTTTCCTCATTTAAAACATTTCTGTGCTCTTCTCAGTTCTCAGTGCCCTCCTCTCTCTCTTCTGCTGGGTTGTAGTGTCTCAGACTTCTCGTCTTCACCTAGACTCTCCCTTTCAGAATTCGTTCAGGGTCTTCCCTGACCTGTGGTTTCTCACAGGGTGTATTGGAGATGCTGTCAGGGTGTTGGCAATCTCTGATTCTTGGTGACATTTAGCAGTGTATGTAACTATAGGTAGCTCTAGCACTGTGTGAGTCCATGTTTGCAGAATATCAAACACTTATGCTTTCAGAGTTTCATGCAGTCCTGTTAGCACCTCAAAGCTGATGCTTTCCCATTCTCTGTCATGTTTATTTTTCATTACAGGAACTGTGTGGATTTGATGTCCAAATCTATTTCAAATCATGAGAAAGTTGTGCGGCCAGCCCTCATCTACAGTCTCTTCCCCAACGTATCCCCTACCATCTATTTTGGGACTCGGGATGAAAGAGGTAAGTATAACCATATGACAAAATCCAGAGGACCTTGCAGGAGGATCCCAACTAACTTGGGTGAAGGGGACAAGGTGGGAGAGCCCTCCAGAATGTCTGTGCTCAGTTCACACAGGGACGTAGGTTCAGTGGAGGACTTTGCTCTTCTGTCCTTCATTAGCCTTTCTCAGTCTCTAATCTCTCTGGCTTAACTCATGGCCTCTACCCAGTTTCTTTACCCTTCCAACCTTTCTTTTGCTCCTCACTCTTGCACAGCCCCTCCATAAAGTATACTCCTCTAAAACATGACCTGGAATAGTTTGTAGTGATCTGCCTTTCCAGGAAAGGGTGGGTATGGGCACCAGTGCCATCTTTTTCTCTCCTCCTGTGACACTCTTGCTCTTCTCCTTCAATCCTGCCTTGCTTTTCCCCAGTGGAGAAACTGCCTTGGGAACAGAGGAGGCTACTTCGGTGGAAGATGAGTACAGTGACCCCCAACATTGTCAAGCAGACCATCGGACGGTCGCACTTCAAAATCAGCAAGAGTGAGTTTCTCCCCACACTGTGAGCCTGACCCCCTTGCCCTGCCAAATGGGTTTTGAACAGGAAGAGGTCCTGGTGTGTGTGAGGATCCTGTCTTGAAGCTTTTAACTTCATGGAAGGGTGTAGCTCTGAAAGTCCTCTGGGCTCACCCAGCTGCCCAGAATGGGGAGCCCAAGGAATATTGTTCTGGTCTTGATCCTAAGGCCTCATGTAGGGCAGCTCCATGGTAACTCTTAAATCCCTTAAATCAGCTTGGTGGTACAGTGGGGAGGTCTTGTTTTGTCCCAAGTCTGAGCTGTTCTGTGAGACGGACTTCCTTTGTCTTCTGCAGGAAATGATGACTGGCTGGGCTGCTGGGGTCACCACATGAAGTCTCCTGGTTTTCGATCCATTAGAGAGCATCAGAAGGTGGGGGTTTCCAAGAAGCCTGTCCCTTGGGCTAGGCCACCATGAGGGTGTTGTTAGGGTAGTGAGGGGTAGTGTGGGAAGAGCACTTATCTGAGGACAATTACAGAGCGATGTTCTAGAGAGGCTACAGTGGGTCCTGTTGCTACTCAGAGGCTTTTCAGTCCATTTCTTGAGAGGCAAACAATGTCTGTTTTTAGTTGGGTGTATTTCCCATTACCATGGCTAACTGCTTCTACTCCCCAAGCTAGGTATGTGT
This sequence comes from Rattus norvegicus, assembly GCF_021556685.1. Classification (NCBI taxonomy): domain Eukaryota; kingdom Metazoa; phylum Chordata; class Mammalia; order Rodentia; family Muridae; genus Rattus; species Rattus norvegicus. The sequence goes on from NC_141542.1 coordinate 91,381,640, forward strand.
AAAAAGGATTCTGTGGTTCTGTTAGAACAGTATGGCTTCCTGCCCTAGACTCCCTAGTAGCCTGGTGGTTTCCTAACAGGGAAGTATATTTAACAGCTTTATCCCTTGTACTCAAGGTGACTCATGTCTGTCCTGGTTTACTTTTCTGGTGCTGTGAGAAAGCACTGACCAAAGCAGTTTGGGGCAGAAAGGATTACTTTGGCTTACAGCTTATAGTCCATCACTGAGTGAAGCCAAGGCAGGAGCCGAGTAGAGACTGTGAAGAAAGAAACAGTGCTTACCAGCTCATTCTCAGTAGTTTTCTCATGCAACTCAGAGCTGCCTACTTAGGGATGGCTCCACCCAAGGTCCTGGCCCGCTCACATCAATAGTTAATCACGAAAATGCCCCAAAAGACATGCCCATAGGTTAGCCTGGTTGAAGCAATTTCTTAATCAGTTCACTCTTTCCAGGTAAGTTGGTGGTTAAAAGATAAAAAGGAATATGATTTGCTGGAGATGTTGAAATGATGACGTGGGGCTTATTTTATTCCTCTCACAGTTTCACCTCTGCTCTCTCCCTCTTTTCCTCTACTTGCCTTCTGTCCCTTCTGCAGCTAAACCACTTCCCAGGCTCCTTCCAGATTGGGAGGAAGGACCGGCTGTGGCGGAACCTGTCTCGCATGCAAAGCCGTTTTGGCAAGAAGGAGTTCAGTTTCTTTCCTCAGTCCTTTATCTTGCCCCAGGATTCCAAGCTCTTGCGCAAAGCCTGGGAGAGCAGCAGCCGCCAGAAGTGGATTGTGAAGCCAGTAAGTGAGGCAAAAGGAGAAGTGGATGGTGGGATGAGAGTGGAGAGACAGCAGATCTCATCTCCTGCCCCTTTGACTTGTAGCCAGCATCTGCTCGAGGCATTGGCATTCAGGTCATTCACAAATGGAGTCAGCTCCCCAAGCGCAGGCCCCTCCTGGTACAGAGGTGAGCCCATCTAGCTCATATTCCTCTTTCCATCTTCCTGTCTTGTTGGTCTCTGAATTACCTTCTTATAGCGTTGCACCTTGTGACCTCCTAGCCAAAGTCCTTCCTTTGTCATCTGTTTAGGGTCATCTGGCTGGAAGTAAAGTTAGCCTTTCCTTCTATAGGTATCTACACAAGCCCTACCTCATTAGTGGCAGCAAATTTGATCTTCGGATCTATGTTTACGTGACTTCTTATGATCCCCTACGGATTTACCTCTTTTCGGATGGACTCGTCCGCTTTGCCAGTTGCAAGTATGTGCTGGTGATGAGGCATTCCCCTGATACTGGGGATTTCCTTTCCTTGGGAGGAGGACACTGAGCAAAACTAACAAGAAGGTGGCTTTTGTCAGTAGCGGGGAGGGTGGGAGGCTAGGAAATGGGTAAAGTTTTCCGGCAGGACTGAGATTGCCGAGGAGATGATTAGTTGTTGTTTTTCCTTACCTTGGCCTTTCAGGAACTGAACGTGTTTGTGCACTTATCCTTTATCTCCTTCCTGGGGAGACGCTTGGCCTGATGCTTCTCTGTTCTCACCGTCTTGCTCTGCTGTTCTTCTCACTTGCAGGTATTCCCCTTCCATGAAGAGTCTTAGCAACAAGTTCATGCACCTGACCAACTACAGTGTCAATAAAAAGAATGCAGAGTACCAGGCCAATGCTGATGAGACTGCATGCCAAGGCCACAAATGGTACTGAGGGCAGTGTGTCCCTAACAGACTCCCATCTTGAACCTGGGAAGGGCTTTGCCTTTGGGAGGTTTGGGGCAGTCGCTGAGTATTAGTCTGGAAGTTATGTAAGTGCTTGTCACTTCAGAATTGGTCTGTTTGCATTCACGTGTGTCTCTTTCCTATTACAAAATATCATTGGTGAGATACAAAGAAGTATCTGTATGCCTCCCACTCCTTTTTTTTCTTCTCGTCACTCCTTTTTAGGATATAACACCAATTAGTTACTTGCCCTTTACCTGCAGGGCGCTGAAGGCTTTGTGGAACTATCTGAGCCAGAAAGGAGTCAATAGTGATGCCATCTGGGAAAAGATAAAGGATGTTGTTGTCAAAACCATCATCTCGTGAGTCACAGTGCTGCTTAGGTGTGGGTGCTCCATGCAGCCTCATGTTCTCTCCTTGCCTCTCTGCTGTGCTCTCTGCTGTGCCCATTGCGTTTCAGTTCTGAGGATGGGGTAGGAAGAAGAAGAGTTAAAGTCTTCTTAGAAAGTTAGTTATTTTCTGTTGATGCAATAAAACACCATGACCAAGGCGACTTAGAAACGGAAGTATTTACTTTAGGGCTTAGGATTCCAGGAAGTTAGCACAAGGCAGAGCGAGCTAACTGGGAATGGTTGGACTTTAGAAACATCAAAGCCCACCCCTAGGGACACACCTCCTAATCCTTCACGAAAAGTTCCACCAACTGGGGATCGACTGTTCAAATATATGAACCTATAGAAGCATCTCAAGGTGGTGATGGTTCAGATCAGGTGCATCCCTTAAGAGCCACTGTTGGGGTGGGAAGGGGTAGTGCTTGTGGTTAAGATGGTCAGATACTGCCACAGTTGGCCCTGAACTCCTGACCATTCTGCATCTACCTTTCAAGTGTGGGATTGCATGCATGTATCCCCATGTTGGCTCTGAGGAGGCACTTTAGAAGAGAAAGTTGCGGGGCTGGGGATTTAGCTCAGTGGTAGAGCGCTTACCTAGGAAGCGCAAGGCCCTGGGTTCGGTCCCCAGCTCCAAAAAAAAGAACCAAAAAAAAAAAAAAAGAGAGAGAGAAAGTTGCTTCTGCTCTCCTAATTGAAGACACCTCACCGGCAGGTCAGAGCCCTATGTGACCAACCTACTGAAGTTATATGTGCGCCGCCCCTATAGCTGCCATGAGCTCTTTGGTTTTGACATCATGCTGGATGAGAACCTGAAACCCTGGGTCCTAGAAGTCAACATTTCTCCAAGGTAGGTGGTATTTTTAGTTACTCAGTAGAATCTTTCATCATTATAGTCTTGTTGACGTAAGAAGGTCTTTCCTTCATTAGGGTATATATTGTCCCTTCCTTCATGATCTATATTTACTGACTCACTGGGGTTATTTTTGCTATTAAGGATCTGTAATATTAGAGAAGGGTTATTAAAAGTTGTTGATCCCTACCATTTTCTAGCAAACCAAGGGCACAGGTGTGTTCACCAAGTTGAATAAGGGTACTTGTTGTCTTTGAGGGTATTCATTTTTTTTCTGTGTAGTTCTACCTGTCCTGGAACTCTAGATTAGGGTGACCTCAAACTTAGATTCACATGCCTCTGCCTCCTGAGTGTTGGGATTAAAGGCGTGTGCCAGCCACCATGAGGTTATTTGTTGATGTTCCACAAATGTGGATATTGGAGTTTTGTTGTTGTAAGGAAGCGCTGGTTTGGGTGTAGAAGCCCAAATCATCCTGGAGTGCTACTTTGACCCTGTGTTGCATTCTTGCCCTGAAGCCTCCATTCCAATTCTCCCCTGGACATCAGCATCAAAGGCCAAATGATCCGAGATCTCCTGAACCTGGCAGGCTTTGTTCTGCCCAACATGGAGGATATCCTCTCTAGTTCCAGCAGCCCCAGCAGCTCCAGCGGTTCCAGCACCAGGTCTGCTTCTCTCCTTCCCTGAGGTTGCGATGGTAGCACGAGCAGCCGAGTGTGATTTGGGGAGGAAATGGGTTCTGGAGCCTCTCTCCAGTTGGTCTCCATCTGCCTCTGCTGTCTATCCATACACCACTGCCACATCAGTACCCTGCAGTTGTTGCCATATGAGAGAATTTGAAATGGAGCACACAGTCTTTGGCCATTAATCTGTATTGATTGCAAGTAGTTTACAATCTGAGGAGAGAGAGGGTCATAAAACAAAGTTCTGCAGATGGGAATTTCTTTAGGTTCCAACTGAGAAGCATAGTTGCCCAGATGACCTAGGCTTAGAGGAGCTCTGCCTAAGGAAGGAGAGGCCTAGGAGAACTCAAGGAAAGACAGCAGGGAGCAAGAGATGGCATAGGTGGGACTGTAGCAAGAGCTGCAGTTCTAGGGGGAGGTGAGAGACAACTAGCTGAGCTGAGGTGGATAAAGTGTTGTTGGGACAAGAATTTCTATCTGGGGCATCCCCAACAGAATGGGAACCTTGTCAAGCAGAAATGCTCCAAGTCACAGAGGAAAGACATTCCTTGTCCTTTTGACTGGGACCCAGTGGGAGTGAGAGGAGCTTCTGGTACTCTTGGTGTGGCTTTTGTAGTAATAGACAAAGCAGGCTGCCTCCAGGGTGGCACTTACCTGCTGACCAATAGTGGCCATGCAGTAGGCTCTAGGAGATAGAGGAACCAAGAGATGAGGAGAGGTAGATTCTAGAGTTTGAAATGAGGCAAAGCCAGCAGAAACAGATGATCTGTATATACTTTAGGTCAGCAGCTTGGTTCAGCGCAGTGAGTCTTTTGGAAGGGAGCTCACTTAAGCCACTCATGGAGGTTTGGCCCCAGATGGATAAAAATGGGCTCAGTAAAGAAAAGCTGCTCCTGATATAAGGGAGAAGTTTATTCTGAAGTGCCAAGGCTGTCTCTCCCAGGGAAGCAGAGAGAAGTGATGGGGAAAGGTTCCTATGGTCTCATGGAGAGTGAGCTTGTGAGCCTGGGTGGGCCTTCTGAGCACAACTGAATGAGACTAGAGGCTAGAACGGACCTGGCAAGCACCAGTCAGAGGTTAATGAAAGAGCCGGTAGATCCCTTTGCTAGAGAGAAGGAGAATGACTCTTTTAGCAAGGAGTGTCTTTCTCCAACACTGAAGGAATGCTGGGTCCTGTCTTTTGAGAAAAAGAATTTCCTTGTCCCCCAAGTTGAACTCAGGTCATCAGCTTAGTGGCAAGCAACCTGAGTCATCTCACTGGCCTTCTAGCCATTTTCATATCTCAGTGACCGTAGCCATTGAGTGGCCCATAAATCAGAAGGCAGGAGGATTGACCTGAAATCAAGGCTAGTTTTGGACTACTTCGTGAGTTCCTAACCATCTGGAGTTTCAGGGATAGACTATGTTTCACTAAAAAGTTAAAGTAAGTGTGTGTGTGTGTGTGTGTGTGTGTGTGTGTGTGTGTGTGTGTGTGTGTGTGTGTGTGTCGATATAGTAATCATAGTGATATGGATAATGAAACTGAAGTACCAGAGAGGAAGTCTCTTGCATAGGGTTCTACAGGCAATAGAGCTTGGTCTGTAGTGAGTGTTAACTGAAGCATCCCATGATCGGGCTCACTGCAGCTTCTTCTGTCAGGTTAGTGAGCCTTGCCGCTTTGGGTCATTGTGGGTCTTTAGTTGTGTGTAGTAAGCTGAGTGTAGTGCACTTAGAGTGATGTAGTTAAGGGGCAAGTAAGTATCTCTTTGTGTCTTCATCTATGCTTGGAAAGGAGTCTTGCACTAGATCCTCTTGAGTTTTCACAGCACAGGAAGCTGCTGACCCGTTTTTTTTTTTTTGTCTACATCTGCCTTAGTCTGCCAAGCTCTCCTAGAGAAAAATGTCAAATGACTCCAGAGCACTTCACTGCACAAAAGATGAAGAAAGCCTATTACCTGACCCAGAAAGTTCCTGACCAGGTAGGAAATTTATCTTCCCTCGAGTTACCAACAGCCCTCAGTGAAGCATCCACACTCAGGGAGATCAGCTTTCCTGTCTACAGTTTCTTACCAGGAAGTGGGGTGATGTGATATCAGACATTTGTTAGCATGTGTATCTTTCTGGCAAAGTGGGTGGTTTTCCTGGCTCGCTCGCTCTTGTGAGAACCATCAACCTGTAACCCTTTGGACTTCTTCCCAAGAGCCATTGCAGACCTAGCAGGCTTGAGTTTCTCAAAGCAGGTCTGGGGTCTGGGTATGAGAGAGGTGGGCCAGGCTGCCAAATCTGAGCTGCTGGGTGCTATCCTTAACTCAATAACACACACTCCACTCAGCCCAAATGGTTCTTTGGATCCAGCCAAGAGTGTCTTCCTCCAGGAGCTCAGTCCATTGGCTTTAGACACACGTATACCTCAGATCAGATCAGGTGTTGCTTTTAGTCCCACAAGAGACTTAGAGCACTAGAGCTTCCCTCCCTACCCCAGCTGCTTGTTTCAGGGCTCATGTCTCTCATTGTTTGTCACATTGTCCTTCTCCCTATTCCTTGGGGCACAGGACTTCTATTCGTCTGTGCTGGATGTCTTGACACCAGATGACGTTCGGGTTTTGGTGGAGATGGAAGATGAGTTTTCTCGTCGTGGTCAATTTGAAAGAATTTTTCCTTCCCGAATCTCTTCTCGCTATCTTCGTTTTTTCGAGCAGCCACGATATTTCAACATTCTCACCACACAGTGGGAACAGAAGTACCATGGAAACAAGCTCAAAGGTGATACGCCTTTCTGGCCCACAGGAGGCCATTATTTAAATCCCATTAGGCCAAGAAATAGGTTTCTATGACAGGAGGTGGGCAATGATTGTTCCCCATTAAGTCTCAGCCTCTGCTCATCTTGTCCAGGAGTAGATCTGCTTCGGAATTGGTGCTACAAAGGCTTCCACACGGGGATCGTCTCTGACTCCGCTCCACTGGTAAGTGATGCCGTGCAGGAACACAGCTTTTTCTCAGCTCCTGAGTGTAGTGTGTTATGGTTGGCCTTTGGGTACCCTCCTTTCTTCTCTCCCAGTCCCACCTCTTTGTCTCACTTTCAAAAATGTTAGTTACTGGCAGAATGCCCTTAGTGCCTGTCTTTGAAGGATCAAAAAGTGATCAGTAGCCTTAACTTTCTGATCTTTGGAGCGAGAATCAAGAGTTATTCACATGATTCCATTCATGATGTGGTGTAGAGCAGGTGAGATCCTGTGTTCACAGATGAGAGTGACAGAGCTAAGCAAGAGTCCTAAGACCCTGAGCATGCCTTCGTGGACTCAGCCTGGCCCCTTACACTCACTGCTTCCTTTGTTATAGTGGTCTCTGCCAACATCGCTCATGAATGCCTCAAAAGGTGATGGGACACCAAATGCTGTCAGCAGATCAGATCACAACAAGTCAAGGTGAGTACTAGTCCAGCAAGAGAAGGCTTATGAAGTTGAGGAGTCTCTTCTTTCCCCAGATCAGGACAGTGAGAGGAACTCTCCAGAAGCTACAACCACAATATCCTCCCATGCTGTGCTAGTCTTAGCCTCAGCTGTGTTTTCCCCTTCAGAAAGAAAAGTTGCTCCGAGGGAAACTCCGAAGATGGGCCCACATCTAAGCCCAAGAAGAGTCAAGCTGGCCTGTCCCCCATATCCAGGAAGACTTTGTCCTCAAAGAACAATGAGAACACCAGCAAACAGTCCAAGCGCTCTACCCAGGGGTTACCTGTCCTCAAGTACTCTGGGCAGGGCTCCAGACTCTCTGCTTCTTCTGCTTCCCAGTCAATTGCTGACTCCCTCCTGACTGCTGTGAGCCCATGACTGGTCCTACACAGGAGCACTCAGCTACCTCAAGGGAACCAGCCTGCTGACCAGCCTGAGCCTCTACTCCCGCCTCCACTTTGCCCCTCATCAGAGTATTTTTGAAGTGGTTCTATTGTAGATATGGGCATCTGGAGGGCTGGAGGGGTGGTGGTGATGGGGAGAAGGTGAGGAAGGTTCACCCTCTGTCACCTTACTGCCTGGTTGGGCTGGCACCTCATATCTCAGTAGAGAAGCCAGTGACAGCCAAGCAGCCTTATAAAGCAGGGTTTGGTTTCTACACTGAGAGCCATGTGTGATTTATTTGAGGCCCTGGTACAGGGCTTGAGTTGTAGCTCAAGAGGAGAAAACGTGCTAAACACAGAAGTCTCTTGTTCTGTAACTGAGAGGAATTCCTTGAAGGTCCTGATTTCCTTCTGTCCCCTACTTACCTTTGTCTTGAAGAGACAGTTTTAGAAACCTTCAGACTTCTTCAGATTAGCAAGAGAAACTATGATAGACTATACCCATTTCCTGGCCTCCTGGTCTTGGGGAGACCTCCATACCATAATTTTAGTTGCTGCTATGTAGAGGAAGGTGGAATGAGCTGTGTTTTCCTCAATGTGGGGAAATCTTGTAGTCTCTTTTGCTTTGAGGGGTTTGGTGCCTTGGTAGGTAGATTTCAGCACAGTTACTCTTATAGGACAGGCTTCTCATCTCTGACAGTTAATACTCAACTGCATCTACCTCCCTCGTAGACTCAGTCCACACTGAGCATTGAATAAACACTGAGTGAAATGTGCATACAGATCTCCAAGGACACTGGCCCCTGAAGCACTATTGTTCTCCTCAGTGTGGGGAAGTGTGGAGCTCAAGAAGGCCAAGATGGGACAGTTTGGAATGGAAGAGGTTTCGCTAGAACCATGGTCTTCCTTAGCCTAGCGTTCTGCAGTGCTCACCTCCATGGGACCTATAGTTGTGTCTAGTGTTCCCAGCAGAGGGGCATACAAAAAGCCAATTGGCTCTGTATCTAGATTTGCTCTTTGTTCACCAAGCTGGCTGTCTTTGCTGGCCTTGCCCTCATGCTTCTGAGTTTTAGAAAGAGGAAGTCTTCTTTCCACATGACTCCTGAAGTCCTTGGCCAGTTGGCATGGAGCCCTGGATAGTATAAGAGAGACCTAACTGGGTTCAGGGCCACAGAGTAGGTGAACAAGGCAGTCAGTCCTATGCTCTGTTGACATTTGTGAAGAACTCCGGATAGCAAAGTCCGAGCCAGTACTTCCTGCTCAATAATAAAGACTTCAAAGCCAGACCGCAGTGGGAACCTAAGCCATCCTAGAAAATCTGTTCTGACATGAGCAGCTAACACCCTCTCGTCCTGGTTACAGTATTTCAGTGCACATGTGACAAAGAGGCCTCTTTTAGCTGATTTAATCCTTGAAAGTGACTCTTAATTCCTTAGCCTACCCTCCAAGAGTCTCCCATCATAGTCAGTTTCCAACTCTGCAGCTGCAGAGAAAGAAAGGCCAGCCTTGACCAGCACAGTATAGCTGCCTGCAGTCCACCAGAGGGAGGATATGGGAACCCCTGACGAGACACAGCAGTATACCGGCAGTTCTGAGATGACACAGGCTTGCCTGGGACTTGTAATCTTTGCCTCAAAAATGCCAGATTGTCTGGGAATATTGTGCTCAGCTAAATACACAGTATTCAGTCTTTGTTACATTTGAAGACTGATGGATCTGTTTTGCTAGTGGGAGAAAAGGTAGGACTTGAATATCACATTTTATTCTCAAGAGAGTGAAATCTTAAGTTATTTCACATGAATGTTTTAGCATTAGCTAGTCAACAATAGATAGCATTCGGCTGAATGAGGTTTTTTGGTTTTTTGTTTTTTTTGTTTTTTTAAGTAATAGCTTTTGAAAGTTTTAAATTTGGAAGTGTAGTTGAAAACACATTTATCGGTGCATCAGTTGTTTTCCCAAGTTGATACGTTACCCAGCCTTTGGAGGAAGGGAAGAAAAGGCTCCTGAGACAAGGAATGAAGTAGTCTTTTTCTTTATAATAGGAATATGAGACCTACCCTGCAGTGTTGTTTAGTAAGCTAAGCCAAAGTACTGGGGATTGGAGTTTCCAATTTGCTGGTTTATTATCTAAACATTGTTCTGTGCAAGCAATGTAAAACCCCCCTTGAAACTGGGTGTGGTAGCTCATGCCCTTACTCCTGCCACTCTGGGAAGGCAGAGGTGGGCTGATAAAACCGTCCCTTTAAAGAAGGGGAACAGCTACGGAGACCTCAGAAGTGGCCAGAACAGTGTCTAGGTACCTCACTGTCAACCTTCACCTAGAGCTTGCCGAAGCACAGTTTTCATTAATCCCTCAAATTTCACTCCAGTGTGGTCTCTTGTCTGGCTTCATTTTTACAGCGTCCTAGGACATGTGTGAGTCAATAATTTGGTTGTCCCAAGAGCCTAGATTGGCAAAGAAGAACAAGGGTGTCTAGGACAAAAACAGCACAGATGACAGACTGTAAGGACTGCTATGTGGACATAGCAGGGGATTGTGTCACTTGAGGCCCATTTGAGGGTGGCAGCTCTTTTCCTGAAAGTGACATCTCATTACCAAAACCAAAGAACATTCTTGGTGGCTTCTGTGGGCCAGTGATGGGGGCTAATTCACACAGTGATTTCGTCTCCTACTGTATGTGTTATCTGGGATAAGATGAGATAGGCTGCTAGAGAGATTCCCCTGTTGACTTCTTGTTAGTGCCAAAGGACCCCACTGATTGCTGCTCTAACAAATGTCTAGTTTGCTTTGGGCGTGGAAACAATGGTTTTGAGCAAGCTGCATCTTGTCATTGGGAATTTTGATCCAAGCCTCTCCAGCAGGGCTTAGCCTTGAACATTCATCTGTAGTCCCTGGGAACCAGTGTGTGCTCATTTGACTTCCCTCTATCAGCTTCAGTTCAGTGGAAGCAGCAAGCAGACATAGAATTTCCTATGTGAGTGAACGATCATAGCAGGATCAGTAGCCATGTGACATTCTAAGACCTATCTGTGCTTTAGTCATCAAAATGGACTGAGATTTGGAATACCAGGGATTACCACAGAAGTCAACATTAGAAATGCATCTCTCTAAGTTTCAGTTTATTAGCCAGGGATATCATGTCTTAGATGTAGTTATAGGGATTAAATTGTGTGTAAAACATCTTTAAAAGTGCCTCACAGTGTAGATTTCAAATAAATTCTAAAATATCAAATGATTCCCCCAAACCATTTCCTCAGAGTATTGGGAGCAGCACCAGGGGTCGCAGTGCTCTTAGCGGTTCTGTGACGGAGCTGTGACAGCTCTGCAAATGAGTGAAGGCCTGTGGTAGCTGTGTTAGATAGGACCAGGCTTGTGTGAGCTCCTAAACTGTACAGCTATTTACATAATGTTTACATTGTATGGGGTATGGTAGTTTTTAAGTCCACAGGAAGATGTGTGCAGGTTAAACTTCAGCAGCAAATGCAACTCCATTTTACCTAAGGGATTGAAAAATCTGTGTGCTTTGGGATCTGAGAAGTCCTAGAACCAATCCCCCACAGAGGCTGGAGAACTGTGCTAAGATTGCTAGCTGTGGAAGATCAGAGCTAGAGATTTGATCGAGATAATTAGCTTAAGAGTTTAGAACCTTGTCTGCTGCCAGAGAGGCACAAGTAAAACTTAACACTAAAACGTAGAACAGCCCATGTTGCCAGTAATCAGGGAAAGAACAAACTAGTAGATTCTGCCTAAACATCAGAAAGGAAAAACCGATGCCACAACTGGAGTGAGAGAAGCCAGAAGGAAGCGAATATGCAGGTTCCAGTTTAGAAGAGGAAACCTTCTCATAGAAGGCAGGGACTCCTGGGGGAGTAGAGATGGAGGGATTGACTGTAAAGAGGCACATGGGAATATTCTTTGTCTTAATTGTGGCTGTGGTAACAACTGTATATAGTTGGCAGACCTCAAAATTGTCCTGTTGAAATGAGTATTATACATAAATTTTATAAATAAAGCTGATTTTCTTTAATTTTTTTTTATTTTCAGTGCTGGCATCTAACCCAGGGTCTCAAACAGTATTAGGCAAGTGTACTGCTGAGCCTACTCCTGGCCCAAATCAGACAAACACACACACACACACACACACACACACACACACACACACACAGCCATTACTACTTTGTTGATGCAGAAATTAAAGCCATGAATGAAGTAATGGAGTACAGTTAAGATTGAAAGGCGCTGTGACCAATTGGAGTGGACAAAGCCATTGCAGTTTGCACATGTGACTTGTGTGAGCATAAGACATTGGTCAGTTACTTGTAAAGAGCACATCTACCCAAAACATTGAGAGAAGCCAGGTATAGGAGGACATACTTACTGTGTGGCTAACTGACATCTGGATGGTTGCCAAGGAGGAACCTTGTGGGGTGATAGCAACCCTATACCTTGGCTGTTGGTTTTGGGGTTAACACAAGCATTAAAACACTGAACTGTGGGGTTGGGGATTTAGCTCAGTGGTAGAGCACTTGCCTAGCAAGCGCAAGGCCTTGGGTTCGGTCCCCAGCTCCGAAAAAAAAGGGGAAAAAAAACAAACAAAAAAACACTGAACTGTGCACATGAGACCTGTGCAATTGTAGGCCTCGTTTTATAACTGAGGAGAAACTGATGTGTTAAATTAGCATCTTAAGTACATTTCAGTGGTATTCATTAAGTTTATATTCTACAACGTTCACTTCCCCTGGTTCTAGAGTATTTTTCTAAACATCAAAGCAAAGTACCCCTAAGCGAATGCTCCTCCTTCCCTCCCCTTTCCCTGCCCTTTGTAATCACCGACCTTTCAGTTTCTGTAGGTTCACAGATTCTGGATGTTATACATAAGTAGAATTGTGATCTTTTGCATCTGGCTTATCTGACTTAGCATGACTCCAATGTTCACTTTGTAAAACAAGGTGACACTTCATTTTTGTTACCAGTATGTGTTAGTGGTAGAAAATGATTGGCTTTGCCGTGACATTTTCATCATGTTTATCTCCCATGTCCCTTTCCTCTTCACTGACAGTCACTGTGTGGATGTGTGTGCTCTTTGAATAAAGGATACACTAGTGTGAGAAGTGTGTGAGGGAAGGCATTTTAAAAAAACATTTATTTTTAATTTGTGTGGGCAGATGTCCTCAGAAGCCAGAGAGGTCAGACCCCTTTGGAGCTAGAGTTACAGGCAGTCCTGAGTCATGATATGGGTGCTGGGAACCACACTTGGCTTCCCTGCTACAGCTGGACATGCTCTTAACCACTGAGCCTTAACACTGGGTTTGGTTTGGTTTCCCAGCACAGGCTGGCCTTGAGTTTACAGCAATCCTCTTCACTTAGCCTTCTGAGTACTGGAGTTAACAGGTGTGTGCCAGCACACCAGCTTTGGTGTTTATCATTCTGAGCTTGCCTTATTTTGCTTAACATTATGGTCTCCTATTCGATCCATTGTCCTGCAGATGACACAGCTGCATTCTTATAGATGAATAAATATTAATGTGTACGTGTGGTGTATTATCTATCAGCTGATGGACAGTATCTGGCTGTGGTGCTTGTCTGTGCTGTGAGTCACAGAGATGTAAGGGTCTCTGTGCTGTGTGTTCAGAGTCCTCCAGATATATTCCATTGGGCCATTTGGTAGTTCTGGTTTTCACTTTCTGAGGAAACCTCATACTTCATTTCCACAGTGTTTGCACTAGTTACATCCTACCATCTGTGTGAATGTTCTTTTCCCCAACATTTTCAATAGCATTTGTTTTCTTACTAATAGCCAGTCTGACTGGGAGAAATGCAATTTCAACAGTTTTGTGTTTCCCTAATGGTTAAGGATACTGGAGTTTTTTAACTTCTAATATGTAATTTTTATTTTTACGCAGTCATGTCGAAACAGTTTACACTGAGAGTAAAAACTGCTCCAGATATCCATTATTGGCATATTGGGGGGGGGGTCCCACACTGAAAATATTTCCTTTTAGCAATAAGGAATTCCAAGGGTATCCATTACCAGTTGAATAGCTTGCAGGGAATTTGTGATTTCTTCCATATTACCATGCCTCAAAACCCTCTGTGGCTTAAGTCGTGAAACTATCCTGGTCTTTATAGATCCTTCTGGTATAAAAGGAAAGCCTGTACAAGAATTCTGCTTATCAAATAATCCCTGTAGAGAAGATAAGTACGATCAATGACTTTTGATTTACTTTGTGCATCAAAAGCACACTGCTCTGTCTTCAACAGCACAGCTACTAAACAGCATGTCCTTGTGAAAATGCTGGTACGCTTCTCAGCAACTCAGTCAGCAGGCTGTCCTCGGTACGCCTGCAGCAGCTCCAGCAGTGTGTCCACACAGTGTTCAGCATCGCGAATGGCTGAGATCATACTTTGCCCCATTCAGCAATGCTTGGACAGCATATCCAACAACTTCCATACAAGGAACACTACGATTACAGCTTCGGATTACAACAAAGATCGCAGAGAGCGCTCCGCTTTCAGCCATGTTCTCACAGCAAAGTGGAGATAACTTGGTAACAACCTCCAGGTTCATCGCACCCAGAGTGGCCGATGAGTGTCTGTATGTGAGCAGGTGATGAATGAAGTGCACGCTCAGTTCTTCTGTACAGCTTGTTTTCCTCCTCCACGTTCCTGCTGACACCTCAAAGGCTTCATCAAATAGCTTTAGTTTCTGTGCAATCATTTTTCTTCTTCAAAGCATAGCCTCTCCATAATGCCTGGATTCTAGTGAGCTGCTAGGAGAAAGCGGCATACTGCCTTCTGTGTCATGGATGCAGCCCTATCCTGCTGGTGCCAACATGCTGAAACTTCACGTCCAGCCTTTATGATCGTATGATACTGGACAGTTTTTAAGATGTATTTATTGGCTATCAATATTTTTAGTTAAGTAGTAATGCAACTGTTTGTGATTCTTTTTGGAAACAGTCTGTTCAGTCTATTTGCCCATTTATTGATTAGCTCATTGGGGATATTGGTGTTTGATTAAAAAACAAACATTTAGTTCTTTATGTATTTCAAACATTAATCTTATCACAAGTGAAACTGGCAAAGACTTCATGCTCCATGTACTTTGATTTTAGAATTTTTTTCTTATTCTAAAATAGTTTATTTAAACATACCAGGAAGTATAAGGAAAATAAAGTGTGTGATTTATCACCATTACCAACTTTCTATGTATCCTTCCAGTCATGCGAGAGTGGCTGACTTGTTTTTGTCTCTTCTTAATGAAATGTTGTCAGCATTTTAGTGAAACCCATGCTTTCTCCAGTGTCTCTGCATCCACCAGGGCTTGACCCTTCAACCTGACTCTGGCAAGTGAGGAAACACACGCAGTGATGCAGAAAGACTGGGTTCACGTGGGCTCTGATAGAGTACACAGACTACACCATGATGGTGAAACTCAGCTTGTTTATAATGTACAGCATAGAGTGGGGGAACAACCAGAGAATAGTGTTAGGCTATAAACACCCGGGAGAAGGACACTGAAGTTGCTGGGTTTTACACACACTGGTCAATCATGTCTAAACACTTGTATTTGCACACACTGTCAACATTCACACTAGACTAGAAGGTTTTGTTGTTCTGGAGTGTCTGACTGAGACATTGGGTCCTTAACATGGCTGTGCCCATATTAACAATACACACATTCAGAGCTTCCTCAGCTCCCCATACAGTATCTTTTGTTTTAGTAAATTCTTCTGTTTTCAAAATAGGTCGCTTAGCTGGGCATTATGGCATATGCCTATCATCCCAGCAGAGGTAGAGGCAGGAAAATCACAGTAAGTTCAAGGCCAGCCTGGTCTACATAGAGAGTTTTAGGTCAACTAGTGTTATTCAGTGGAATCCTGCCTCAAAAACAAAACGAAACCCTCCAAGCTAGAAGATAGGAAACCTTATCCCTAAGTGCTTAGAACATATTCCCAGTGTCCTTCTTTCCTTCCTTCCTTCCTTCCTTCCTTCCTTCCTTCCTTCCTTCCTTCCTTTGTTTCTTTTTTAACATTGACAGTTATTTTTATTGTTACACAAAAAGGCACCTTTAGCAAGTCAATTTCTACATACAAAAACTATATGATTTTAAGTTTGTCTTGAAAGACTTATTATCTACACAGTTCTCAACCATAGGAAACTTCTTGGTTTACCAGTCATGAGTCCAGACTGTATTATACACATCTCTTAAAAGGATAGCCTCATAAAAATCCAGAAGTCATTGACAAAATGACACTTCAAAGCTCAGGTGCCATCAGTCCATCATGCCTGTTGTTCAATCCTGTGCCACAAATTTAAGGCATGTCATTGTCCTAGGATCTTCTCGTCAAGGGTAATCTGTACTCTCTTTTTTAATTATCTTTAATCTTGTTTTACAACCCAGTTGTCATTCCCCACCCCTGGTCTGCCCCTGCAGGCCCAGCCATGGAGGGTGCAGTGAGTGGTTGGGACATTTTATGGCATTCTCTTTAGACGTGTGGGTCCTTAACATGGCTGTTAACAAAAATAGTTAACTTGGTTTTGTAAAAATTGAGGATCAGACATAGAACTGTTGGGAACAAGCAGAAGAAGCGTGCTCTAAATATAAGGGGAACAAAGTTTAAGGTCCCAGGCCCTAGGGGAGTTGGGGACTTACCAATAGCTGAGAAACTTCTGCCATTAGGAGTCAGTTGTCTGAGTCCAGCTATCTCAAACAATTTCTTCTCGCTGGCAGAGTTAAACAAGTTCATGTTCCCAGGCCCAGGAGCCAACTCCTATCCTGATTGGTGCAGAATTGTAACAATAACTTGGCACACATGTTTGAATCGCCAGCTTTCATATTCTGTGATATTCTGGCTCCTTGCTGCAGTTAGCTCCCGAGTCTGTTCTGAGGCCCTAATTGATGAGTAGCGGCTTCATTCCAATAAATGTCATCTGCATTGACCTTGTGTTTGAGTTATGTTGCATTTAAGTGGATCATATGGCAGAATGAGATATTTAGAGCAGAATAAATGAAGGGACTCTGGCCAACTCGAGCAAAGCATGTCATACACGGCTCTGGCAGGCCTTGCCCTTCCCTCCATTCCTCTGCCTTGCTACAAAACCTGTTAGATTACATTCCTAAAGCTAGGCGCCAAGATTTTCTCTTATTTGGCCACTTCCAGGCCTGATGTTGACTACCAAGATCCAACTATCAAAGTCCAACAATCAAACCCCCCTTTCGCTTACCTAGTCAACATACCAAATCAAAATTAAACACCCCATCCTTACGCAGGGTTTCCCTCTTTACCTTTATAAACCATTCTCCTATAGGCCATGTCTGTCTCCTCTCTATCCAGACACACTCCTTTGTCCCTTTCCAGAACAAATACTCCTTCCCCATCACCCTCATTCCCTTCCCCTTCTCCCTTGTCCTCTATTTCCTGTCTTTGTCTCTCATTCCCTGCCCTCTGCCCCTCCTTTGTGCTCAGAACTTGGTCCGTAGAGTCCTGGGCTCGTGCAGATTCTTTCAATGAGCCCTACAAACTATTAGATTGACAACCTGTTTCCCTTGCTCTATCTAAATCAGTGGTTGTCAACCTGTGGGTCACATATCAGATATCCTGCATATCAGATATTTATATTAGGATTCATAACAGTAGCAAAATTACAGTTATGAAGCAGCAACAAAAATAATTTTATGGTTGGAGGTCATCACAGTTCGAGGAACTGTATTAAAGGGTCTCAGTGTTAGGAAGATTGAGAACCACTGCTCCTAAGACTAGAAGAATCATTTGGGTTGTAGAGCTGAGGTAGGAAAGAAAAGTACAGAAAAGTCACAGAAGCTATGTGTCTTGGGTCCAGCTTGAGTAAACTAACAAAAATAGTCTGATAACAGGCACAGAAATAAACATGGAGATCAATGGAATTGAATAGGAGACCCAGACAACCCATGCACCTACATGGAGATCAATGGAACTGAATGGAAGACCCAGATACAACCATGCACTTATAGCACGTGCACACACACCCCTTTTAAAGATGCCAAAATACACATTGGAGAACAGTCTCTTCAAAGGAAGATCTCTACAATGAAAACTTTAAAATGCAGAAAGGTTGAAGACACTAGAGGATGGAAAGAACTCCCATTCTTAAAGTCTGGTAGAATTAACATCGTAAAGATGACTAGTACCTAAAGTGATCTACAAATTCCAATGAAAACAACCCAAAACCATGTAAATCACCGTAATAGATTAGAGAACCCAGAAATAAAATCATGTGACTGCATAGACAAGATGTTCAGAAAGATACCAAAGAGATGTTTGGAGAAAAGACAAGACTCTTCACCAAACAGTCCAGATAACGGGACAACTGTAAGTAGAAGAATGGAGCAAGATCCCTGTTGCCTTCTATACAGAAATGGACACAGGGCTGGAGAGATGACTCGGCACTTTGCACAGCTTGCTGCTCTTGCAGAGGACCTAAGGGCAGTTCCCAGCATCTATGTGGTAGCTTGCTACAGTCTGTAAATCCAAATTCCAGGGCACTTGATACCCTCTTCTGGCCTCTGAGAGCTGTACAGGTGTAGTGCACATTGTAGGTATGTATACATACATACAAGCAGCTACATGCCCATACACATAAGTTAAATATTTTTCTTCAGAAATGACAGAGACAAGGATTTTTTTTCCTTTTTCCCTTCCTTTTCTTTCTTCTTTCCTTCCTCCCTCCCTCCCTCCCTCCCTCCCTCCCTCCCTTCCTTCCTTCCTTCCTTCCTTCCTTCCTTCCTTCCTTTTCCTTCCTTTCAACAGGGTTTTTTTGTCTATGTAGACCTGGCTGTCCTAGAACTTGCTTTGTAGACCAGGCTGGCCTGGAACTCAGAAATCTGCTTGCTTCTACCTCCCTAGTGCTGAGATTAAAGGTGTGTATCATTAAGGCATAACAAAGTAAGAACTTTCTGAAAAGGACTCCAATAGTCCAAGAAATAATAACAAGATTGACACGTAGAATCGCAAAATTAAAAAGCTTTTGAACAGCAAAGGAAAAAGAATGAAAAGACATCCTGCAAAATGGAAAACTTCTCATATGTAGAAAATTGATATCTAGAATATACAAACTTCCAAAACCTAAAAATGGCCAGTAAATGTATTTTTTAAAAACTAACTAACTAACTAACTAAATAAGTAGATAAATAAATAAGTAAATGCTCATCTAGTTCCCAGTGTGCTGGGAGCTGTTTGCCCCCTGCTTGTGGATCAGAATGCAATCTCTTAGCTACTGCTCCAGCTGCCTGCTACCCTGTCTTCATCATCATGGACTCTAATACCCTGGAACTATAAGCACAATTATACGATTTTATCAATGGCCTTGGTTATGGTATCTCATCACAGCAGTAGAAAAGAAACTAATGCAGTTGCCTCTATATGTCCACTTATGAATGGGCATAGACACACAAAGAGTATATGTGTGCATTCGAGTGTGTGTGTGTCTGTGTGTGTGTGTGCGCGCGCGTGTGTGTACCAGTGTGTGTTTAATACATAGAAGTAGAAGGGACTCTTTGGGGAAAGGGAGACAGGCAGGAAAGAGCAGGTAAGAGAGTGAGGGAAGTGAATGGGTGTGCCCACTGCTACATGCAATGAACTTTTCCTTTATAAAGATGCATAATTTGTGCCAATAAAGAGCCCTTGTTTCTTTGGGGCGAGTACTGCTTTGAGGACTGTGCCCAAGGTTTTCCCACTTGCTGCAGGTAATGAGCTTCTTTTATTGTCTAGTTGTGCTTACATTTCCTAGGAGGCTAACCCTCTGCATTGGGTTAAAAAGATGAACCTTAGCATAAATAAGAACTCCACACCTAGCCACATTCGCTGTCGGTCCATCCAGTTATTGACATCAGTATGCCTGTTTCCTCCTCCTGGGTGGCTTCCAAAAAAAAAAAAAAAAAAAAAACCAAAAACCTCCTCGTGTTATTAGAACCTGCTTTACCCTCTTTCTGGTTCCTACATTCCCTGGTTAAATCATCACCGAGCCTGTGTTTATTCCTTATTCCCTTTGGGACAGGGTCTCATGTAATGTCTGATGGCCTCAGAATTTGCTGTGTAGCTGAGGATGCCAGGGATTAGGCATAGGACTTCATCATACTAGGGAAGTTCTCCTCCACTGAACTCTATCCCCAATCCCTGTGTTTAATTTGCACTTGCATGAGTCTTGATTTTCATTAAAAAAATAAAATCAGATTTATTCATTTTATTGTATGTGATGTTCTTCCTTGTATGTATGTACATGAACAATGTATGTGTTAGGTTCCCGTGGAAATTGGAAAGGTCAGCTGATCCCTGGAGTTATGAATGGCTGTGAACCACCACACTGGTGCTGGGAATCGAACCCAGGTCCTCTACAGCAGCAGCAAGTGCTCTTAGCTACTGAGCCGCATCTATAGCCCTGTATTGTTTTTAACGTTTTGAAAACTACACTTCTGGCCAGGTACGGTGGTGCACACTTTTAATCCCAGCATTTGGAGACAGAAGCAGCCAGGTCTCTTGAGTTCTAGGCCAGTCTGGTCTACAGAGCAGTTTCAGGACAGTTGAGGCTACACAGAGAAACCCAGCTTCAAACCAACCAATGACCCAACAACAACTAAAAGAAAGCTATACTTCTCATACACATAAAACAAAGAGTTCAGGAAACGACACTTTTTTTTTCTTGCAGCAAATTTTTTGTCCCATTTTATTCTTTTTGCTTTATTGAAATAATCTTGAAGCCAGACCATGTGGTGGGCAATTTTTTTTTCTTTTTTCTATTTTTCGGAGCTGGGGACCGAACCCAGGGCCTTGCGCTTGCTAGGCAAGCGCTCTACCACTGAGCTAAATCCTCAGCCCCCCCCTTTTTTTTAAACAAAAATTTAAGAATTTATGGTTTGTGTATAGGTGTGTTTCCTGCATATTGTCTGTACCACTTGCATGCCTCGTGCAGGCAGAGGGGTTTTGAAGGCTGTGAGCCACCCTTCTGGAAGAGCAGCCGTCTCTTTAGCCCTTCCTCCTTTTAAAATTTTGTTGTTGCAGTTAGGTTTTTTGTTTTTTGTTTTGTTTTGTTTTGTTTTGTTTTTTTTCTTTTTTTTCGGAGCTGGGGACCGAACCCAGGGCCTTGCCCTTGCTAGGCAAGCGCTCTACCACTGAGCTAAATCCCCAACCCCCCCCCCTTTTTTTTTTTTTTTGAGATAGAGTTTGACTAACTCTAGCTGACCTGGGACTTGCTATGTAGATCAGACTAGCCTGGAACTCACAGAGTTCACTTGCTTCTGCCTCACAAATACTGGAATTAAAGGCTTATGCCACCATAATTGGCTCATACAAATCTTTAATCCCTGCACTCTGGAGGTTGGGGCAGGAAGGTGGAGAATTGAGCCCAGCCTGGCCTACATGATGAGACTATGTGTTAAACAAAACAAAACATAACAAAACGGGAAAACGAAAACGAAATCAAAACCCAGGGAAACGAAAACAAAATCAAATCCCTAAATCTGTTCTCAAAAGCGATGATGACACTTAAAGAAAAAAAAATCCCTAATACCGCAACTTGTTTTGTTTTCCTTCTCCTGGGCCTCACATGACCTTGGCTGCTTGAACTGCTCTGGCTCTCCAGTTCCACAATCAGCCTCAGCCTCCGGGGAACAACAGCGGGTTCCCCGGCCATCTGGAAAGTGAGGGACACCAGAGATGGCGCTCTGCAGGTCAAGCAAAGGCGAGCCTAGCTGGGTGGGGCCTGAGGGACTTGGAAGTTGACTGCTGTGCTCCCCCTCACAATTGGAAGCCAGCGAAGTTCTTGAGAATCCGTGGAGGAGGAGGCTGCTACCGCCAGAGAGCTCCGAACTTTTCCCTAGGCCACCTTGTCCACCTCTGCCTGCCTTCTTAGTAGGGGTCTTGCAGCTGGAGAAGGTTGCATTTGTGTGTTCGACACATCCTGATTGGAAGGGGTTATGAAAGGATCTCGCTTGTCCTCTATCGGCCCGCCCCGGGATCACCTCTGCCTTTAAAGTCGCCAGGTCGCGCAAAGCTGGAGTTCTGCCTCCTTGCCTGGATGGGGCGCGTAGTCTCTGGCTCTAAACTCTTGGCTTCTCAGACACGATCTATGGCTGTGTTGAGCCGCATGAGACTGAGATGGGCGCTTCTGGACACTCGTGTGATGGGCCATGGCCTCTGCCCACAAGGGGCCAGAGCCAAGGCCGCGATCCCTGCAGCCCTCCGGGATCACGAGAGCACGGAGGGTCCAGGAACAGGTCAAGACCGACCGCGCCTGCGGAGTCTGGCGGAGCTTCCGGGACCCGGAACGCTACGCTTTTTATTCCAGCTATTTCTACGAGGCTATGTGCTGCACTTGCACGAGCTCCAGGTAACTACCCGGCAGCGGCATCGCCACCCAGGGCTGGGCACTGGGACAGAAAAAGAAGCTGGACATAGGGGTTGGGGATTTAGCTCAGTGGTAGAGCGCTTGCCTAGCAAGCGCAAAACCCTGGGTTCGGTCCCCAGCTCCAAAAAAAAAAAAAAAAAAAAAAAAAGAAGCTGGACATAGGAGAGAAGTGGGATAAATAGTAAATAGAATGTAGCTCGCCACTGTCTGGGCTCCAACCACAAACTGGAAGGTTGTGCAGGGTGTAGAGAGAATCCTTTGAGCTACAACAAGCGATGGGTGTCACCGATCAAGAGACCACCAGCAATGTGGTGGACACAAGTTGGGAGAGGAAGAGGTTGTGTTGGGAGAGAATGGCTCATGTTAATGTATAAACTGCCCGATGGTGGGGAGCCCTGCTACTTCAGAGATGCCGCTCCTCTCCTGCTTCTTCCAGAGGAGTTAAATTTGGGAGATTCTTTGCAATCTTTGGGACACATTTGTCCACAGGAGGAAAAAGATTGCTTCTCGGGAAGTGAAAGAAAACATGTTAGGGAGCAGTAAAAGGAATTTCTGATGTAATTGCACCTCTACCCTGCCAGGCTGAGAGGGGCTTGAGGATGAGGGGCACAGAGGAGAAAATGAAGTCTCTGGACAAAACCAGCAGCCAGGAGAGCTGCCACTGCTGCTGTCCCTGTCAGGCTCAGGAAGTACTGAGAGATGGTTTAAAAAAAAAAAAAATCATCCCCTGGGACAGGAGAGAGGGCTCCGTGGTTAGGAGTGGGTGTCTCTCTGTTCCAGAGGACCTGAGTCAGTCAGCAAGTACCCTGGTCAGTCAGTTTGCAACCATCCAGGGCAGTCTGAAGTCTCTGCCCTTCCAGGACCATGCACACTCATGAGCACGTACCTGCGGACACACATATGCGTAATTAAAAATAATACAAATCAAGGCCCTGGGTTCCGTCCCCAGCTCCGAAAAAAAGAAAAGAAAAAAAAATAATACAAATCATAGCAAGCAAGCAGGAAGCCTGGCATGGTGCAACACACTTTGAATCCCAGATAGCAAGAGACTCCCAGATATCAGGAGGAGGGAGAGGCATTAGAATCTCTATAAATTGTGAGAGAGAGAGAGAGAGAGAGAGAGAGAGAGAGAGAGAGAGAGAGAGAGAGAGAGAATAAACCATTCCCTGTAGACCTGATATCTCTAGGCCAAGAGACAAAGTCCTCTAACAAAACTAAAAAGTCCTCTAGTTTGATTTCAGTCTCCAGAAATTGAGAGGCCTGGGGAATGCCCAGGGGCTAGGGACTGAAGGTTTCTCAGGGGTATTTGCTCAAGATGTAATTCTAGATGGTTTTATAAGGAGACTTGGGAAACAAAACCATGAATATATAGGGTTTTGTCTGCTTGTTTTTGTTTTGTTAAGATAGAGTTTCCCTACATAGTCTAGGTTGACTTTAACCCTTTCCTCCTGCCTCAGCCTCCTAAGTGCTGGGACTGTGTATTTGTGCCATCATGCCCCAGAGATAGATTTTTTTAAAAAAAGGATTTATTTTATTTCTGTGTCTGTGTTTGAGTGTTCATGTCTGTATGAAGAGGCCAGAGAGGATCTGTTAGAGCTGGAGTTACAGGTAGTTCATGGGTCCTGGGAGCCCTACTCAGGTCCTGTGTGGAGTAGAAGAAAACTTAAGTGCTGTCCCGCCCCTCCAGCCCTGCAAATTGTCTTTTAAATGGGTACTGAGGGTAGCAGTTTTAGGACTCTCGACATCTTGTTGGTATGAGTCTGAGACGCCCATGAGCCGTCCATGAGCCGTCCATTAACCGTCACTTCCTGTGCTTGGGGCTGCTGTGACTTAGCAGAGGGTGGCACATCCATCAAACTTGGCAACAGCACTGTGGACGAAGTCTGTGTGTTTCCATAACTTGCTTTGTATTGTCAGCCCTGGCTTGTCGTTTAAACAGTCTTAAGTGCTCAGGTGGCAAACTCCTATAGTTCAGTCTCCTTTGGTTGTGATCTGCTCCGAATCTGGGGCTGTTTGGTTTCACTGCAACAGTGCTGAGGAGTGACTACATTGGAAAGAAAAGGTTCATATTATGTTCATGATTTAGCAAATTGAAAATCAAAATGGGTGGCTACATTAGCTAGCTATCTAGCTTCAGGTGAAAAAGTCTTGTTACTGTATGTATCCTAGTGAGTGGCATCACATGGCATGCGCTTGCCTATGATGTGCAAGAGAGAGGTCACATGGTAAGAGGGTATGGGAAGAGAGAGGCTTTTTTTTTTTTTTTTTTTTTTTTTCTGAGTCAGGGTTCTCTGTGTACCCTGGCTGTCCTGGAACTCACTCTGTAAACCAGGCTGGCTGACCTTGAACTCAGAGATCAAGATCCACCTACTTCTACCTCCAAGTGCTGGATTAAAGGCATGTGCCAGCAAGCTGGGCTAGGCTTGTTTTTTGTTTTGTTTTTTTGTTTTTTTTAAGATTTTATTTTATTGTATATGAGTACACTGTAGCTGCCTTCAGACACACCAGAAGAGGGCATCAGATCTCATTACAGATGGTTGTGAGCCACCATGTGGTTGCTGGAATTTGAACTCAGGACCTCAGGAAGAGCAATCGGTGCTCTTAACCACTGAGCCATCTCTCCAGCCCCTTGTTTTGTTTTTTAATAACATCCTGTTTTTGTGGGAATTAATCTACTCTTGGGAGCCCAGGATGATTATAAACCTAAACCCAAACTTTTTTAGGTCCCACCTCTTAGAGGTCCCAGAGCCTTTCCATACTGTTACATTGTGGATCAAACTTTCAACACACACACCTTTGAGGAAGACAGACCACATCCTGTGCTATGGTATTCCACCCGACACCCCAGTTTCATGTTCTTCTTTTTTTTTTTTTTGGTTCTTTTTTTCGGAGCTGGGGACAGAACCCAGGGCCTTGCGCTTCCTAGGTAAGCGCTCTACCACTGAGCTAAATCCCCAGCCCCTCATGTTCTTCTTATAAGGAGAAATGCATTCAATTGTGCCAATAGTCCCAAAAGTCTTGTTTGAGCACCAAGTCAAAAGTCTAGAGTAATCTAGCACTCAAGCTGACTCCCTCCTGCTGTTAGCCTGCAAAGTGAAAAGCTCATCTGTATCCAGCACACAATGGGGGGAAATGGGCCAGAAGAGAGAGGTCACAGAGCCCTGTAAAACTGAAACCCACACTGTGGATGTGTTTTAAAGCCCCAAGCCCTGCATCCTGGGTTAGAGATGCTCCTCCCCCACCCCAATCTCCTTGCCTGCTGTGCTTCTCTAGTAGATGTTACCCTGCTTGTCTGGGTTCTCAGTTATGGCTCCCTTAGGCCTTTAAATGATGACTGGTGGTTCGACCCCTTTGGCAAACTCCTGTCTGTCTACCTACGCTTCTTTTTCTATTTTAAGTTACGAGATTTTTTTTTTTTGTACATTTAGTGTGTGGGTGTGTATGTGTCTGTACGTGTGTACACAAATGCATGAGCATAACATGACACATGTTTAGAGAACAACCAATGGCTTTTTCCTATCATGTGAGGGCCAGGGATCCAACATAGGCCATGAGGCTTCGAAGCAAGTGTCCTAACCAGCTGGGCCAGGTAGTTAAAGGATCCTTCCTCCTCCCCCTCCTCCTCCTCATTTTCCTCCCCCTCCTTCCCCCCTCCTCTCCCCTCTCCTCCTTCCCTCTAACGCTCTGAATCACTGTGGTACCAAAGCCACTGGGTTCTGTGTGCATCGAACATAAGCTACACTCTGCTAGGGCTTTTAATTTACCTTCATGCACCAACGACACCAGCTATACAGGAGTCCATTTAAGCAGTGACTGGGAAAGAAGAGCCCAGGCATAGGTGTCTCTGGACAGCAGCCTCTAGGTCTACCCTGCAACCATTCTACTCCAGAACATCTGGATCTGAGGAGAGTAGGCAACCTTTGTTATCGCTTTTAGCTTTTTATAGCCTTTTAGGCAAATGTTCTCTATGTAAGAAAAAGTTACTTGTAGATAAAATGTTACACAAAAGGGGTGTTACAGAAGGATGTCAGTAGTAAGATCAAAGCAGTGTTTCATTCTATAAGCTCATTATAAGTTCAAAGCAACAGTTTCACGTGGCCTTGCTTCATCATAGTGCACACCTATGGCCTCATCCTTGGACCTGACCTACAAAGTATGTTTTCCTTGATAATAAATTTGTCCCAAGCTTCTTTTTCTTACTGAATTTTATGAAAGCTCATTGTATTCCTTATTATGCAGCCTTTACCTACCTATTAATCTATGAGGAGAGGACATTCTAGTCCTGATTCCAACTTACATTTTTATGGCAAATAACTAAAACCATCTCCTTAAACTTTCTTTATAAAAGTATTAGAATCTAATCAGGACTTCTATAAAGTTATTAACTCATCTAAACAGCATTAATTCATGGAAATTCATCTTTATGCTGATCTGCAGGAAATTTTCCAAGTAGGGTGGGCTATTACCTACGAAGTAATCACACCAGGCTATAGATAGTGAGGGTCTCTGATGTCCACTTACACCAAGCCAAATCAATGATTATGGCAATGACAAACATAAGAAAGCACATCAGTAGCAAGATGCAAACCTGGGACAAAGTTCCTGGGGCTGTACCTCACCAGAGTGCACCCATTGCAGATAAACAAGACGGTGGGCCATCTCTAGAAGCTTACTTGCCTACTGCAGCTCCTCCTCCATGGTGTTCGCCAGGTTTCTTTGAATAGCCTTGGATGTCCTAGAACTAGATCTGTAGACCAAACTGGCCTTGAATTTACAGAGATCCATCTGCCTCTGCCTTTCAAGTGCTGGGACTACAGTCGTGTGCCACCAACACCTGGCATAGTGCCTCTGTCCTTGAGTGCTAGTCTCAGTAAGTGGCACTTCAGCTGCCTCTTGTCATATTTCCATTCGCTCCTTACATATAATTTCCATTTCCACATTTTCCGCTGTCTTGCAAGTACACACCCTTTAAGAAGTGCTGGGGGAATGAAACCTGGACCTTCTGCGGGCCAGGCAAGCACTGTACCGATGAGAGACACCCCAGTCCCTTTACACTCATCTTCTTTTGTGTATGTGTGGGGTTGAGACAGAGTCTCACTAGGTAGACCATGTTTGCTGCCTCTGCCTCTTGTATGGCAGGAGGATTAGGTATAGCATTATATCCAACAGCTCTGTTCTCTTAATGATAAATTCTACCTTTAGGTCATCACATTGATCCCAAATCTTACTGAGTGTGGTTTGTATATTGCTTAACAGTTTCTTTCAAATGCCCTAAGCTATCTCCCTTAAATTCAGCCTTCTATAGACCCTGGACATGAATGCAATTCAACTAAATTCTTTGCTGCCTTAGAAAAAGATGACCCTACTCACCTCCTTTGCGCCTTGGCGTTGTCAGCGTAGCCTTTACAAACACTACTCCATACCAGTAGAAGTTTCTGTCTGCATACATTTTGTGTTAAAGCAAAGCTTCTGAGGCCAGTGTCTCTAGCCAGCTTGTTCTAGGAACCCCCATCTCCATCCTCCAAGGTTGGTATTATATGTGGGCCCCCAAAACTGCTCAGTATTTACATGAGATGTGGGCACTTACACAGAAAGTGTTTTAGCCGTAGCTAGCAACCCAGCCCTTACTGTAATTTTTTTAACACCATGAATTTGAGACCCATGCTTCTAGTTCATTAACCTTTGGGAGAATAAAACTTGTCCACAGCAAGATTGATGGGGTCACAGAACTCGCCATTTGGTTTTCCTTCCAGTATCTTGGCTCTGCTATATTGCAGAAGTTGGTTGAAAGCCTTGGTGTAAGTTAGTTGCCCCTCCCTGGGCCTATCATGCAGGCCAGGCAGAGGTTGTCTTTTTCCATGCAGCCTCACCCCTAAAGCCAGGCTTAGAGTCCCTCCTACCCAAACAAGGTGGTTATCACACAAAGAGGGAAGCCGGATAGGTATTAGGGGCAGCCAGACAAGCACTATGCCAGTTACATACCGGACATCAGAAAACGAGAGACCCTGGTGGAATAAGGCAAGCAGTGCTGTGTAACACTCTCCTGAGAAGCTGAAGATGTCAGCATACTCAGAGCCCTGGGTTCTAGCCACAGCTCTGCAAAAAAGAAATAAGAAAAAAACACTCCAGGGCTGGGAAGATGGCTCAGTGGGTAAGAGTGCTTATTGAACAAGTGTGGGATCTGAATTCTAATCCCAAACACTTGTGTAAAAAAAGAGAAAAAGAAGAAAGAAGGTGAGCAGAGGAACTTTAGTCTTTTCCTCCAGAACTGGCTTGGAGCTCAGTGGCCAACCAGCCTAGCTGAAATGGGAAACTCAGGGTTTGTGAGAAAAACCTGTCCTGGAGAAATGAGGTAGAGAGTAAGAGAGCAGGGTACCAAATATCTTCCTCTGGCCTCTGTGGATGAACACACACAAGCAGGAAGATATACCCACATGCATGCCTGCACACACACACACACACACACACACACACACACACACACACACACGTCATTACACGCATTTACATATACCACATACACACAAAATAAAATTGGAAGCATCTTTGTCTTTTGTAGTTCTGAGCTATAACCCTAAGCCTGCATTTTTCTTCCTATTAAAAATAATATTGAGCATCCTGGGAGGAAAATACAATGTGAACACATGATAAATTTACATATAATTTTCTTTAAAATATTTACTTAAATTATTTTATAGGTATGTATGTGGGTGTGTCTCTCAGTGTGGGTGCTGAACCCCAGTCTTCCTAAAATATAGTAAGTGCCCTTCGCCACTGAAATATATCTCCAGCTGCAAATTTACATGTAAGTTTCTATTAAGTTAAAACCTTTTTGAGGTTTTACTATTTTTTTATGTGTACGTGTGTTTTCCTGAATGTATATCAGTGTAGCATGTGCCTACATTGTCTAGGGGGACCAGGAGTTGGCATTTGCTCCCCTGGTACTGGAATTACCGATTGCCGGGTTGCTGGGGAACTAGGAATTGAACCCAGTTCCTCTGGAAGAGCAGTCAGTGCTCTTAACTGCTAATCTACCGTTCCAACCCTTCTATTAAATTTTTACCTCCCAAAAATATTGATCTTAAGCATGGTAAGATGCCATTTAGTTAATATCTCTTGTTCTAAAGTCCCTGGCTTGAGGTCCTCCCTTGTGGCCCCCCAAGTCACATCTACACGTTTGTCATTTTGTGGATTGGGTTTCTCCTCACTGTTAATATGGCTGAAAAACCCATTGTAAAAATGAATGTCTGTCCATTTCTGTCCTCCAAGTTCCGGGCACTGGGATCTGCCTGTCTCAGGGTTGAGCATCTGTGAGTGCTCTGCTCCTTGTCCTTGATCCCTGTCGACAAAGCCCACTTTGTTCTGCTAAGCTTTCTATCAGGCCGTGAGGCTGTGGTGCCCTGGGAGTTAAGTGTGGTCATAAGCAATGCTCACACCCAGAGAGCGAGTTATAGACAAGTCACCCCCAGACCCTCCTCTGCTCTCACCGCTTATATTCCACTGTTTCTCCGGGTTGCAAAATGAGTGGGCCATTTTTTTTCCTGTCAGGCTCTCTGGTATGAATCTTTGAAATCTATGACAGTTCTGTCTTCTTGCATTTAAAAAAAAAAACCAGACATTTTAAAAAAGATATTGGAGTAATCGCCGCACACTTGCACAAAAATGACTATTTGTAGGGACTGCCTAGCCTGCCCTAGGCTCTCCTACCATCCCCAGCCCTGAAAACTAGTCATGATAAAGAAATAAAATGAAGGGGCTGGGGATTTAGCTCAGTGGTAGAGCGCTTACCTAGGAAGCGCAAGGCCCTGGGTTCGGTCCCCAGCTCCGAAAAAAAGAACCAAAAAAAAAAAAAAAAAAAAAGAAAGAAAAGAAAAGAAAAGAAAAAAAAAGAAATAAAATGAAAACGCAAAAGATGGATTCTATGTAACAATTGTAGTGAATATATAACCGTTTCTGTTGATTTCTGTTTTGTTTTGTTTTTCACACACAGGGTATTTGTACCCTGATTGGTCTGTCCTCAGACTCTCACTGTAACCAAGGCTGGCTTTGAACTCAAAATCCTCCTGCTTGCTTATGGCTGAAGTGCTGAGATTACCAGCATACACTCCCATCTCCAGCCCTCTCTCCTCGTGTTGCTGAGGCTGCTGCTGGGCTCCCGAGCTCCAGTGATCCCTGCCTCAGCCTCTGACTGTTAGAATTATAGTGGTGCTTGGTTTGCATGTTATTTCACTCACTTTTCAACAGGACCATCTCCAAGATGTCCCTACACACAATGCCACTTACCACAGTGCCACTGGCTTGGTTTGGTGTGGCAGGAGCTCATCCAAGCCTCGGTTCAGAGTAAGGAGAAGCTGGAATGCTGTGAATTATTTAGCACCTCTGGTTACTTGGAGATGTGGATTCTGCTTGTGTGAGGGGTTGGTGTTACCTTCCCGTGGTGGCACTCTGACAGCACTGAGGCAGGCTGTTCCATCTGCACTCCCCTGCCTGGGGTCCAGAATGAGCATTAGGCAAAGGAGCAACTTGTGCCTGAGGTTAGGTCACTCTTGTTTATCCAACTGTCAACTCTCAAAGGCCTGGCTAGTTGACTTGGCAAAATAGAACTTGGCCTTTGTGAGTTTACTTTGGTTGTCAGGGCTGTTGGCTGGTTTGAATGTTTTCTGCTTTGCTAAGCTCATCATCAAACCAAATAGGACCTGACTAGAAGAGGTAAAAATGCAACTGTACAGTTTTTCTTTTTTGGAGTCGAAAGATCTTTTCTTTTTTTTTTTTTCTTTTTTTTTTCGGAGCTGGGGACCGAACTGAGGGCCTTGCACTTGCTAGGCAAGCGCCCTACCATTGAGCTAAATCCCCAACCCCAAAAGATCTTTTCTTCTCTCTGTCCTTCCCTCCACCCCCGCCCTCCTGTGTAGTGCTGGACATCAGGCTGCAGAGCCGCACACATGTGAAGTCCACGCCCTACCACTGAGCTGCACCCTTAGCCCATGAACAAGTTCACTGGGATAATCACATACTATGGCCCTCAGTCACTTAACACTTAATTTTTTTAAGTAGGCTTATTGACTCATGTAGTTATCATCCCCCAGAGAAAGAGGATTCTATGTAGCAGGCATGCCTTGTTTCTTCACTGGAAGTCAGATTTATGCCTTCTAGGCATACTTACAATTTAGCTACCAACCTCCCAGACCTGCCTTCAGCTTTTCCCTCTCAATATATAGGCTAGCTACTGTGCTTCTCTGGGGTTAATTTCTCGAACAATCCCCTTTAACTGACAAGGACAGGCGTGCGTGCGTGCGTGCGTGCGTGCGTGCGTGCGTGTGTGTGTGTGTGTGTGTGTGTGTGTGTGTGTGTGTATGTGTGTGTTAAATTCATACATATGAGTCAACCAAGGCTCGACAGATTTAGTGGGTAAAAGCACAAAGAGGGGCTGGAGAGATGGCTCAGCAGTTAAGAGCACTGACTGCTCTTCCAGAGGTCCAGAGTTCAATTCCCAGCAACCACATGGTGGCTCACAACCATCTGCATGTAATAGGATCTCATGTCCTCTTCTGGTGTGTCTGAAGCTACAGTGTACTCATATAAATAAAAATATAAAAATTTAAAAAGCCCCCAAACACAAAGAGATAATTTTAGGTTTAGATAGTTACTTAGTGTAAAAAAGAATAAAAATAATAAAATAATAGATAAACAAATAAAACAGTAAAAATTAAATAATTAAAAACACAAAGAGCTCTTTTAGGTTTAGATAGTTTGTTATTTAGTGTAAAAAAGGATAAGCCCAAGATGCTTATTCTTCAAGATTCTTGCCCGCCTGCCCCAACACCCCAATACCAGGCAACTATGAACTCAGTGTGTGTTGCAGGAGAATCTCCAGTCTAAAAAGCCCTTTCCAGGATTTTTTATTCTTTACTTGCTTTCCTCCTCCTCCTTCTTTTTCTCTTTCTTTCTTTCTTTCTTTCTTTCTTTCTTTCTTTCTTTCTTTCTTTTTTTTTTTTTTTTTTTTGAGACAGGTTTCGCTGGGTACCCCTAGCTGTCTTGGAACTTATTCTGTAGACCAGGCAGGACTTAAACTCAAGAGATCCTGCCTCTGCCTCTTGAGTGCTGGGCTTACAGGCGTACGCACCACCGCCTGGCTTTGCACCGGCTTGTTGCAGGATATTTGATCACACTGTGAACTCCGAGATTGTGTTATTTTCTGGAAAAACCAATTTCTAGTTGTGGGTTGGCTCAGCCCTAGCACACTTTAATCCAAGAGCTTTTTGTTTATTGTAAACAGGATTAAATAAACTCAACCATAGGTCAAGAGTTGGAGCGAGCAACCAGTTGACAGGAAGTGAACATAAGGAAAAAAAAACAGATAGCAAGTGACAGGAAGTTGGGAGAAAGGATAGAGAGATGCACAGGAAATAGAAGGGAGGGACTTTCAGTTTGAGGGGGTTTTGAGATGTAGAGAAGGAGAGTTCCCTTTTGGGACATCGGCTGAGGAGGAAGGTCAGCTGACTGCTTTCTCTGCTTACTGAGCTGGCGGCCTTTCACCCCAACATCTAGCTCCTTCGTAAAATCGAATGTTTGAGAGTTTTGCTAAAAACAACATCTTCTTTCTAAGATGAATAGGGCAGAAAGTCTCAGGCCACCTCAGAATCCAATGAAATAACACCAATCAAAAAGTTGCCTCATGGTAGCTGCAGCCAGGCCTCTGATTCTGTCCTGTTCCAGGAGGTTCACACAAATCCAGAGTCTGAGGTTCAAGGTGTTGTTGGCATAGATATTTACAAAGCTGACAGGTTGGGAGGTCATTCTCTAGTAATTTTCCCATGACGTTTAAATCAGAATGCTTAAAAAATTCTAGAAACAGGTCATTCTCCTCGGATAATTCATTTTACTAATAGGGGCTTGTAACAAATCTGCTGTTTGCCTTAAATAACATCTGACTACATTGTGTACAGCATGGTCATGTAAAGCTTGGTTGGGCCTGCTTAGGGAACAGGTTTTGTCCAGCACTTTTTTTTTTGGAGAATAACTAGAACTGTTGCCAATCCTTACTCAGCTGGCCCTTACCTGGTTGCCAACCTCCAAAAGACCTGTGTGCGACAAGGCCAAGTAAGATGATGCCCACCTTTAATCCCAGCACCCAGGAGTTACAGGCAGGCAGATCTCTGTAAGCGTCCTGCCAGCCTGGTCTACAAACTAGTTCCAGGGCAGCCAGGGCTACATGCCTCGAACAACAAACAAACTGTGACAAAAATATCAAAGAGGCCAATAGTGGGGTGAGATCAAAGAGACCAAATCAGAAAATCGATCTTGCTCTATCATCTCTCGTGGAGGCTGAGTCCTTCTGAAGTCTGGCTGTTGGGAAGTTTCTATGAGTTCTAGAGTTCAGATTCGTCACTGGCCATTTGTCAAGTTGGAAATTGGGGGTAGCAGCCCCCTGAGTAGATACAGGTATGGACAGGAACTGAAAGAAGGATCATGGTCTCTTCCCTGGCTCTTGACCTACCAGGGCTGGCTCGCTCCCAGCATCCTCAAAAACAGAGTTGTTGCTCTCGTACCACAGTGCAGCATTCTGTCTCCATGGCAATTTCATCTTCTTTTTCTTTATCTCTTCCCATGTTTGTCCCAAAGTGGCTCAATGGCCTCTTCCTTATCTACCTTCTACCATCTTCAAATACCTCCCCTCCCCTGCCATATGAACGACACGAGGACCATCTTAGCATGAACCTCATTTGCCTGCCAAGGTTGCCTAGGATCAGCAAGTCAGAGCTAGCCATTCACGTCCTTATCTCTGCTATTGACAAATTCTCATAGTTTCGGTTCCCAGAGTGTACATGGCATGAAAAGGAGCTGGGTGTTTCCCAGAAGCTGTCCCTGGGACACTCCTTGGGCTTGTGCACTACAGCCTGGGTTCTGTGGCCCAGGATGGAACTGACTGTCCTGTGCCCTGAGTAACGGTGCATCCAGCAGATGATGGTCTGATCAAGTTATTCACTCCTCCTGTGTGAACCCCAAGCAGGCTTTTCCCACAAATAGGTAGCAAGGGACTTGAGTAACTGTGATACTGTTACAATGTAATGTTCATCCTAGAAGGGGCTGAAACTTCTCATGTCATCCTGTGGCTAGCCACCAGCCCAAGCTGCCAGGAATCAGAGAAGGTTGGATAAGGTACATTGTTGTAGGCTTTGCCTAGGACCGTTGCCATTGCCGTAGACTTGCTCACTAAGCACAGTGTACTTTTTTTTCCAGTTGTGAGGCGAGGGTGTTTTGAGACAGGGTTTCTCTGTGTAGTCCTGGCTGTCCTGGAACTCACTCTGCAGACCAGACTGGCTTTGCACTCACCGAGATCTGCTGTGTCTGCCTCCCAGTGCTGGGATTACAGATGTGAGCAACTATTTCGTGGGTAATTTTCCCTCAAGAGGAGCATTCTGGGCAATGATGTCAAGCAAATTTCAGGTCCACAGCTGTTGTGTATGTCTCTTTGACAGTTAACTCCTGCCCAAGGAATAGAGAATCCCTGACACCGGTGGCAACTGTGGTTGCTGGATATTCTTTTCTTTTTTTCAGAGTTGGGGACTGAACCCAGGGCCTTGCGCTTGCTAGGCAAGTGCTCTACCACTGAGCTAAATCCCCAACCCTGAATATTCTTTTCTTAATAACAGGGCCTGTACTAATTTTCTCATCAACAAATGGTTTTTCCTTCCCCCAGCTTTTGTTGTGTTGTTGCTGTTGTTTTTCGAGACAGGGTTTCTCTGTTGTAACCCTGGCTGTCCTGGAACTTGCTCTATAGACCAAGCTGTCCTCGAATTTGGAGATCTGCCTGCCCCTGCCTCCCAAGTGCTGGGATCAAAGGCATGCACCAAGGCCAGTTAGCCTGGGCTACTTAATAAGACCTTGTTTATAAACAAACAAACAGACAGACAAAGAAAACGCTGCAATCAACTAAACTTTCTAGCATAGAGTTTATAACTGAGTTTATTACTGACAGCTGATAGCTTCGAGGAGAGAGTCAGCTTTCTTTATGGATGTGGTCTCTTGTGGCTCTGTACTCCACACCACTGGACAGCCTCACAGCAGAAGTATATGGGCAACATAGATTGGACTTGATGGGCTATTTTTTATTTATTATTTTGTATGTATGGGTATTTTGTCTGTGTGCATGAATGTGCACCACCTGCATGCAGTACCCTCAGAGGCCAGGAGAGGGCGTCAGATAAATTGGAACTTGAGTTAACAGACAGACCTTCTGGGTTCTGGGAATCGATTTTGACTTTTCTGGAGGAGCAACCGGTGTTCTTTCTTTCTTTCTTTCTTTCTTTCTTTTTTTTTTTTTTTTTTCGGAATTGGGGACCGAACCCAGGGCCTTGCGCTTGCTAGGCAAGCGCTCTACCACTGAGCTAAATCCCCAACCCCGAGCAAGCAGTTTTTATTTTTTCTTTTTCTATATAGAATTTGAAAAACTAACAGTCTTCTCATCTTCCCTACCCTTCTCCTCTCTTCTCTCCTCTCCCCATCCCAATTCTTTTCCTCCCTACCCCTCACCCTGCCCTTCCCCTCCCCCTCTCTTGGCTAAAAGCGTATCTCCTTTTCCTTTCCTTTCTCTTTCTTTCCTTCTTTCTTTCCTTCTTTCTTTCCTTCTTTCTTTCCTTCTTTCTTTCCTTCTTTCTTTCTTCCTTCCTTCCTTTCTTTCTTTCTTTCCTTCTTTCTTTCTTTCCTTCTTTCTTTCTTTCCTTCTTTCTTTCTTCCTTCCTTCCTTTATTGAGACAGGGTCTCAGCTGTATAGCTCTGCCTAACTTGAAATTTGCTAGCTGAGGCTGGCTTCAAACTCCCAGTGATTCACTAGCTTCTGCCTCAAGTGCTAAGATTAAAGGTGTGTGACACCATGTTCAGCCTGAAGGGTATCTTAAGTAGAAAAGTAAAAAGTGCCAGGGCTGTGAATGTAACCGACACAGGGACTGTGCCCTCATGCAAGCTGTGTGCATGAAGCTGGCCTTACTCAGCAGGACCCCTGTCATCTCAAAATTACTCTTTTTCTCAATTTCTTATGCAAAAAAAATTATATATGGTAATTAGAATGTCGAAGTCTTTAGTCCTTTACTTTTTGGTGAAAACCCTGAAAGATACCAGCACCCAAGTTTTCCATAGGTTACCAAACTCTGGAAAAACATGGATCCAAACACATGGTCTTTTCTATAAAATTTAAGCCCAAAATACCTGAATTCCTATGACTTTTTTTTTCAGTTTTTTAACTTAGAAATTACTCTGATGTTTCCTACCTGTTGCCTACTTTAATGTAGCTTTAAGGCCTTAATGTATGTGAGGAGCTGATTTATAGGTGTTTACGTAACTGATTCTTTATGACCACTGAGGACATGAGATGTCTCCTTGCTGAAGCCTAGCCCTGAAGCTAACCGGCTACACCGGATGCAAGGAACAGGGTGTTGGGCACTCATTTGTATAGTTATTTTTAGGTCGCATGTAGACTTCTGTGATCTAAAATAACCAACACAAGAAAGTTGTGTGTCTCCCATGCATTTCATGCTGACAGCTCGGGAGACAGATTTTCATTAAGCCAAGAGTATTAGGCTTGTTTACCACAGAGTTACAGAAGAGATCGTTTTGTTCCAGCCTGGAGTTATAGTTTTATGACTTTGGGTCAAGCTCTGACATGTACGCCCTAGCAGAGATAAACATAACCTTCAGGCCGGGACGCTCAGGCGCGGAAAGGTGAAGACACTTTCATTTTTAGTGCACCAGCCAATTTACACCAACTCGTGTACAGAAAATTTACTCTTCATGTGAGCACAGGGCATTTGGTTTAATTCCACAGTTTTAGTTTCTATGCTCTTCCCTCTGTAAACTGAAAAGAATTCATTAGAGAGTTTATTGTGCCTATAGACACAACATTTTATATGTATGTGAGAGTAAGACATGTCAGCACACACATACATAAGTTCTTTTGCTTTTAGTGTTGAGGCAGTGATACAGCAATATAAATTTGCAAGTTCATGAAAAGTCTTATTTTCTTGAGACAGGCTCTGGGCTAGTCTCAAATTTGCAATGCTCCGGCCGTAGCCTCTGGAATGCTGGGATTACAGGCATGCCTGACCACCATTTTTATGTTGACTCGATGTTTGGGTGAAGCAATTCTGAAAGGGATGGGGGGAGAATGAGTCACACAACACGTGACCTTTGGTTCTGCCTGTCCTCTTATCACTTGTGTTTAAGATTTGCCCAAGCCATGGCTTGCATCAGCTTTTGTCTCATGACTGAACAACACCCCATTGTCCGAGTGTAACCTTGTTATCTGTTCTTCCAGTGGTGGCTGCCTGGGCAGGGGCACCATTTGCTGTTCCATTGTTTGCTGTAAACTTTGTGGAGAACTCCATGCAGGCACATTTTCAGTTTCTTATGTTTGTAGGACTGAAATTGCTGGGTCACATGTCCTTCTGTGTCAAACTTTTCCATAGTAAGGACCTTCCTTATCTGTACACTCCACTAGCAATATACGAGCCTTCCAGTTTCTCCTTCATCAACGTTTATTTCCTGTTTAGGTTTTGTTTGCTTGAATTTTTCAAGCTATTCTAACGGGCATATCATGATATATTATTCTAACTTTGATTTGTGGTATGTGTATGTGTGGCACGCATGTGTATATGAGTGGGGAGCATGGTGCACATGTAGAAGTCAGATGACAGGCTTTATTTATTTATATATTTATAGTCATTTTGCTGGTGTGAATTTTTATTTTTTCCAATAATTTATTTATTTTTAGTGACTTTAGTACAAATGATCGCAGCCCCCCTCCTTCCTCTCCACCCGGTCCCACTCTTACAAATCCCTCCCCCAACTACCTCCTCTGAGGAGAAGGGGAAGGCCCCCTTGGGGACCACCCCACCCTGGGTCATCTAGTCACAGCAGGACTTAGCACATCCTCTCCCAGCAGGCAGTCCAGGTAGGGGAAGGGGATCCAATGGCAGGCAACAGAGACAGAGACAGACCCAGCTCCAGTTGTTAGGGGACCCACACAAAGATCAGGCTGCACATCTGGTACAAATGTGTAGGAGGCCTAGGTCCAATCCATGCATGTTCTTTGGTTGGTGGTCCTGTCTCTGTGAGCCCCCATGGGCCCACGTTAGTTGACTCTGTGGGTCTTCTTATGGTGTCCTTGATCTCTCTGGCTCCCTCAATCCTATCCCGGACTCTTCTACAAGACTCCCGAGCTCTGCCTGATGTTTGGTTCTGGGTCTCGGCATCTGTTTGCAACTGCTGCTGGATGAACCTCTCAGGAGACGTTTAAAGCAAAACACCACCACCACCACCACCACCACCACCACCACCACCACCACCACCACCACCACCACCATCACCACCACCACCACCATCACCACCACCACCACCATCACCAAAGACATCTACAAAATAACGAGGAAGTAAACCGGGAGCACATGTAACCCACTTCACATCTGTCTGTCTATACACTGGGGTGTGGACGCCGTCTTTTCTGCCATGCTCGCTGGGGTCTGCCTGGGCCCAGGGTGGGCTGGGAGCTCCACAGGTGAATGCTGATGAACGCTGCTCCCTCCGTCTTTGGAGTCTCACCAGATGAGGACCAGCCCACTCATCCATCTCAAAGACGTGTTAGCTGAGCAGAGTGGCTGTGAGGCAACACGAGCAGCACCCTGTATGAGCCCTGGAACTGGCCGGCTGGCTCAGGTTACCTCCTAATGTTCGGCACACAGGGCAGCGCACATCTCTCAGCAAGTGTCCCGATGTCTTTCTAAAATAAGTCCTTACATAAGGAGGTCCTTGTTAAGTGCCACCAACTAAACTGACCGAGAGAAGTCTAAAGAGAAAAGGGAGATATCTTCCAGAAACTTCTGCACGGATAGCCAGGGAACCTTGGAAGCTCTAGGTTGCAGGGAAGGTACTTGTGCCCAACTCTGTGGCTTTTTATCTAGTCTTTTTTTTTCCCCCTTCAAAATGTTCACTATTTTATGTGTATGAGTGTCTTGCCTACATGCATGCTGTGCCCCATGTGTGTGCCTGGAGCCTATGGAGGCTGGAAGATGGGGTCCACTTCCCCAAAAGTAGATAATTGTGAGTCACTATGCAGGTTAAATCAAACCTGGGTCCTCTGAGCAGATGGCTCTTACTACGGAGCCTTCTCTTCAGCCCTTTTACCAAGACTTTTAAAAATGATTTCTCCCTCCCCTGATTCCAAGATTGTGATATAAAATTTGGAAAATAAATCACAGTATAAAGAAGGAAGTAGGGCTGGAGAGATGGCTCAGCGGTTAAGAGCACCCGACTGTTCTTCCAGAGGTCATGAGTTCAATTCCCAGCAACCACATGGTGGCTCACAACCATCTGTAAAGAGATCCGATGCTCTCTTCTGGTGTGTCTGAAGACAGCTACGGTGTACTTATATATAATAAATAAATAAATCTTAAAAAAAAAGAACTGTGTTTAAAAAAAAAAGAAGGAAGTAAATTTATCTACAAAGTGGTATTTATCAGCGCAGAAGGTCACCACCATTCACATTGTAATAAAATGTGGACATTTTTGTTCTTTTCTTTGTTATGTGGCCAAGGCTAGTCTTGAACCTGTAATCTTCCTGCCTTTACCTCCCAAGTGCTAGGATTACAGGCTTGTGCTACCACATCTAATTCCAGTTTTAGTGGTCTGTGCCCTTGTCCTCTACTCTGCCCCCCAGGGACCAAACTCTGGGCCTCAAGTGTGCTAGGTAAGAGCCCCCCTCGCCCCCCTTGCTTAGCTATATATCTCCAGACCTTTATTTATTTATTTTTTACTGGAAACTTTGAGAAAAGTAAAAAGGAAACAAAGAACTGAAAAACCAAACCAACAAAAATAATTCACAGGCAAGTGGATACAACTAGGGAGCGCTTGCATGAATACAGGGGTTCAACAATTTCTCTGCCTTCTATCCAAGCAATGGTTAGTGACTTGCACTTCAGAAAATATTGTTTCCTTTCTTCTCTTAAATTAAAAAAATTAGACATTTCTATAGTTCAAAACTTAAAACAACACATTATGCTATGCATTAAACAGTCTTACTCTCTGTGATGATTTGAATGAGAAATGTTCCCACCATCTGAGCACTTTAAACACTTGGTCCCCGGTTTGTAGTGTTGTTGGGGAGTTTTAGGTAGTAGGGCCTTGCTGGGGACAGTACATCACTGGGGGGTGGCCTTTGTGTGCCCAAGGCCTTACCCTACTGCAGTTCACACTTTCTGCTTTGGCTTGTTGTTCAAGACGTGAGGTCTTAGCTTCCTGCTTCTGCCACCAAGCCCCACCCCCATCCCCAGCCGTGATGAACTCATCCCTCTGGAGATCTTGCTTATATAAGTTTTGGTTTTGTCACAGCAGCAGCAAAGTCACTAATACATTCCCTCCCTTTCCTCTATGCCCTGGAAAACCTCTTGTGTCTAAAGTATCCATTTAGTATTTCTCAATGAAAGTGAATATTTATTTTGCTTATTTCCACCCACCCCCTTCTTTCCTCCATGTGTATGTGTGTGTGGTGTGCATGCATGCATTTGTGTCGTTCGCAGGGATCCAAACTCTGGTCCTTTTGCAGGGGCTTTCACCCCTGAGCCATTTCCCCAGCTCTGCCCTACTCTCTTAGTCAGGAGGGGTTGTGCTTTTTTGTTTGACTCTCTACTTAGGGTATCTTTCTGTGTTAGTAAAGGAGGGGCCACTTCATACTTTCTTAGTTGATATTGTATTCTGTTCTGTGGATACACTGTACTTCCTTTGTAAACTTGTAGCGATTAAATACCTTATACTGAAAAACTTGTAACTATACTATACTTTCTACAAGATTATGTATACAGTACCCAGGTATCTAAAACTGTTTAAAAAGGACCCACTGTAATTGTTAATATGCTTGGTATTTTGAGCAGTAAATGAAATGATGAGTAAATATATATCAATATAAATGTATTGATCAATATATAAATATTGATGGTTGTCCCCCAGATGGGGATGAGCCATTTGAGACTCTGACCAGTCGGGCCTGCGTAGTTAGACTTTTCTGGCGGGGGGGTTGGTGGGGGGGAGCAGAAGTATTTGCTGATGTTGAACCAACTCTTCAGGATCCGACTGCCCCATTGAGGCCCTGTCCCTGGGAGGCGGAAGTGTGGAACAAATGGATCTGGGAGCTTGGCAAGACTGGCTCCCAGGCAATGGGCAACCTTGACTATTATTAACTCAGGATGGATTCTAGACAACTGGGCAATGAACTGGGGGCAATTATGTTGTCATGGTTCTGAGAGAAACCATTTTAAGGCCAATAGTTCGGACCGGTAAAATTGACATTTTCTGGACTCTACACAGATCAGGAGTTCCCTTCTGTAACTTTGGAAATGAATGGCTTCTCTGTTATTCTCCTGTTTGTTTCACAGACACCCTCTAGCTTAACTTCCGTACTGGAGCTGATACTTTCCCATTGCCGAGACTCTTCAGCAACAACTGGGAAAGAGGAGGGGACCGAAAGAGCATGGCTCTTTCTTTCATGATGTGGGTGTAACTTAGCCAGTGAATTCTGATTCACATTTGTGGGCTCCTTTTGGGCGTCCCCTCTGTCTTCCTTTCTCTCTCATTTTTCAGCAACAATTAATACATTGTAGCAGCCAAGGCCTTGGTCAGAGTAAGCCAGCTTTGTACCACAGAATGACCTTAACAACACCCTTAGCCTTGGCAATGCTAATTTCTCAGTTAGCAAGTGCCTTAGATAGTCTAGGATATAGACTATATCTATATAGATTGGTAGATGCCTCAATCCCAGCACTTGGGAGGCAGAAAGGGAGGTTGATCTCTGTGAGTTCGAAGCCAGCCTAGTTTATAGAGTGAGTTTTGGGGTAGACAGGGCCCTGTTACACAGAGAAACTCTGTCTCAGACCCCCAGTCTCAGATGTGTCTGTGCAGGGTCCATGAAGGGTGCTGGGCTTTCTTTCGAGATACTTTCTCTGCCTTTGAGCTACCTGCCCCCCTCCTTGCACCTTACAAAAGACTTAGGAATTGCATAACACACATTACTTTGTTGTTGTCTTTAAAAACAAACAAATGAACAAACAAAACACAGGCTACTCTTTATATTTGACCTTGCATTTCCACTCTCAATTTATGCTTTTCTTAGAATTCCTTTTTTTCCCCTTAGAATTCCTAATTGTGTTTTTTTTCCCTTTTTCTTGGTAATTATATAAGATATTTGTCTTCCACTCAGTGAGGCTACAAGATGCAGTAGGTTTCTTTCTTTCTTTCTTTCTTTCTTTCTTTCTTTCTTTCTTTCTTTCTTTCTTTTTCTTTTCTTTTTTTCGGAGCTGGGGACCGAACCCAGGGCCTTGCGCTTGCTAGGTAAGCGCTCTACCACTGAGTTAAATCCCCAACCCGGCTTATTTCTTTATCTTTAACATTTTCCTATCTAAAATTTAAAATATTTTACTGTGTGTGTGTGTGTGTAACTCAGAGGACAACTCGCAGAAATGGGTTCTTTCCTACCATGTGGGTTCAGGTCATGGTTTAACAGCCAGCACCTTATCCACTGAGCCATCTCATTGGCCCTATTTATGTTATTTTTATTTTCCTCTAAGTTGATATGCAAAATGATGGGTTTTGTTATGGCATTTTCATACATAATGTGTCATTATACATTTCTGCCATAGTAGATTTAAGTGCTACTTCAGGCTTAATAAACTTCAGGCTTACTAAAGGGCTCAGATTTTTTTTTCCTTTTCTCCATCTTTATTAAATTGGTTATTTCTTATTTACATTTCAATTGTTATTACATTTCCCGGTTTCCGAGCAAACATCCCTCTAACCTCTCCCCCTCCCCTTCTACATGGGTGTTCACCTCCCCATCCTCCTCCCCTTACCGCCCTCCCGATCATATTTCTTAAAACAAATATCTACATTTAATCTTCAACAGCCCACAACCCCAGTTTCCCATATATCCATATTCCTCCCCTGGTCTCAGATCTTCCCACTCCTTACAGGTAACATCGGTCTCAGTAGCCTTGTTCTTCGTGAGGCCACTTACTCTGTCTCTGAGTATGGAACCGCTGGCCACCACTCTACCTTCCTCTTGCATAATGTACTTTTGTACTGCCCACTT
This sequence comes from Rattus norvegicus, assembly GCF_021556685.1. Classification (NCBI taxonomy): domain Eukaryota; kingdom Metazoa; phylum Chordata; class Mammalia; order Rodentia; family Muridae; genus Rattus; species Rattus norvegicus. The sequence continues at coordinate 91,424,581 of NC_141542.1, forward strand.
GTTCTGGTGTGGCCATCAGACCATCTCCCACCCCATCTTTCCTTCCAGAAATGTCATCTCAACTGGACCCCAGTTATACCGCTCTGGTTAACACCCACAGGCGCTGAACAAGGCCAAGTACGGCCCAATGTGGACAACCACCTTTGGGACTCGCACCAATGTGAATCTGGCTAGCGCCCCGCTCTTGGAGCAAGTGATGAGACAGGAGGGCAAGTACCCCATAAGAGACAGCATGGAGCAGTGGAAGGAGCACCGAGACCACAAGGGCCTCTCCTATGGGATCTTCATCACGTGAGTTGGGGCTTAAAGGGATGGGAGCGTGGCCACAAAGGATCAGGTGGGAAGAGATGGGGCACAGACAGCCACTCAAATGCTGCGCGGAGCGGGACCTCCCCGAGCCTGCTATTGGTCTAGAAAACATTGAAGCGGGCTGAAACCCAGGGACAAGCCACTGTTTCTTCTTCTACCAACACATTGTGTCATTTTGGACAAGTAAATGATTTCCTTTTTCTCAATTTGTTGTGTTTCAGATCTGTAATATCGGGTGTTTGGACTAAAATAACTACCAAGGCCTTTTCAGATTGGTTTGTAGTAATAGGGATAAAACCTGAGTCCCCCATACCGGCTGGGCACTTAACCACTCAACCACTGAACTACATTCTCAGCCCCTCTTGTGACTTTTTTTTTACATTTTTGGAGCAGGGTCTCTATCACTAAAGTGTCATGAGTATCTTGAGATTACAGGCCCGAATCACTAGGCCTAGCTTCTGATCTGTTTTTCTGCATTGTGGTTGAAAACACGTCAGTTTGTCATTGAGAAAAATGTCATTATCACTCAGTTGAGAAGGTTCCATTAATTTCATCAAATATGTCTTAGTGTCCTGTATTACACATTAGTCATTGGCTACAAGCCTCCATCTACATGTTGACAGACACAGATTTCAGTTGTGCCTAGAAAGGGTAAAATTAATCTACTGGTGTCGTTTGAAGGATGGATTGTTATTTACGTATGAGCTCACTGAAGTAGGTGGTGGAATTATCGATGCTAACAATTCCAAGTGCCACAGGTAACTGGTCATGTTCAGATATCTCTTAGCTGTGTCAGTACAACTCCAAAGGCAGTTAAGTGGTTTTTCCCATCATGCTTTAGTATAGCTGCCACATTGATTATAACTATATGTTTTGACAATGCCAGACACCTAGCTTGTCTCTGGACAGCCGTGATGTGATTTCATTTTGCCTTTACGACAAGCCCTTGAATAGAGAGTATTATTATCTCCAGTTTACAGCTGAAGAATCCACTGTAAAAAACCAAGGGAGGTTTTATATCCCGTGTCAGAGCTGACACACCTTGCCGATGATGAAGTAAATCTCCCCCATTCTGGAACTCAAGGATGTATAGTATAGCCTTGATACTGTGGGGGGAAAAATGATCAGGTCACAGGTGATATGTTTATAAAAAGATAAAGGGGGGGGGATATGTTCTATGGAGATCTGGCGAGGTTTGGAGGAAGGGGGTCCCTCTGTGGGCCCATGCTGAGGCATCCCTTCCCCCTGAGAGACCAGCCACATGACTGTATAGTATAGAGTAGAGTTTATTCAGGGCATGGGGAGGGGAGTTAAGAGGGTAGTAGAGAAGCAGAGAGAGGAGTAGAGGAGTAGAGGAATAGAGGCCGGCCATGAGCACGTGGGGGTTGGGGAATGGGATGAGAGTGGGGGCAGGAAGGCAAGAGCAAAAGAGAAGCAAGAGAGCAAGCAGGGGCTCCAAGCAGCCCCTTTTATAGGGACAGCCAGGTAACTGTGGAGTAGAGCTTAGACAGAATGCTAACAATCGGTTCATTGTAGCTGTCTCTGATGTTCAGAGATTCAGTGTCTCAGGTTTTCTTTCTTGTTTCTGTTTCCTTCATAGGTCAATAGTTTTGTAACAAAGATAATAATTCTTAAGACTTTTATTCCCAATTCTGAAACTAGAGAATACTGTTTAAGACCTCCTTAACCTCCCTGATCCTGTGGGCTAGAGGGAGACCACCTGGATCTGAGTTGACAACTCAGCTGAACCCAGTGTGGGACCCTTGGGGAGGGGGGATTAGTTATGTCTCTTATTCTGAAGTCAATTTTCTATGTGTGCCACTGGTATGTATTTAAAGGCAACTTGTATGAGGTGTGGTAGCACATGCCTCTAATCCCAGTACTCAGGAAGTGCAGGCAGGAGGATCAGGAATTCAAGGGCAGCCTGGGCTACATGAGACCCTTTTACAAACAAACAAATGAACAAACAAACAAACACCAAATAATCAATCAATAAAAGCTACTTTGCAAAGTCATGCTAGGTCTTTTTTCTGGCTTGTTTTAACTGTTTTTAGAATCTTATTTTACACAGCAGCTCCCTCCTGAGGGATAGTTTTTTACTGGGCTGTCATTAAAGGTCCGCACGTTTAGCTGCTTGAAAAAGCATTTAACAACCCGATGGGTCTATTCCGACTGTCATTTCTTTTCACCAAAACTTTTATTTTATCTTTGTGACAGCATTCCTTAGACACAAACAAAATTCCTTGGGGGAAGGGTTGGGGCTTATTTCAGATTTTAAAGTTTCTTTTCTCTAATTTTTTTTTTTCCTTAAGATTTAACAGTATTATGGGGTTGGGGATTTAGCTCAGTGGTAGAGCGCTTGCCTAGGAAGCGCAAGGCCCTGGGTTCGGTCCCCAGCTCCGGGGGGGAAAAAAAAAGAACCCCCCCCAAAAAAAGATTTAACAGTATTGTTACGTGTATGGGTGTTTTGTCTCCATGTGCTGTGCTCGTACTGTTTCTGCAGTGCTTGTAGAGGCTGCTGGGTTCCCAGAAACCGGAGTTACAGATGGTTGTGAGCCACCATGTGGTGCTGGGAACTGACCCTCTGAAGGAGGAGCCAGAGCACTTAACCTCTGAGCTACCTCTTCCGCCATTTTTTTCTTTTTTGTCTTTTAAAAACTTAATTGTTTTAACATTTTTGATAGTAACATTGGGTTGTTGTTTTTTTTTCTTGTTTGTTTATTTGCTTATTTGCTTGAGACAGGATCTCCTGTAGCCCAGGCTAGTTTTAAATTAAGTATTTGGCCAAGACTGACCTTAGTTATCTTGACTCTCCTGCCTCAGCCTCCTGAGTGCTGGGATTACAAGTATGTACCACTACAGCTGGCTAATAGAAATTGTTATAAAGTGAAATTTCAGCAAGGAATGGCTAAGTGTCCCCTCTGTCCTTCTTTAAGATGTCAGTGCTGTTAACTGAGGCTCATTCTCACTTTACACAGAAGTGTGTAAACACACTCATCTGGGGGCATTTCCTCTCTTCCTCATAGCACTGGGCTTTTGCATAGCACACAGCATTTGTTGCCCTGCAGCTAGCTTTAGAAGATGGATTTGATGTAGCTTGCTTAGTGAAGGGATCAGGCTTGGGAGTTAGCAGAGTGTAGGACTGTCCTTAAACATGACCTTGGAGCGTGTCCCCTACTGATTTGGGCATCCCTGTTAACAAAGGGAGACATCTAAGCGTCTACTCTGTGGCCATAGCACAAAGGCTTGGAGCTTCAGTTTTGTGGGGTCTCCTGTCCCCTTGACCCAATGAACCAAGAAGAGAACCAATGCCTGTAACCTTGACAACAGAGGAACCCCCAACTTGTTCCTATTTTTTTTCTTCAACCTTTTCATAGAAGGCCTGGGTGCAGCTCTTGGCATCTCACATTCAGAAGATTCCAGAGTTACGTAATTTAAAGATACTTACAGTCAATATTACTAACCACCATGAGCCTAGCACTCATCTGGACACCTGAACAACCTGGTTATACAGGCTTTGGGTCACTCTTCACATACAAAGGCAAAACTCAAGCCCGTGAGCGTTCAGCCACCTTTTTGAGCTCACTTGGCCAATCATGTGTAAACCTGTGGTTTTTGTCGGTTTGTTTTTATTTTAAGACAGATCTCATTCTGTAGCCCAGGTTGGTCTCTAACTTGTGATGGCTCAGCTGACATAGGGAATGCAGGTATGCATCACCAGCCTAGGTTAGACCAGCGATTTGATTCTAGGTGGTCTGATTCTAAGGCCACTTTACCTATTCACACAGTGCTGAGGTCTTGAGATTCATTCTCGCTTCCTTTTTCTTTTCTTTTCCCCTACAGACAGGTTTCTCTGTGTATTTCTGACTGTCCTGGAACGCTGTAGACCAAGTTAACCTCAAACTCAGAGGTCTGCCTGCCTCTACCTCTTAAGTGCTGGGATTAGAGTCATGCACCACCACCACCTGGCCTTAATTTCTTATTTTTTTCTCTCTTTTTTCTTTTCTTTCTTTATTGGATATTTTTTTTATTTACATTTCAAATGTTATCCCCTTTCCCAGTTTCCCCTCCAGCAACCCTCCTATCCCATCCCCCTCCCCCTGCTTCCATGAGGGTGCTCCCCCACTCACCCACCCACTCCCTCCCTCCTCCCTGCCCTGGCATTCCCCTACATTGGGCATTGAGCCTTCTCAGGACAAATTAATTCCTTTTATAATCCACTCGCCACAGACACGGTCTCGTGAAGTCTAGGCAACAATCGAAAACACTTCATAGTAAAGGGCTCACTCAAACATCTGATCCTCCTGCCTCCGTCTTTCAAATGGGATTCACAGGTGTGTGCAGCCATGCTTGCTGCTTTATCATTCTTAAATTATATCAATTATACTTGGTGATTGCCTAATTCTAGATTTCAGGAGTCTGCGATTCCCTCCACTCTCTGGGAACCTTGTGGGTGGATGGGAAATGTCATTTCCTTGAATCCCATACTTACTCGTGCCATTCTCGTCGTCCCCCAGACAAGGACAGCAGTGGTACCATCTGCGTCATAGTTTGAATCAGCGGATGCTGAAGCCTGCTGAGGCAGCCCTCTACACAGATGCCTTAAACGAGGTCATCAGTGACTTTATTGCCCGGCTGGACCAGGTGCGGGCAGAGAGTGCATCAGGGGATCAGGTGCCAGATGTGGCACATCTTCTCTACCACCTTGCCTTGGAAGGTAGCCTCGTTGGGACAGCAGAGGTGGGGGTGGGGGTGGGGGTGGGGATGCGGGGGTGCAGGGGCAGTGGCAGAAATGGACTTAAACGAGGACCCTGGATTCTCAGCCCTGTGGCTCAGCCTGCTATGACAGCCTCTGTACTTTGCAGCCATCTGCTATATCCTGTTTGAGAAAAGGGTTGGCTGCCTGGAGCCCTCCATCCCTGAGGACACCGCCACCTTCATCAGATCTGTTGGACTCATGTTCAAGAACTCAGTCTATGTCACTTTCCTTCCCAAGTGGTCTCGGCCTCTGCTGCCCTTTTGGAAGCGATACATGAATAACTGGGATAACATTTTCTCCTTCGGTGAGGTGTCCTAATCTGGGGCCAGGGAAGGAAGCTGGCCTCTCCTGTGACTTCCCTCACAGTACCTGCTCTTAGGGTGACTTAAACACACTCTTCTCTGTTTTTCATGCAGGGAAGAAGATGATTCATCAAAAAGTCCAGGAGATAGAAGCCCAGCTACAGGCGGCTGGGCCAGATGGGGTCCAGGTATCTGGCTACCTGCACTTCCTGCTGACTAAGGAATTGCTCAGTCCTCAAGAGACTGTCGGCACCTTTCCTGAGCTGATCTTGGCTGGGGTAGACACGGTACATCAGATAGGGACTGAAAAGGGGGAGCGGCATTTGGGATGTAAACAAACAAACAAACAAAGGAAAGGCTGACAAGGAGACTAGGGACTGCTTGATTTTATCCTGTGCTGTTCCCAACACCCTCCCCTCCTCTCTATCCCCTGACCCTGACCTAGCTTCTCCTGTATCACTGTGGTTGTTTATCCAGTTGAGGCAAACAGGACTGGACCTTTTGTTAGGGGGGTTCCATAAACTTCTGAGCCCCTGGGGCTCTCTCTGTCTCTGTCTCTCTGCCTCTCTCTGTCTCTCTGCCTCTGTCTCTGTCTCTGTTTCTTTGTCCATCTCTGTCTCTCTCTGTCTCTCTGTTTCTGTCTCTCTATGTCCATCTCTGTCTCTTTCTCTGTCTCTCTATCTCTGTCTCTCTGTCTCTCTATCTCTCTCTTTCTCTCTGTCTCTGTCTCTCTGACTCTGTCTCTCTGTCTCTCTGCCTCTGTCTCTGTCTGTTTCTCTGTCCATCTCTGTCTCTCTCTGTCTCTCTGTCTCTCTGTTTCTGTCTCTCTGTCTCTCTGACTCTGTCTCTCTGTCTCTCTGCCTCTGTCTCTGTCTGTTTCTCTGTCCATCTCTGTCTCTCTCTGTCTCTCTGTCTCTCTGTCTCTCTGTTTCTGTCTCTCTGTCTCTGCCTCTCTCTCTGTCTATCTCTGTTTCTCTCTCTGTCTCTCTGTTTCTGTCTCTCTGTGTCTGTCTCTCTCTGTCCATCTATGTCTCTCTCTCTGTCTCTCTGTCTCTCTATCTCTGCCTCTCTGTCTTTCTCTCTGTCTCTCTCTGTCTCTCTCTCTCTGTTTCTGTCTCTCTGTGTCTGTCTCTCTCTGTCCATCTCTGTCTCTCTATCTCTGTCTCTCTCTGTCTCTCTGTCTCTCTCTTTCTCTCTCTGTCTCTCTGTCTCTCTGTCTCTCTCTCTTTCTTTCTGACAGCAGAGAGATCTCTCCCATAGGATTCCAGTTCCCTTGCTGTAGTTTAGGTAAAGAACTGAAAACTTGGCCACAAACTCCTACTGTACCCAGGGAACCCATTTCCAGCATTTCTGTGTCACGCTTCTTTTCATGGACCCCTCTGTGGTTGAAATGCAGTCTTCCTCCATGTTGGTCCTTACCCCACCTCTGAGCTCATGTTTACTATAGAGGTCCCCTGGAACCCTTGACTCTTTTTCCTGTTATCCCAGCGGCAAGCCAGCTTTCTTGTAGATTGTATCCATGTCCACTCACAGACCGTCCCACCACATAGCTAGCCTCTTCCCTAGAAATTCCTGCCTTACTTCATCTTCATCTCCCATTCTATTTCCTAGACATCCAATACACTGACCTGGGCCCTGTATCACCTTTCAAAGAACCCAGAGATCCAGGAAGCCTTGCACAAGGAAGTGACTGGTGTGGTACCCTTCGGGAAGGTGCCCCAGAACAAGGACTTTGCCCACATGCCCCTGCTAAAAGCTGTGATTAAGGAGACCCTGCGGTAGGACATGAGTCTATATGGGGGTTATAATCAGACAGTAATGGATTGTGGGGACTCCTGAGGCTGGAGGTTAGGGACAAGAGTGCTATGGGTAGAAAGTCTAGCACCAGAAAGTCAAGGATGAGCAGGACTCCCCTTCACACAATCTGGAAGCAGAGTGCAGACTTTCTTTTCCCTGCAGCCTCTACCCTGTGGTTCCCACAAACTCCCGGATCATCACAGAAAAGGAAACTGAAATTAATGGCTTCCTCTTCCCTAAGAATGTGAGTGGAGCTAGAGTACCTGTGTGCCCACGGATGCCTGCAGCCTTGGCTGATGATCACACTGCCATTCTCCCTCTGTAGACACAGTTTGTGTTATGCCACTATGTGGTGTCCCGAGATCCCAGTGTCTTTCCTGAGCCCGAGAGCTTCCAGCCTCACCGATGGCTGAGGAAGAGAGAGGACGATAACTCCGGGATCCAACACCCATTTGGCTCTGTGCCCTTTGGCTATGGGGTTCGGTCCTGCCTGGGTCGCAGGATTGCAGAACTGGAAATGCAACTCCTGCTGTCAAGGGTGAGCAGAGAATGTGTGGAGGGCTGTGTGGGTCAGGTAAGATGGAGGGATTTGGGGAGAGGAGAGGCAAGGAGGTCCAGGGTAGGAGCCTACAAAGGGAACAGGAACTGGAGATTAAGAGTCTAGTGGCCCTGCCCTCTCTCCCTGACAGCTGATACAAAAGTATGAGGTGGTCCTGTCTCCCGGGATGGGAGAAGTGAAGTCTGTGTCCCGCATCGTCCTGGTTCCCAGCAAGAAGGTGAGCCTACGCTTTCTGCAGAGACAGTAGTACCAAGCTGGGCTCCTGTCTCCATGGGACTTGTCCAGAAGCCCTGGCACAGAAGTTCTTGGCCAGTCTCACGTCACATGTCACGATGCCAGATTCAACAGGGGACCTCTCTGCCCTTCCCATAGACACCAGACGTCTGGCACAATCTCTACTGAGCAGCACCCATTTAAGACATTAGAGCACCTCATATCACAGGACGGTGCTTGGGTACAATTTAAAATAAAATTTAAAATTCAAGTTTGGGGGAGCCTTTGTTGTTCTATTGGCTTACCCAGAATCTGACCCTCTTTTTGTGAGCAATGTCTTTTTGCACCTTAGAATCATAGTGGGTGATTCTGCTGAACCCACTTCTTGGAGCCTGTGAGAGCCTCGTGCTTCCCTAGACCTCAATGGCAGACCTATTATGGGCACCCAAAAAGAGCACTGTGACAGTCCCACTTCAGCTATAGATGGTAAAAGTTACCCACTAGACACCACAATGAAGGCCTATAGCCCAGCTACCCTGGAGGCTGAGCCCAGGAGCAAGAGTGGGGTGTCTGTGTGTTGTAACTGGGGAATTGGGGTTTGAAGGTCAATGTTCACAGTGTATCGTTCAGGTAGTAATGGCCTGGCCATTATGGTCAACAGTATGAAGATTCCCCTCCCTTAGAAATAAAAGTGGAGCTACGGGGTTGGGGATTTAGCTCAGTGGTAGAGCGCTTGCCTAGCAAGCGCAAGGCCCTGGGTTCGGTCCTCAGCTCCGGAAAAAAAAAAAAAGTGGAGCTACCCAGCTGGCCATGGTGGCACATAACTTGAATCCCACACCAATTGGGAGGCAGAAGCAGGTGGATCGCTGTGAATTTGATGCCCACCTGGCCTGCATGGTGAGTTAGGCCAGTCAGGGATATATAGTGAAATGCTCTCTCAAAAGAAATTTTTGAAGGAAGGGGAGAAGGAAGAAAAAGGAGGAGGAAGAGGAAGAGGAAGAAGAAGAAGAGGAGGAGAAAGGAAGAAAGAAAGAAAGAAAGAAAGAAAGGAAGAAAGAAAGAAAGAAAGAGAGAAAGAAAGAAAGAAAGAAAGAAAGCAAGCAAGCAAGCAAGCTGGGAGGCAGCTCAGTGGTTTGTAAAACACGTGTCACAGAAGTGTGAAGACTTGAGTTCAAGTTTCCAGAGCTTATGTAAAGCTCAACAAAGTGGGAATGGCCTCCTGGTTCTCCAGTCCCAAAAGATGGGCAGTAAACACAGGTGACCCCCAGACACACAAGCAGTGCTTAACGACAGCAACACAACAAAGAAACCCTGTCTCAAAGGAGGTAGAGGGGATAGCCACACCTGGGGTTGTCCACTGATCTTCACTGTGGGACGCTCACACCTACATGCTAACCCCACACTCACAGTCCAGTACAGCAGACTTATGCTTGCAAGCACACACAATAAAATAAATGGATGAAAAGGAGTGTCAAAATATGAATCCACTCTCTCTGCATTGGACCCCTGGATCTGAGGGCCCAGGTCGTCACAGGGGAAGGTAAAGGCAGATGAAGAGACCCAAAATTGACTGAGATTAATTTCTTTCTACCTGGTGAGTGGGTGTCATGGCAGAAATTACATCCAGTGTTACAGGATCAGCGATGTTTCCTGCAGACTCCCATTTGTAGACTGGGTTTCACCTACTATGTGAACAATTAATTAATAAACACTCTTCTTATCATTTTGTTACAAATCAAAGATTAAAAAAAAACTGTTGGCAGAATAACATTCGATGCACAAAAGAAAGGCCACTTGCAGCTTTTGCCACTTGCAGATTTTCCTTCAAGTCTTTGAATTCAGGAGACATACGGAGATTGGCACACGTTCACCTCAATGACTGTAGCAGTGGAGCAAGCCTATGGCCTCCAAGACTGTGGCTCGCTCCTTTGTTTCTTTTTTCTTGATTGTTCATTAAGGATCTGAATACAAGATCCTCAGTCTAGTGGGAAGAGACCAAGGGGATGGAACAATGCTCATTGGTGATGGCTGAGGAGCCTCCCCCGCACCCCCCAGCCCATGTAACAGTATCAGGAGCACCCACTCCAGCAGACAGCTCTAGACTCCAGGGCTGTTCAGTGTTGGCCTCAAGCATCTTGGGAGTGCCAGGGGAGTAGGCTTGTGGATGGTGGTGACACAATAGTAGCTCCCACAGGGAAAGAACAGCCAAGGCTCCCAGGGGCTGGGAACCTGAGTGTACATGGTCCAGAAACCAAGCCTTTCAGGCCCCCATCTAAATCCATAGGCTTGCAGGCTCACTGTCTCACTGAGCTCAACCCTGACCCAGGAGCAGGGAAAGGAGTGAGTAGGGACAGGGCACACAGATGATCCAAGACTGATTGCAGGGTCTCTGGTTCAGGGACTTGCAGGTCTGACTCCATTGCTCTTTCACTGTCCTGGTGCACCGGGCATGCCCGAAGGCTTCTGGGAGTATAGGTTATAGCAGGGGCAATTAGGAGGGCTGGAGAGCCTGTGAGAAAAAGAGGAAACAGTGACCAAACCGGGAAAAGGAGGTGCCTTCCCAGAAGGAATCTCACCATCTATTGCCAGAGGGATGGAATGTCTGCCTCATCCTTTGGCAGTGCCCACACAACCAAGCAGGGTACGAGGACAGTCTGATCTGACAACCTCGGAGATGAGCATAGGTGGATTCCCTTCCTGTGTTACCCCATGATGATGGAAATGCATCCAACGTAAGTTTGTTAGCTTAGCTTCCTTTATTCTCAGCAAGTGGGAAGGGAATGAAATGACCAGAGAGGAGGCAGATGGATGTTCTGCCTCCACCTATCCCTTCCAGCAGGACCGCAATGGCCTCACCTGCAAATGGGATTAAGCAGTGCTCTGTAAAACCTTATGTAGACAGTTACTACGGGCCTGTGCAATTATGACCGGCACCACTGCCATCTTTGAGGTAACATAACTTGAGATCTAGGAGCTCAGGAAGACTGAAGGACTAGCCCTATGGTTCATGGCAAAGCCTACCTGTACCAGAGCAGAACCAGCAGATGGGGTTGAGAGAAGATGAAAGCCAATTCCCCTTCAGGTTCCAAGGTCCTTTCATTGGTTTTCAGGTGAAGAAGATGGCTTGTGTATGAGGATTCAGGTCTCAGGCACTGAGGGCATCGATGCCAGCAGGGCTGAGTACCAGCGCTTGAAGTATGTCAGAGAGGGAGACCACACCCAGAAGATGCTGGGTCTCATCCACCAACACCAGCCTATGCACCTGTGGGTCCACAGGGTTCAGGGAGGGGCAGAGCCTTTGGTTAAAGCAGCTAATAGGGCCAGTCCCAAGAAGCAGGGAAAGCTTAACACAGCCCAAGGAGAAAAGGGCATCTCCTGGGAGCAGCTGGTCATGGCTTTGACCACTCAGCTGGCTGTGGATCTTGGCACAAGGGCCCTATGAACAGGACCAGACACCTACCAATGCAGATGCCAAAAGTTGGTCACGAAAGGGAAGGTAGGCCAAGTGCCCAGGATACAGGCATGGCGAGAGCTATGCAACAAAGAATTAGGCCATCTGTGTTGAGGGCATGCCCAGCAGGGTGCAAGGTACCTGTTCCCGTGCAATCCTGTCAATGACTTCACCAAGGCTCTCGTGAGGCTGGCAGGAGAGAACGCCCTCCAGACACAGTGTCCTCTGCCTCAGAGCTTCTCCCACACTCATGTCTAGGTGGTTGTAAGTTTGTTGTGCAGCCAAGTGCTGGGGCAGGGAGAAGAGTCATGAATCAATCTCATCACCCAGACTGCAGTCTGATACACTTGCAGAGGGTAGTCCCATTGGTTCCCATACTGCAGCCTCCCTGCAGTATCCCCTGTAAGTGTCCCCACCGACACTTACAATGACATCAAAGCGGGAGTAGAGGCCCACGACTTGACCTGCAGTGAGGATGGAGGAGAAAGACAGGAAAGAACACACCTCAGTACCAGAGTGCTCTGCAGGGGAAATAAAGTCTTTGAAATTCGCATCTTGACAGTCCCACAAGCTGCTGCTTTAATCATGGGGCCTCAGATAGGTTTAGCATCACTAAGATGCCTGACTTCAGGCGTTAAACCATTAGACCTTTAGGTCCAATTTCTGGTTCGCAGGAAAAAGGGCCTGAAGAACAAGGCATAGCCTTGGCAAATGGACAAATTTGAAGACAGAACTCTAAAAAAATATTGTATTTCGTGTGCATTTGGTGTTTTGCCTGCATGTATGTCTGTGTATGTGGAGGCTGTTGGATCCCCTGGAACTGGAGTTTCAGATAGTTGCGAGTTGCCATGTGTGTCTGGGAATTGAACATGGGTCCTCTGAAAGAGCACCAGTGCTCTTAACCACTAAACCATCTCTCCAGCCTAGGACTTTAAAAAAATTTTTTAAATTATGTTTAGTTAGTGTATGTGCTTGTGCATGTACGTGTGTGTGTGTGTGTGTGTGTGTGTGCATGTGTGCGTGTGTTCCACAGCATGTGTGGGTGGTCACAGCAGGACAAGTCTCAGGAGCTGCTTCTCTCCTTAGTGTGTGTTCTGGGAGTTGAACTCGGGTCGCCAGACTTGATTGGTAAATGCCTTTACTGGCTGAGCATCTCACCTGCCCAGTCATTCACAGTTGTGTTGGGGAGTATAAAATATGCTCACTGTAAGAGGTATAAACTGAAGGATCCAGGGGTGACAGCATCCAACATCTGTAAGTTACCTGGTTACTTCTGATGAGTTGATCACGGCAATATGTTGTTCTCTAGTATTGTATTAAATTTTGAAATTTTTCATATTTAAGTATAAGTTTAAAGTCCTTGGGGCTGGAGAGATGGCTCAGTGGTTAAGAGCACTGACTGCTCTTCCAGAAGTCCTGAGTTCAAATCCCAGCAACCACATGGTGGCTCACAACCATCTGTAACAGGATCTGATGTCCTCTCTGGTGTGACTGAAGACAGCGACAGTGTACCCACATACATTAAATAAATAAATCTTTTTTAAAAAGTCTTTCATAATATCCAGCTGCATTCCAGTGACTATAATTAGAAAGTTATGTGTGGGCTACATACCTCTTTTTAATATAGTGTGTAGTGTCTGTGTGTGTTGTGTGTAGTGTCTGTGTGTATTGTGCATGTGTGTGGGGGGGCGTGAGTGTGTTGTCACATGTGTGTATGCTCTTGCGTTTGTATATGTGTGTATGGGCTTGTGTGTGTTTGTGTATGTGTGTGCTCCTTCATGTGTATGTGTGTGTGTTGTCACATGTGTGTGTGTGGGGGGGGCTTGTATGTGTATGCTCCTGCATCTGTGTGCATGTATGTGTGTTTCTACATATGTGTGTAGTTCCACATATGTGTGTGTGTGTGTGTGTGTGTGTGTGTGTGTGTGTGTAGGCTGGGAGTTGATGTCAGCTGTCTTCCTCTATTGCTTCTCACTTGTTTATTCAGGCAAGAGCTCTCACTGAACCTGGTATTCCAAGATTCAGCTAATCTAACTAGTCAGCTTGTTGTCCCAGGGATCCTTGCTGCCATCCCCTGAACCCCAGAACTACACACCACCCCCATTTTTTGAGACTCTAGTCTTTATGCTTAGAGTAAATCATTTAACTCACGGAATCATTTCCCAAGCCACAACTTTAAATACCTTGTGGCCATAGTCTAACTAAAGAAATACTCTTGCTGTCTGTCTGACCCTTTCTAAAGCAGGGCAATGAGGTCTGGCTGGGTGTGAAGGATCCCATGGTTCATTTTTAGGTGAGCACGAAGGATCTGCTGTTTCCTCTGACCACCATCTTATTGTGAAAAGTGTTGTCAGTTCTCCTTCAAAGGCAGAAGGACCAGTTCCCTCCACACATGGGGCATTCTGGGGCATGGTGGTGCATTCCCACGATTTAGCATTAGGATGCAGAGGTAGTGTGGGCTACATAGTAATCTTCTGTGCAACAGGATGAGACTGTGTCTCAAAACAACACCCCTAGCACAATTCCCTTCCACACTTGGGGAACCTGGGCCTCAGAAAGGTTAAATAAACAGTCCAAAGTTCAAAGTGTGCAGGGGCTCCTAATTCCACTCCGTCTTGGGCCCTCCAGTTGATGACCCAAAGATTCTGGCTCAATGCTCTGCCCACGTCCTTCAGTCAGGCCCTCCCTTGCCCACCCTAGCTGGAGCCTTTCACCCTGGATGTACTACCAGATTCATTGACCACAGGCAGTGCAGACACTCGTCGGTCCACAAAGATGTCCAGCGCAGTCAGGATAGGAGCTGTTTCCAGAACTACAGCTAAATCTCGGAATGTGCCGATGCCCAAGTCTTGGATAGTGCGGCAGAGGAAGGAGGGCCGGGGCAACAGGGCACCCTGTTGGGATGGGACACGGTAGTGATCTCATCAGATGAAGACACTGGATCTAGAGCATCTCCCGAGGCTCTCCCCTTGCTCCACCATCCCAGGCTCACAAATATATGCAGGAACTTGAGTAGCCTCTTGTGTGTGAGTATGTAGAGCACAGTGCCAGAGACAGGGTCCAGGACCGGCAGGCGGTGGATTCGGTTCTTGATGAGGGCATAGACAGCTTCAAATAGACTTTAGGGAACAGAAGCAGTGAGACCAGAAGCAACATGGTAGAGGCCCTCCATCTGAGGTCCCCTAACAGGGAACCACAGTTCCCTCATCCCTCTGCTTCCCAGGAAGAGATAGCACAAGGCATGATTCAAGAGTCAGACAACATGGGTCAGCACATAAAAGCCCTTGTTGCCAAGCATGTTGACCCGAGCTCAATCCCTGCTGTCCTGCTGGTGGAAGGCGAGAACCAACTTCTGTAAAACATGCTCCGTTCTCCACATGTTCACTGTGATACACCACACACACACACACACACACACACACACACACACACACACACACACACACCAAGCAACAAATATCAGAACAAAAGTCTTTAAGAGAGAGAGAGAGAGAGCGAGCGCAGGCTCAAGTGAGCAGAGAGGATGTTTACCTGTCATTTGGAGAGATGGAGACCAGAGGCTTGAAGCAACCTTGTAGGTAGATCTCTGCAGAAAAACCTGAGTCAGGCCACAGTAGTTCCCAGTGGCCTTGCTCTGTCTCCTGACTGCTTACCTACCTGCAGGCACTTAAGGCTTCCCCATTGCCTTATACCCTCCCACCTTCTGTCTCAGGCCTTGGGCCCCAACTTGAACCCCTGCAGTCTTCTCCGACTTACCCCTCCAGGTCTCAATCTTGTGTTCTTCAATCTCATAGATCTGGACCTAAAGACATTGGTGGGACTTTGGGGTCAGACTTGAGCCCTGGAACATCAGGCCTCCTGAAGATGTCCCTATCCCAGCCCACCAGTCACCCCAGAACTCACCAGGGGGGATCTGTAGTAGCGGTGCAGCACCAGGATGAAGTCCGTGATGGTGAGCATGCCTGCAGGGTTGGCAGGTGACAAACGTGGAAGAAGTTAGGCCTCAGTGCAAGGCTCAGTGAGGACCCAATGCCAACATTCTTGTACCACATGAGGTCCAACCGCCTTTCCTCACCCACAAAGCTCTGCTTCTTGCTGTCCCACAGAGGGGCTGCCCTCACACCGTTGGCCACCATGGCAAAGAAAGCTTTCTTTATCTGAGGGACAGGAAAGAACAAACGGGGAGGAGTAAGGACTGACAGCAGTCCATCCTCCCCTCTTGTTGTCCCCACCAGTCTCCTCCCATGGTGTCTTCCTTCTCCATATGAGTCTGCCTCTTTCCAATGGCAAGGGCACATTTGCCACACAAATATGGCCACTTGTGCCCAGAGGGACTGAGGGATCATAATTAGACACAGCAGTGTTTCCTCCACAAGGAGGCCATGTGCATACAGACATGATGCTGTTTTACTTATCTAACGACTAGAGGTAATACTTAGTCACCCGTTGCACAGCTGCCTCAGTTTCCCCACTAAATTTGAGACTAACTTGTTTTGACCGGTATCCTCCATATGTGCTGGCTCTGCTTGGCTTTCATCTTTCCTTCCTTCCCATCTCTTCTTCCCTTTTCTTAACTCTTTTCTCTTCTCTCCTGTCCTTTCTATGTTTCTGGTGGTGGTGGTGGTGATGGTGGTGGTGGTGGTGGTGGTGGTGGTGGTGGTGTGTGTGTGTGTGTGTGTGTGTGTGTGTGAGTGTGTGTGTGTGTGAGTGTGTGTGTGAGTGTGTGTGTGTGAGTGTGTGTGTGTGTGCGCGCGCGCGCACGCGCGCGCGTGTGTTGTTGTTGTTGTTCCTTGGTTTAGAGGCCGACCTGGAACTTGAGACCTCCCTGCCCCAGCCCCCTCAGTGCTGGCATTACACATGCGTTCCACTGCAGCCAACTCTTTGACACACATCAAGACTTAAGCAAAGCTTTTGTGATAGTATATTTCTTTGTAAAACGCCAGAGCCAGATTGTTCTGTGGATGACACATGTACCAGGCCTCGAGCATGTATGCATCTTGCCTCGAACATCATGCAGTAACAGTGCTAAGGACAGAGTCAGTCTAGCCTAACGGAAGAGTGGTTATCGCAGCTGGTACCCTCCTCTCGGTCCCGAGTAGCTCTGCAATGTCTTACAGGGTATTCTTACTTTGCCCTGGGTTGTTCGAAGACTTCTTTGAAACAAGGGAAGCAAGCTTCTGATCCCCATTTTAGAGATGACGGAGATAGAGTGGCCAACCCCAGGTTTAGCAGGTTCTAGGCAGCAGAGCTGTGATGGCGATTAGGGGATCCCCACAGAGCATGCTCTCTCCCTACTGTGTGTATGACGCTAAGAAGGAGTCCCAGAAAGGGGCTTTCAGACACTACAGCTTGACAAGACAGCCAGGAGAATGTGGGTGGTAGCTACAGAGGCAGGAGGCTGAGCCCTGTGGTTAAGTAGAGTCAAGCTAGGGTCTTACCTCCAGTGTGGTGTCAAAGATGACCAGTTTAGAGCTGGTGGCCATGGCATCATAACAGGTGTGCTCTTGCATGAAGTGCATATAGATCTGGGCTCCAGGTTTCTGAAGCTCATCGTCCCAACTCAGGCTGAGAAGTGGAGCCTGCGGGGAGGGGCAAGGCCGAGGCCTGTCCTGCTCCAGGCCTTTGAGCTCACAGTCCCAGACCTCTGGGCCTGGGAACTCTATGGTCAGCTCCAGGTCACCTGTGCTGGAGCCCACTGCTGAGGCTTCACAGTCGGGCAAGAGCAGGTCCCACCCTGTGGTGGAGGTCTCCGCGTCAGCCAAGGGAACAGCTTGAGCCAAGGGTGTGGCCTTTGGGAATGTGGCCTTCTGCCTGGTGGACTCAGCAGCTGGTCCAGACTGGGCACCTGTTGGGGGAAGGAAGCAGGGAGGACAGTAACTTCATCTTCCAAAGCAAATACTCTCTGTGCTTTCAGTCTTTGGCAGCATTGGGGCACGGGGATATTGTAGAGTCTCAGAGTCCTAGCTGACAGTAACTCTGTTCCACCTTTCCAAGGTGGCTGCCCTGGGGCTTGGGGTTGCCAGCACAGGTATTGCTGTCTCGTTTAGGGAGACAGAGGCCATGATGGGACTGGGTTTAAGTCCATGTGATGGAGAGGTCTGAGGTCAAGCTCCGCTCTGGAATTCCTGCTGACCCTGTCACCATAACCGACCTTGGCCTCACCTTCTCCCAAACCTGGTGGCTCTGCTTCCTCTACGGCCTCCTGTCTCGTCCATCTGGAAGCTTTGACTCCCCGTATAGCACAGGTTCTCTCTGAGCTGGTGGCCACAGTTGGCGATGGCCATGAGTTTTCTTCTGGTTCTAAGAAGTCCATCTCTGGAAGGAGGAAAGGAACGTCTTTGATTAGTAGGGAATGATACAACAAACCAAGTCTGATGTCATTAGTGAGGATATTGGCCTTTCAAAGCCCCTCCCACCCACCCCCCTCGGAATATTTTTCGTTTTCTATTCATAGGAATCTTCCAAGGCACATATTGTAAATAGGAATAGCCTTCCTCCTAGTTAGCATGGGGGGGGGGGGGCGAAAATATGAGAGGTTAAGCAATTTATCACAAATCACACAGCAAAGGGGAAAGGAGAGATGGGGGACACACACTGGGGAAAAAGAGAAGAGAAAAAAGGGAGAAGGCTGAGGGGGAAAGAATTTCTCCTGACAAAAGCCAAGCTAGGAGTTAAGAACTGGAGTTCAAAAAGGCAGGAGACAAGGGAGCTAAAGAGAAAAGGCTAGACCCACAGGGAGCAGCACTCCACCCACCTTGGCTCTCTGGACCCCCACTGTGGCTCCAGGTCAGGGTCTTTGGGAGAGAATGTCTCAAGTGAAAATGCTTTCTGTTCTAAAGTCCCTGGGTTGTCCCCCTTTAAAAAGCACACCCACCCCAAACACCACAGGTATACAGATATGCACAACTTGCATGCCCCAGGCACACCTGGAACCGTACACAGGCACATACACGCAAAATACATACATACATAGCACCGACCACAGAATAGAGTGCACAACAAGCACCCGGGGCCACGTACCCGGGACACACACACACACACACACACACACACACACACACACACACGGCCACTCGCTTGCTGTCCTTCTCCGCGGCCCCCTGGGACCCCGGTACCCCAGGCAGTGTGTGCTCCAGCTCGGGCTCCATGTGGCCAGCTCTAGTCTGTTAGCAAATGCGCGACGGGCTGCGGCGGGGTGGCACTATTCTGGGCCGGTTGTTTGGCGGCAGGCCCTCGGGGTATCGGGTTCTCTCTGATTGTCAGGTCTTGGGAGGGAGAGCTCAGCCGGCAGCTGTTCCGGCACTGCAGCTTGGGGGCGCTACGGAGGTGGAACTCTCATCTTCGAACTGAAAGTTCTAAGGAGGAAAGTTGACTGCCTTTACCTTCTCTTTCATGCAAACTTCCCTAGCCTGGGTGGGATGAATTAAGGAGGATACACTCAAGGATGGAGGTGGGTGAGGGTGTTGTGGGTGGTCCCGAGAGAGGAGCCAGGGTATGTCGAGACTTCCCATTTTGGGTCCCACAAACCTATTCCCTTCTTTAGTGAAAGATGAAGGATGGAGAAAGAGAATCAGACCAGTAGGCGCTCTGCTGGTCATCACAAAGGCGAGAGATGGGACTGAGAGCTTGGGCTCATACCTGTGTGCAAAGGGAGCAATACCTGAATTGACCTGTGCCAAGGCGAGATGAATGGGTATGAAGGAGTCCAGACCCTAACCCACCATGAGTACTGACTCTGCATCTCTCTGTGCCAGAGGGGAACCCAGCCTGGCTCCTGTGCGGCGCACCGCTTTCTTTGGCATTCCTAGGGCCTGAGTCAGAACCCAAATGCGGAACACTGACCCAGCTGCTCTGGCTTCCCTCTCCCTGGCCTTCCCTTCGTCGTGTCATTCCAGTCTCTTCCATCGAGACCCCCTGAGTGGAACTCAGGAACGGACTATTGGATTCCTGCTGGATTTATTGAACATATTTTCTTCTCTCCTTCAAAGCACAAGCACCTGCAACTGCCTTTAAGGAGGGTGGAGACGAACTGTGTAGGAGGAAGGCTTTTGCTTTTCCTGAGTGTCTCTGAGACCTGGATCTGTTGCCAGAGAGGAGAACTCCCGAGGCACAGCAAGTGGGCCCACCTCAGTGTCCATGAGGCTGTGTTCTATTGCCTAGGCATGACAGTCATAGCCTGTATGACTTGTGACTATGGCCCACAGCTGGCCCCTGTGCAGTATTTTCCTTGCTAGCGGCTAGTCAGTCTCTAAACTAGTATTTGTTTTAGATTTTAAGTAGCAGCGCTTCCAAACAAAAATTGGTTAGGATAGAGGTTTGGTTGCTGTAACAAAGACCCACTGTAAGAATGCCCAGGAGCTTGAGAGGTGGCTTAGTGGGTGAGAGCATTTGCTGGACAAATGTGAGGACCTGAGTTCAAGTCCCCAGGGCCCACATATAAAGCTGGATGTGGAGGTGTGGAAGCAGGAGGATCACTGGGACCTGCTGGTCTCCAGCCTAGTTTCAGGTTTAGTGAGAGGCTCTGTCTCAAGAAAAATTAAGACAGAGCCTCTGGCACACCACATCACACTCTCTCTCTCTCTCTCTCTCTCTCTCACACACACACACACACACACACACACACACACACACACACACACACACGGAGGAGGGGAGGGAGGGGGAAGGTATTTTAAACAATAGTCTATAGACAGTCAAGAACTGGTAAGGTAGTTGTGAAACCATCCAAAACAACTTTCTTCTTGAATATCAGATGACCATTCTAGCTTCTACCCTTGCACTAGCATTCTAGCTGGAAGAAAGGAAAGGAAAAAAGAAAAGAATCCATGCAGCTCCTAAGACCCAAAGTGGAAGCTACTCCCTCACTTTTGCCAACTTTAGCCACGAGGCTTCAAAGGAGCAGGGAGTTGGTGATCTCAGTCATTATGATGGGCAGTCGTTCCAGTTCAAATTCATTTAATTCTACCACTAAAAGAAAAGAAAACTAGAGAGTCTCATTTGGCAATCTCCATTACATAATGTTTTCATTCCATCACCCAGGCATGGAAAGGAACTCAGAGAAAACAGACAGTGCTTTCCAAGGTCATTTGGCAAGCAAACAACCAGCTTAGACTTTAATTGGATCTGGCCGATCCCTGAAGGAACTTTTCGTCACTTCCAGTCAACATGGTTTGGCCACCCAGGGGCCAGAAATCAAATGAGCTGAAAGATATTTGCACACGGAAGGGTAGCTCTGTTCTGAGGAGGGTACAAAGGTCACGTGCTATAGTGAACCATGCACCAGTTCTGTGTGTTTGATGCAATCAGGGCTGACTTTCCAGAGGAGGAGGTCCTATGTGGAACATGGAGAATGGAGCATTGAAGGGAAGGCAGAGGTGTGAGATTTAAGCCTGCTCTGAATCCGTGAAAGGGACGGGAGGTATACTGGGAAGGTCAGGAGTGGCCTTTCCAGGTTTACTGCATCATGTGCCCTTGGGATTGGACCACAGAGCTGCTAACTCATTTCAACCAGTGTAAACACTCAGATTGTTGCTGTTGTTATCAAAGTCCTACAAAAGAGGTGTACTCAGGCTACCAGAGGGAGGAGGATGGGAGAGGTAGCAAGGCGGGCCCGGACTCTAGTCCTTGTGCAAATGGTTCCAAAGGTAGTGGGGTTGTCCAGTGGCAGACAGGTATTTACCTCGAATGTGTGAGAAACTGAACTCCACGCCTCAAAGCAGGAAAAGAAAGGAAAGGGAGAGGAAAAGAAGAATGGTCTAGGGAAGAACCTCAGAGTGTTTGCCCAGCCTGCGTGAAGTCATGGTTTGACCTCCAGCACCTCATAAAATCAGCATGGTGGTGTATACAGTAATCTTAGCACTTAGGAGTGGAGGCAGGCAGATCATAAGTTCAAGGTCATCCTCAGCTACACAGGGGGTTCAAGACCAGTCTGGGATACATGAGACCCTGTCAAACACACACACACACACACACACACACACACACACACACACACACACCCCAAGACAAACCCCAGATCACAAATGTGCAAAGGAAAGGAGAGTTCCTTTTAGAGCAGTGGATCTCAACCTCCCTAATGCTGTGACCCTTTAATATAGTTCCTCATGCTGTGGTGACCTCCCAACCATAAAAGTATTTTCATTGATACTTCATAATTGTAATTTTGCTACTGTTATGAATTGTAATGTAAATCTGTGTTCTCCGATGGTCTTAGGAGGCCCCTGTGAAAGGGTTGTTGGAAATCCTGAAGGGGCCACGACCCACAGATTGAGAAACAAGCAGGTTTTCTCATACTCATCTAGAGAGCCACATCAGTGTGAAGGAGAACGGGTAAGAACTCCAAGTCTGGAGAATCCTGGGCATGTGAACAGCGCTTACACAGCACTATCAACTGTGGTTGCTCAGATTTGGAGCCAATCAACCTTCTAAGTTTTGAGGATACTGGATTGGCAAAGAATCCATAAGCCTACTTGGAAGGCCTCATGCGACCCTCCTCTCTGGTTTTCATCCACCGGTCTCCAGCAGATGGGAAAGGTGTACCACTCCCACGCAGCTGCAGTGGACACCTGGTAAGGAACAACTTCCCATGGGCAAAGCTGCCCGTACCGGAAGTCAGCTGTGCTGCCCACACTTAGGGATTCTTAATATCCAGTGGCCTCTGCACGTTGGTCAGTTGGTCATCATTTCCTAGTTCAGGATTCTTTTTAAAAAAAGAATACATATATATTCTTCAGAAGCTATGAATGTTTTCTTCCTTTTGGAGGCAGGCAGACCCATGACTCTGTTTTCTTTCTTTTTCTGTCAGTAAACCCCCACAATTATATTTCCCAGCTTCCTTTGCAGATAGTATGGCCACGTGACTAAATCTGGCCAATGAGATTTCAGCAGCAACATCATAAGGGTGCCCTTGAACGGGGGAAACATCCCCTAGGCCCCTAACGGGGATTGTGAAATGATAGTCAGCACTGGAGCAGCCATTAGGTCACCATGACGGAAGACGTAGGCTGAAATGGGGGAACCTCCCCCACCCTCATCTAGAGCTACCTGTCTTTATTTTGTGTTGCCCTGACAGAAGATCCCAGACTGGATGATTTACAGTGAAATTTATTCCTCATGGTTCTGAAGCCTGAAGAAATCCAAGATCATGAACCTTCAGCCATCAGGGACTTTATGGCAGAATGCAGAAAGTAGAAGGCATACTTCGGTGCAGGAGGACCCAACTCACTCCAATAGAACAGACCCCATTGCCCTCAACAGCCTCCATCTTGGCATTGCTGTACAGGGACTTTGGGGGACACAGTCAGATTGTAACATATCCCCACCCTCATCCCTCATCCGGCCTTCTCACCTCTGGGCAGTTACATTAGAAACAAATTGCTGTGTTTAAGTCACTGAGAAGTTGGACTTTTTGTTAAAAGCCTTTCTCTAGCTAGCACACGCACACTGTGGGGTGGGCTGGACTTAGCAGTTGCCGTGTGTTGATGTAATGCTTCCACGGTGCTCAGTATCTCCCAGACATTGCAAAATGCACCCTAGGCAGTGGACCCCGTGGCCCCTCGCAGCCCTCTGAGATGAAGAGTTTTATTACTTCTGTTTTGCAGAGGAGGAGGAAACAGAGGCAAAAATAGATTTAGTAACTTGATAAAAATATCAAGTGATGGGGACAAGGCTAACATTTGCCGTTTCTGGATTCCGTCAGCCACAACTGACATGTGAGAGGACGTGTGAGAAGCTCAGGTCTGGCAGGTACTAGACGCTCAGTAAATCCTTCCTATTGTCATTCGTCACCCCACTTGCTCCCCTCATGTCGTCAGGCGTCCATTTCCAAGACTCTGAAGGCAAACCTTGTCTGGCAGCCCTGATTCTCACCTCACACAGCCATCAAAATGGCTCCAGCAGGGGCAGAGCTGTACAACACTGAAACCATTGTGGTTTTCATTTTAAAGAGTGTGCTCCTCTGCCCTGCCCTGGCCTGGCCTGACCTGGCCCTGCCTCTACCCTGCCCTGCCCTGCCCTGGGCTAGCCCTGTCCCCACCCCTGCACCTGCTCCTGGACCACTGTTCCCACACCTGCTCTTGCTGCCAGCCCCACCTCCACCCATCCCCCTGGGCAAGGCGAATCAGCAGAAGGCACTGGCCTCATCTGGGTCATGCAAACCTCTTTGGTGCTTGGTTTTCATCTCTGGCCATGGAGTTATGTTTCTTGTAACCCTACTTCTTGGCTCTCTTGCACACTCGATTTATATTAAGGGCTGTGCACTTTGACCCTAGTGTGGATTTGGCTGCCATCCTTGCAGAGCTGATTTGTCTGGTACATGAAGTTGGAGATCTTGTTTAAGTAATTTTTCTTTTAATCAAAGGGGGTGAAAACACTTTGAAGAGGCTGAGGGGAGTACCCTGGTTGAAACCTACCTCCGATAAGCTGCAGGTGGGGTACCCTGGACCAGAGTGGCTCAGACACTGAGAGAGTGGCCTCTGTTGCTTCATCAGACACAGACATTGGAAGCTCTGTCCACCCTGTCTATGGCTGGACAACATCATGAGTGTTAGAGTCCCAAAGTCCTGGACAGAACCAGCACTGTGTTGATAAATCCCAGTGGCCTCATAGTCCCTCTGTGGACCGCCTTTTGGAGGGGTACTGGGAATAGTGTTGGGTAGGTGCTGTTGGCGTCTGGAATTTCTTTGCATCTCTATGGGAAAAACCTCACATCTGCTTTCAGTGTTTACAGTGCTCTCCCTACATGTGGGGTGTGTGTGTGTGTGTGTGTGTGTGTGTGTGTGTGTGCATGTGAGGGGCACATGTGGAGGCAGAAGTTGATGTCAATGTCTTTCTCAATTGTTCTCCATTTTTTCTTTTAAACCTTTATCTCCCACATTTCTAGCCTTTTAAATATTTATTTTTTTGTTTTAATTGTGTGTATCTGTCTGTGCAACTGTGGGTGGGTATCTAAGAGTGAGTGCAGGTGCCTGTGGAGGTCAGAACGGGCCACCGATCCTCTAAAGCTGGAATTGCAGGCGTGTGTCAGCTCCCCAGCATGGGTGCTGGAAATTGAACTCTGGGCCTCTGGGCAAGCAACAGGTGCTTGATAACCACTGAGCCATCTCTCTGTCAATCCATCTCTCCAAACAGGGAGCTTACCAATTTGGCTAAACTGACTGGCTTGTGAGGTTTGGGATCTACCTTTTCCCCACCCCTAC
The DNA here is from genome assembly GCF_021556685.1 of Rattus norvegicus. Lineage (NCBI taxonomy): Eukaryota > Metazoa > Chordata > Mammalia > Rodentia > Muridae > Rattus > Rattus norvegicus. The sequence continues at coordinate 91,449,167 of NC_141542.1, forward strand.
CTCCAGTGCTGGTATCACAGAAGGTAAACCTGGGTGCTGGGGATCTAAACTCAGGCCTTTGTGCCTGTATGACAAACACGTTACTGACTGAGCCTTCTCCTGCCCCTGCTGTTTAAACTGTTACCTAGCAATTTTAGTTATTGAAGAAACCGTAACCGCCCCCAAGCTCAGATCTCATGACTTTCTGAGACTTCAATTATAGTGGGTCCCAGAAGAATCTGCTGCATGCTCACCTAACTGCACATCGAGTGCCTAGGGCCACAGTGACAGCGAAATGGACAGAATTACCCAAAGGGAGCAGGTTACACTTTTGCTGAAGTTAACAGAACTCCTTTCCCTGGATCTGGTATTGAGAGGTTGAAATGTGGGGATCTCCGAGGTTGCTCTGCAGAATTAAGACAAATTAAGACAAATCAGCACCAAAGAGCCCTTCTGTCAATCACACCTGGACCAAACCACCTGAGCTCGCTGCGCTCATAGAAGACCAGGTTTGGTTCCCAGCTCCCAGCACCACACAGAAGAAGAGAACAGCCTCTCTTTAACTGTTCTCTGACTTCCAGTTTTCTCTCTTCTGCCCCCTTCCCCCCCTTTCTTTTTTTTTCCCCCTTTTCTTTTTTTTCGGAGCTGGGGACCGAACCCAGGGCCTTGCGCTTGCTAGGCAAGCGCTCTACCACTGAGACAAATCCCCAACCCCACCCCCGTTTCTTTAATAAATAAGTGAATAGTGTATTTAAAAAGACAGAGAGCAGGGCTGGAGAGATGGCTCAGAGGTTAGGAACACAGTCTGCTCTTCCAGAGATCCTGAGTTCAATTCCCAGCAACCACATGGTGGTCACAACCATCTGTAACAGGATCTGATGCCCTCTTCTGGTGTGTCTGAAGAGAGCGACAGTGTACTCACATATGTAAAATAAATAAATAAATCTTTAAAAAAAAACAAAAAAACAAAAAACCCCAAAAAAACAGAAAGCAGAAGAATGTCTTCAGTACTTAAAGTACCAACTTGTAATTTTTTGTGGGATAGAGTGGTTCGAGACAGGGTTTCTCTGTGTAGCCCTGGTTGTCCTGGAATTCACTCTGTAGACCAGGCTGGCCTCAGACTCACAGATCTGCCTGCCTCTGCCTCCCAAGGGCTGGAATTAAAGGTGTGCCATCATATTCTGCTGCTAACTTGTAATTTTATACAAAAAGAAAATTTGTCAAAAAGGTAGAAGGGGAGCTATAGAGATGGCTCAGCAGTTCAGAGCACTGGCTGCTCTTTCAAAGGACCTGGAAGCAATTTCCAACACCCACATGGCAGCTCACAACTGTCTGTAACTCCAGTTCCAGAGAATCTGACACCCTCACAGACAGCACAAACAAACATGCAGGCAAAACACCAATGCACATAAAATAAAAGTAAATTAAGTATTTTTATAAAAAAAGGATATATCTTAACACTGAGTTTTCCCCACAGGCTCTGGTGTGGAATGCTTGGTTTCTTGCTGGTGAGTTGATTTTGGAAACTTCGAGAAACTTTAAGAGGTGAGGCCTAGCTGGAACAAATAAAACCCTTAAAGAGTATGACTTTGAAGGGAGGCTGGAGAGATGGCTCAGTGGTTAAGAGCACTGACTGCTCTTCCAGAGGTCCTGTGTTCAAATCCCAGCACCCACATGGTGGCTTAGGACCATCTGTAATGAGATCTGATGCCCTCTTCTGGTGTGTCTGAAGACAGCTACAGTGTATTGATAATAAATAAGTAAATAAATCTTGAAGGGTATACATGGTCTCGTCTGTTTCTTCACTCTCTGCCTCCTATCTGCAGCCTCCTTCACACCGCCTGCTGCTGCTTTTCTGAGCAAGCACAGGAGGCCACACAGCCATGGACTGAAGCCAAGATACATCTGTACTAAGTTGTTCCTCCAGGTACTCTGGTTATAGTTACTCAAGAGCAACTGACACAATACCTCTTCCAACAGGTAAAAGCAGGCCATTCCTCACTCTAGTTCAGGAAACTCTGGAATGTATGTTCCCGGAAGCAGTATCTTTTTGTTGTTGTTGTTGTTGTTGTTTGCTTTTGGGGAGGTTGTTTTGTTTTATTTTCTTATTTAACTTTTATTCATAATCATAAACTTAACTTTGCAATCCTGCTAGACTTGAAGGGGAATGAGGAAAATATGGAACCCAAAGAACTTCAGTGAGAGCAGAGATTACAGGGTATTGCGAGCAGATGGGGTGGGGCGCTCTCCCGAGAAGGAATGGTTTGATGGGTAAAATGCCTGCAAGACAAAGAAATTAGCGTTGTCCACAGTCGGAGATGGTGATCTTCTTACTGGTCTTGCCCTTCCTGGACCCAAAACGTGCATGGCTTCCACAATGTTCGTGCCTTCTCTCCCCTTCCCAAAGACCACACACTTGCCATCCAGCCGCTCAGTCTGGCAGTGCAGATAAAAAACTGGGAACCACTTGTGTTTGGTCCAACATTTGCCATGGACAAGATGCCAGGACCTGTATGCTTCAGGATGAAGTTCTCATCCTCAAATTTCTCTCCGTAGATGGACCTGCTGCCAGCGCCATTATGGCGGGTGACGTTACCACCCTGGCACATGAACCCTGGAATAATTCTGTGAAAGGAGGAACCCTTACAGCCAAACCCTTTCTCTCCAATGCTCAGAGCACGAAAGTTTTCTGCTGCCTTTGGAACTTTGTCTGCAAACAACTCAAAGGAGACGCGGCCCAGGGGCTCGCCATCGACCGTGATGTCGAAGAACATGGTGGGGTTGACCGTGTCTGCAGCAAGGAGCAAAAAGCGACAGCGGCATCTGCAAAGCCAGGAAGCAGTATCTTACATAGTAGATCATAACTCTAAAATTGTAAAACTGAGGATAATCTACAAATTTTGTTAGTATAGAGAGGAACTAGGCCCAGTGACACAGACCCATAATCCTTGGGAGGTTGAGGCAGAAGGATCATACGTTCAAGGTCATCCTGGGTGACTAGGGAGATGCTGTTTCAAAATAGGAAGTAAAAAGAAGTCTGGAGATACGGCTCAAGGGTAGAGCAGATTCCTAGCACATATGAGGAATATGAGGATATAGCTTCAATCCGTAGTACCACAGATGGATGGATAAATAAATAAATAAATAAATAGCAATTGGCTAAGAATTTGTGTCAATGGTAGAGTGTGTGTCTAACTAGGTTCAATCACTGCAAATAACAATAATATTAAATAGCTAGAAATAAATAATGTAATTATAATGTACTGAGGTTAAAGATTTAAATATTTCCCATAGCCATACAAGACTTAGGAGCAGGGGCTGTGGAGTTAAAGTACTTTAAAACATCTTAATGTTATCTGGGAAAAGGAAGAGTTTGGATTAACTAGGTTTTGATACACGGCCATACTGCTGTGATAATACCAGGAAAATCATCAAAAGAATAAACATCGAGTTAATAAGTTCAAGAAGGCAAGAGAACTCAGGCTAGCCCAGTTGTTAAAGGATTTCCCATCCAGTGTGAGGATCCGGATGTGGGTAGTGGTGTCTTATAATCCCGGCTCTGGGAGGTAGAGGTGTTGTGCCAGGGAAATGTTAGTGATCCCCCCAAAAAAACAGACAGGATACAATTGGATGCAACGCACAGCAGGGATTTTATTCTATTTGAGCTAGCTTGGGCCCCCCCCCCCCGATGCACCACCATCATGCAGGATGGTTTTGGGGGGAGCCCTGAATATCTATTGGGGCAAGGCTTCATAGTGAGCGGCAAGCAGGGAGTGAGTGTGCAAGCATCTCATTGGAGAGCCACTGTGGCCTCTCACATCATTGGCTGGTGCTGGGAGTCATATCATAAACTTAACTTCTGCTCCCCTCTGCATTAGTGGTCGTTAGGCAGGGGGGTGGCCTTGTAACCTGGGGGTGCAGGTTTGTTAGGGGAATAACCTGGAGACGCTGGTCTTGTTGAGGATTTATGTACCTGGAGACACTGGTCTTGTTGGGGATTAGCCTAGAGACTGGAGCTAGGCTTGGGTTTTGTTGAGGGGGGCAACTTGAAAACTAATGCTAGGTACCAGCCTATTAGTTTACCTGAGTTCAAACTTAAGTCAGGTTCTCTAAAATGGAGTCTAAATTTAAAAGATTTGGTTTCTCAGAGGCAGGAGGACCCCTGGGGCTATCTGGCCAGCCAGGCTCGCTGAATCAGTGAGCCCCTGATCAATGAGAGACCCTGCCTCAAAAATCAAGATGGGATGAGTCTTGAGATACAACACCCAAAGTTGTCTTCTGGCCTCTTCATGCACACACACACACACACACACACACACACACACACACACACACACACACACACACACACACAGAGCAAGATGTTAGGACATGAGAGACACTAGGACAAAGGGGGAATCCCTGAAAGACCTCTCCAAGGCTCTTCATGGGATCTGAGAGCAAGAGGTGGTCTGTGCTTATTTCCATGAAGTAACTGAGTAGAAGGGGCTACATGATTGATGGTCTAAGGACATAGATCTTTAGGAGCAACCCAGAATGCCCCAGGCTCAACATGCTAGGGAAACAGCACAATGAATTTAGTACCAACCGCAGTGCAGAAAAGACACCAACCACATCTTTGAAAATCTCCCGGGGGCTGGAGAGATGGCTCAGTGGTTAAGAGCACCGACTGCTCTTCCAGAGGTCCTGAGTTCAATTCCCAGCAACCACATGGTGGCTCACAACCATCTGTAATGAGATTCGATGCCCTCTTCCGATGTGTCTGAAGACAGCTACAGTGTACTCACATACATTAAAAATGAGTAAATAAGGGGCTGGAGAGATGGCTCAGTGGTTAAGAGCACTGATTGTTCTTCCAGAGGTCCTGAGTTCAAATCCCAGCAACCACATGGTGGCTCACAACCATCTGTAATGAGATCTGGTGCCCCCTTCTGGCGTGTCTGAAGACAGCTACAGTGTACTTATAATAAATAAGTAAATAAATCTTTTTTTAAAAAAAGAAAAATAAATAAATAAATCTTTTTTTAAAAATGTCACCTCTAGGTCAGGTGCAGGTTCCCACCCACCGAGCTGCAGCTCGGCTGTCCTAAGCAGTTCGAGTTCACCTAGAACCAAGAGCCAGCTCTCGGCTGGAATTAGAGCTCGATGGTTTCTCTGTCATGAACCAAGCTCTAGGTTCAGTTCCAAAAACAAAAGATGGAGACTCTGGATTGAGCACAGCCTTGCTGCTTTAAGATCTCAACCGAGTCCTTGCTCTGCCTGGCCTCAGACCTGCCTACACTAGCCACGTGACTCTCGGTAGAGCACAGCGCATGCTCCCTGAGCTTTGACCCTCACATTCCTAAAATGGGAATTAGTAATACCTCTCTGGCAGAGTTGATGTTTCCAAAGTAACGCATGCATATCACTAGAAATTTCCAAAGAATGTAGACAGGCATAAAATGGAAAAGAGTCTGGGAATGTAGTGTTTACCTAGCACGCAGAAGGGCCTGGATTTGATTCTCAGCACTGCATAAACCAGGCGTGTTGGCCAAGGTCTGTAATCTCAGCCCTTGGGAATGGAGACAGGAGGATCAGAAATTCAAAGTCGGGGCTGGGGATTTAGCTCAGTGGTAGAGCGCTTACCTAGGAAGCGCAAGGCCCTGGGTTAGGTCCCCAGCTCCGAAAAAAAAAAGAACCAAAAAAAAAAAAAAAAAAAATTCAAAGTCATCCTTACCTACGTAATGAGCAGAGGGTGGCCTTTCTTAAATGAAACAAAGAGAAAAAAGAATCGGGCTGGAGAGATGGCTCAGCGTTTAAAAGCACTGACTGCTCTTCCAGAGGTCCTGAGTTCAGTTCCCCAGCAACCACATGGTGGCTCACAACCATCTGTAGCAGGACCCCATCCCCATGCCCTCTTCTACTGTGTGTCTGAAGGCAGCTGCAGTGTATTCATATAAATAAAAATAAATAAATCTTTAAAAAAAGAGAGAGAGAATTCAAGTGGGACATCGTGGCACACATCTTTAATCTCAGCACTTGAGAGGAATAGGTGGATCTCTGAATTTGAGGCCAGCCTGGTCTGAAGAGAAAAACAAAAAGCAAAAGAAAAGGGAAAAGGGAGGAGGAGGAGGAGGAGGAGGAGGAGGAGGAGGAGGAGGAGGAGGAGGAGGAGGAGGAGGAGGAGGAGGAGGAGGAGCATTTTCTTGTTCTCGAGGTATTGTTTTCAGAAACGCATCGATTTTGAGGATCGATCCTGGATGTGTCCCTGTTTGTTTGGCCTTGTTGGTTCATGGAACACCCATGTTTCATAACAGATGCTGTAGGAGGAGTAATAATCTTCCTACTTGTAAGCACTTTGCATTTTTGCTTTTTAAAGAAGTAAACATCACTAATAAATACCTATGGACTAATTTTGTTGGAAATCTTGAAATCACAAATTCATTTCAGACTTGGAAACAAAGGTAATCCCTTTGAGTCTTCTGAGGAGCTCAGGAGGTTCTAATGATGCTGTGTTTCTCTTCCCCCAAGAACATTTTGAAAAATGCTTTGTAAGAAAGAAGAGCGGTCTTATCTTCAGTGTGGCGTTCGCACGGGGAAGGTGATGCCAGAATGGAATGCTACTCTTCATGACTGAGGGTAGGCTTCAATTAACCTAGAGAGAAAAAACCTTTCCAGGAACAGCCCTGGACCCCACTGGTTCACCCTGTCCCTTCTCAGGACTTTGACCAGAGCAGCTGTGGTCTAGCCCCTCGGAGATCTCACCCAAGCAGTCAGTGTAGTCCAGTCCTGTGTTGGTGTCCGCCCCCCGCCCCCCACCCCAGTGGTTCTGAAGGGATCGCTGGCTGGTGCGATAGTGCGATCTGTTCGTTAGGATATGGTGCCCTCTGCTGACTTCTACCACATGAGGATTGTGGGATGTAGACTAGGCTAGGACTCAGACACTATTCATTGTCACATGGGGAAAGGGTCAGATGAAAATAGTGCTCAGCTCCCAGAACTTTGGCCTTCCTGGATTACACAATTGTTTGAAAAAAACGCCAAAGACCCACAAGTTGCCAGACGGGTCCTCCAGCCTTTCAGGAGTGTCAGCCGCACAGGAGACTTGCCATACAGTCAGAGCCCAGGTTCGGTTGTCCTTTGAGCTGCTCAGGAACACTAGATCCTGTTGATCCCCCTGAGTGTCTCCCTTTTCGTGCATGAATTTAACATCTGGGCATAGGTCATGTTTCCCTAGGTGCCATCAGCGTTGACTCTTCATGTATTTTGCTTTATCTGTGTTCTGTGTAAACTCCTATGACAACATTTAATCCTTAAATCGTCTCATTTTAACTTAAAGTTCTAAGGCAATGGAGCCATGGACACCTCTAGTTCTTTAGGAATTATCCTCATCTAGTTCAGAAATATTTGATTATCATCCTAAATTCTTCACTTAAAAAAATGGGAAAAAATAAACAAAAAACCTGAAATTTTGGGGGTTAAAAAAAATGGGCCTAGGGCTGGAGAGATGGCTCAGCGGTTAAGAGCACTGACTGCTCTTCCAGAGGTCCTGAGTTTAATTCCCAGCAACCACATGGTGGCTCACAACCATCTGAAATGATAGCAACAATGTACTAATAAATTTTTTTAAAAAATGGACCTAGAGAGATGTCTCAGCGGTTACGAGTGCTTGCTGCTCTTCCAGAGGGCCCAAGTTTGGTTCCTAGCAGCCTGTAATCTTGGCACTTGGGTAAGATAGAAGAAGGAAAAAAAAAAGATAGAAGAAGGAGGGTCAAGAGTTTAAGGCTAACCTCAGCTTCATCGCAAATTTGAGGCCAGCCTGGACTATATGAGACCCTGTTTCAAAATAATAAAATAAAATAAAAATGATTTGGGGGAAGATACCTAATATTTTTGCTATTGTTGAAACAGGGTTTCTCTACATAGCTCTGGCTGTCCTGGAACTCACTACGTAGACCAGGTTAGCCTCAAACACACAAAGACCCATCTGTGTCTGCCTCCCGGATGATGGGATGAAAGGCCTGCGTCACCATAGCTGGCCCTGGTATTTTTTGGCATCGGTCTTTCTCTGTGTGTGCACTATCTAACCCTTACACAGCTCTGGGGACTTGGCTCTGAACATTAAAATCCTCACGGGAGGCACATACTGGCTATCTCTCTGCCTGCATTTTCATAGCTGATAAGCAATTTTTCTGAAATTGACCATACCCTGGCTATCTGCAAATTCAACTAATAAGATTTTGCTTGCCTTCTGAAATTTCAAGTAAAATGGCCCAGGGTGGTAGGTGAGCTGTAATTGTAAGGGGCTGGGTCTGAGCAATGAAGGTACTTGGTGTGCCTGGGAGGCAGGCAGTGGCCATGTGAGTGCAGCAACAGCCTTGTGGCAAAGGCAGGCGGGGCCAAGTGTGGGATGTGGCAGACAAGGAGCTCAGGAAGGGAGGGTCAGAAGTCCTAGAGATAAAGTCAAGAAGAGGAACATTCTGCATCCTTGAACCTACTGAGTATCTTGTGGGTTCACGTTGGTCATGCCAAGGACATTAGTAATAATGTCTCCATTGGAATCTGCTTTGGATCAGGTGACTTGTCTACCCAGGTAGGGTAGACAGAGGGGGCTGTGGCAGAGAGTTGGGGTAGAATTGCAAACTGGAATGGTCATCTCACTCCTAATGATGACCGTGGCTCTAATGTCCACTTCTGCCAAACGTGTGATCCATGTAAATACAGAGACATGTAAAAGCAGACTCCTCTTCAAGTATTAGCTACCAGGAGTGTGGTCAGCAGACATAGGTTTCCAATCATCAGCTCCCTTAGGCGGCAGAAAACATCTCTGGCTGGGGCCACTCATATAGCCAATGACAAAGACAGCAACGGTATGGCTGCTTCAATTTGACAAGGGTCACTGTGATGGTTCGTATATGCTCAGCCCAGGGAGTGGCAGGATTAGAAGGTGTGACCTTATTGGAGTAGGTGTGTCACTGTGGGCGAGGGCTTAAGACCCTCACCCTAGCGGCCTGGAAGTCAGTCCTCTCTTAGCAGCCTTCAGATGAAGATGTAGAACTCTCAGCTCCTCCTGCACCATGTCTGCCTGGATGCTGCCATGCTCCTGCCTTGATGATAATGGACTGAACTTCTGAACCTGTAAACCAGCCCCAATTAAATGTTGTCCTTATAAGACTTGCATTGGGGGCTGGAGAGATGGCTCAGTGGTTAAGAGCACTGACTACTCTTCCAGAGGTCCTGAGTTCAATTCCTGGTAACCACATGGTGGCTAACAACCATCTGTAATGAGATCTGATGCCCTCTTTTGTTGTGTCCTAAGACAACAACAGTGTACTCATATATATAAAATAAATAAATCTTTTTTTTTAAAGACTTGCATTGGTCATGGTGTCTGTTCACAGCAGTAAATCCCTAACTAAGATAGTCACCTAATACAAACTCCCTCAGGGCTCCTGGGTTGGGGACTAGTTGAAGCTTTGTGTGCCCAAACCCTATTCCTCCCTATCTTTTACAGATGTTGCTTTAGGCAAACCTCTCATACTACAAAGTCATCTTGACATTTATATCTAGAGAACCCACCCTGTTACTGATCTGTTTTACATGCCTAAGACACAAAGATCCATGGGATCATTTTCTTTCCACTCAGTAATTCTGATATAAATCCAAATGGTGACTTACCTAGCTCAGTGGGAACTGCCCTCTGACTATTTGAGGCTTATTTGGAATGGAGGCACTGAGAGAGGAAGCAGAAGGTGGGTCCATAGTGTTCAGTGACAGTCTTCCTGCATGGCTGGGCCTTGTAATAGTCAGAATGAATAACTGGAGGCCTTGGGCTGAAGGTTGGGGAAGAATGGCAAGGAGGAAGGTGGCAGGTCCTATGATGTCCTGTTCACCTTGTGGCTCTGCAGACATTGATGAATCATATGCTCTGGGCCAGGCCTATGGTAAGGGAGAGAGACACTTGGAGAAACTCTGCAAGTCTCTGACCATAACTGTCCCCAAAGGAAACTTAGCCTTATGAGCTTGCGATGCATTCCTAATCAATTTCCATTAAATAGCTGCTGTCTTGATAATAAAAATTAGCAAGGTTGGGGATGTGGCTCAGTTGGTAGAGTCCTTGCCTAGCGTGCAGAAGACCCTGGGTTCAATCCCAGCATTGCATCAGCCTGTAGTGGTGATGCACACCTGTAATCCCATCATGGAGGAGATAAAGGCAGGGTGGCCTGGAAGGCTCAAGACCATCCTTGGCTTACTCATCACTTGACATTTTATAGTGAATATTCTTGGTTCTGATACAATAAGAGTACTTCACATTTTAACACCTGTATAATATTCTCTCTCTCTCTCTCTTTCTCTCTCTCTCTCTCTCTCTCTCTCTCTCTCTCTCTCTCTCTCACACACACACACACACACACACACACACACACACACACACTTTCTGATACAGAGTTTCTCTGCAAAGACCCCTGGAACTTGCTCTATAGACTGATGCCCATGTAATATTCTATCAGGTGATCAAGTATGTCCGTGATTGTGTATAAACATGGCTACTTCCAGCTATTTAGAAATCCAAAATGTACTCATAGTTACAGTTTCACCTGTTTACAGTTTTTCCCCCTTTTGAATGACTTCTTTCTAGTATCATTTCGGAAGTCCTATGAGGTCCCCATCAGTGGCACCATCTCCAGAAATCACAGATTTACGGCTTTACCCCAATACCTCACAGGGCTCTCTCCACATCTTTTCCAGGCCTTGTTTTGCAGTCCATAAGCTATATTGCTATCTTTACAAATTGGAGTTCATTCTAGGTTCACATTTTCAGGTCTTGCAGACAAGTTTTCAGTCATTAAGGGACAGTGTGCTATTTGCCAGGAGATGGCGCCGTGGCGCTGTTCTTAGGACTTCAAGAGCCGACTTGTAGGTGTCTATGTGCTCAGAGAGGCCCCTGCCTAGGAATCTGTTGGGCTCTCCAGTTTCTTTTCTAAGCTCAGAAGACCTGGTTGGTTGAAGATATACCACTCTCTACCTGATCGCCTTGGGTTACCCTTCCTCAAGCCAGAGACTCAGCTCATATCCTTTAACACATTCAGAAACAAGAAACATACAAGAGAAACCCAGTCTAGATGCTGATGCTGTATTTTCTACAAAGCAGAACTGAAGTCCTGTGAGTTCCTGAGAAATGAAGATGTTGTTACAGGCATCTGAGATCTTGAGGGAAGTTGGGAGTTCAACGGGGCTGGCTAAGAAGTGAGGTACACAAAGTATAAAGGAGGAGTCCGTGGGTCAGGGCTTAAGATCTGACCAAGAGCTATGTGTAGGCCAGGACTTTTCCAAGAGACAAAATGCGATGAGGTTGGAAGACAAGTAAGAGCCAAACTGGAATGGGGCAGGGGAATGGGGCAGGGGAATGGGGCAGGGGAATGGAGTAGGGGAATGGAGTAGGGGGATGGGGCAGGGGAATGGGGCAGGGGAATGGAGTAGGGGGATGGGGCAGGGGAATGGGGCAGGGGAATGGAGTAGGGGGATGGGGCAGGGGAATGGGGCAGGGGAATGGGGCAGGGGAACACCGAGTTAAGCAGGGTGTGTATTTGGCAAGCGAAGCGGTGCCAATGAATGCTTCATGGCAAGAAAGTTCTGGGACGGTGTTTGGGCATCAGCACGGTTGGCCTGGGGCTTAGCTCTTGAGGTGTTTTCCTTCCTGCTTTCTAGAACACATTCCTATTATTGACCTCGAGGAGGTCTGTCTGTTTTAGGTCTGTCTGTTTTCTGCTTCCTGAGGCAGACCTTATCTTGGCTTCCGTGAAGCTGTTATGCTCTTTGTCTCCTGTCTGCAGCCCTCCCCAGTCTCCTCTGCATCCTCCTTCCTCATTTAGCCGATTGTCCTTCCTCAGGGCTACTCTCAGCTCTACTGTCCTCCAGGAAACCCAGGGTAATTGTACCCTACGCCACAATGACTCAGCCCATATATCTAACTAATTGTACCCTACACACCTCTGCTCCAGACCTGCAGATCTAACTTCTTGCCTGACAGATCCTCATGAATGTTTTCCAAGCACCTTGAATTCACATCCCAAACTCCCCCCAAACAACCTTGCCCAGAGTTGAGTGCCCTTGAATGTTCCTTTCAGGATAAAGGACACTAGCATCCCATTCTGTTAGGCATTAAAGGCAACCTTGAGGCCTCCTCTTGCTCTCTCACTGAGTCTCCTGTCTCTCCTAGTCATTCTAGGTGCTTGACACCGGCCCCCTTCTCCTCCCCTTCCTCCTCACACCCAGGTGAAAGCTGCATTGTTTTGACAATCAGTCATGGAGCCTTGTAGCTGGCCTTCTTGCCCCTGCTTGGGCTCCCATCTTATTCTGTCTCCACAGTGAGTGTTGCGACACATCTTTTCCAAGCCTGGGGCTGACCACGCCCTATTGCTTGAGTGAAATCTCCATGGTGGTCTCCCTGGTTGACCCCCCTCTTTTACTCCTGTAACCCCACTGCTGGGAACATTGTTTTGTGAGGCCAACCAGTACAGAATGGATGTTTAAGTAGAGGAAAGTCACCTCTGGGCTTCTGGGAAAACCAGAAGACATATGCTCCACAGCATTAGGAAAGTTGAGAACCACAGCTCTATAGAATATAGACAGATCTCCTTAAAGGTCAGCTCTGTTTCCTGCTGAGCAGTCCAGTGAGGCTTTTATATACTTGGTCCAAGGACCATATAGAACTTAAAGGACTGGACGTATTGAGGTTTGAGGGATATTTCTAGGCTAGGGATGTGGTGTAGCCTGAGGCCCTGACTTCAAACCTCTGCACTGCAAGGAAAGGAAAAGAGTGAACTTCTACCTTGGTGGCTTTCCTATGTATAGAAATAAATCTGGATGTGTGTTAACACATGCTCATGGCATAATCGTGCTCCGTGTGTGTGTGTGTGTGTGAGTGTGTGTGTGTGAGCATGCACATACATGTGCACACACACATACTTTGCCCAGTGAAATGAAGAACACAGAAAAGAGGATAAAATAAATGTACCATTACTTGCACACCAATGAAATGAGTTTCCATGAAAAGACAGTCTTTTGCTAGATCCACAGGCTCCTAAAGACCCAACTCCCTCCTTCTCTCAACTCCAGAGAAACTACCCTATACTTTTAGGGTGGCCAGTAGCTACTTAGGATCTGCTCTTGACTCACCCAGCTTACAATGTCTGCCTCCACAAGGGCATGAACGTTCTCCGTATCCACTAAACACCATCTTTTGGATCTCATTCCCATGGGCTAGAAATATGCAGTAGATGCTAAGTTCCTGGACAGCCCTGCCAGGGGGTAACATGAGATGACCCCTCCTATACACTGTGAAGCCTGTATGTTTTGCATGTTGTGTTTTGCAGGTGATTTTTTTAACCCTTCATGACTATAAAATACCCACCCGGGTGTGCTGTATCCACTCATTTCCGTACAGTATACATGACATGAAATAGTCAATGCTTTATTACAAATCACATGGGTAATATAAGGGTTCTGAGCACGTTCATGGGGACGGGGCAGGCAAAGCTACTGTGCTCAGTGGGTTAGATATATGGAATACATTTTCCAAGCAGCATACATTCAGCTGACGGAGGGTTCAGCTGTAGCTTATTTGTAACTTGCCTGTCATCTAAACGCACTCCTAAATCCTGTGGCACAATTGTGCATCTTGTGTTCCTTGGTGTTAGGTCTCTGGAACCATGGAGGTCCTCCTCAGTCTCCCTTCTTCTCTTTGGCAATAGGTCTGACCTATAGCATTTCAGTACTTTCTTTTAAAAAAAATCAATTATTTTTATTTCATGTGCACTGGTGTTTCGCCTGCATACATGTTTGTGTAAGCGTGTCAGATCTTGGAGTTTCAGACAGTTGTGAGCCACCATATTAGTGGTGGAAATGGAATCTCCATCCTCTGGAAGAGCAGTAAGTGCTCCTGACCGCTGAGCCACCTCTCCGGCTTCTACTTTGTTTGGTTTTGGTTTTTTTCCAGACAGGGTTTCTCTTTATAACCACCCTGTGCCTCCGGAACTCCATTTTTAGACCAGGCTGGCCTCCAACTCACAGAGATCCGCCTGCCTCTGCCTCCTGAGTACTGGGATTAAAAGCATGCACCATCCTGCCCCGAACACTTCACTACTTTTAAAGCAATAATTAAAAAAAAAAAAAAAAAAGAAAATCACTTCCATAACGAGAAAGCTTTTCTTGATCTGATCACCACAAATTGGAGTCTACCTCCCAACTTCGTGACCTCCCTCCCACCCCACCCCCCTACCCCATCCCCATTCCCTGTAAGAGCAAGACTTTTACAAAGGCTCAATAGCTGCTCCCTGCTTTAAATGCCCTTCCTCCCTGGTGTCTCCAGGTCACCCTCTTAGGTATTAGTTGGAACATTCCTCTTTAGAGAGAGGTCTACATTCTTTGCGTGACTCATCTCTAGAACCTTCCTAGGTCCCCAGGTACCAACAAGGCTGAAGTTTCCTTTTTTTTTTTTTTCCGGAGCTGGGGACCGAACCCAGGGCCTTGCAGTTGTTAGGCAAGTGCTCTACCACTGGGCTAAATCCCCAACCTGCAGTTTCCTTTTTTTAAAATGCTGTAATTAGCCAGATTCATGAAGATAGGTGAGACCATTTTCTCCCCACTATCTATTTGGATGCCCAGCACATAGTAAGTGCTGCCTGCTGCTAGGGTGAGAAAGCCAGAACAACCCAGTCCCAGTGATATAACCAGGACAGAGGCTGACAAAAGACCTGGTTTCTTGAGCTCTGATTAGGCTACTACCCACCCTACCCCCCGCCAACCCCCCAGTCAGAAACAGGAGTTGGAGTATGGGAAGATGCTCAGAGATAATGTTCTTTCCTGGAACAGTTGAGGCCCTGAGTTCAAGCATCAAATCTACTATCATAAAAACAAGGACAAAACAACAAGAAAAAACCAAATCAAAACAAAAGGGAAAAACTATGCAGGAGACAGCCTGGAACAAGATGACTGTAGGGGTTCAGGGGGCTAGCCCTTCCTGTTGGTCAGCTGAAGTTGAACCAAGAGGAAACCTATGCTCCCTGGCACCCTCCCAATCCAGCCTTGGTGGGAAACAGCCCCTCGGTTGGTCCTCAGCCCCCCCCCCCCCGTCCCCTATTTCAAAATTCTTCCAGGCAGGTTTTTTCTCTCCTTGGTGCTATTGGAGGTTTGAGGGGATCAAGATGGGCCAGAGTGAGGCAGGTGAGCTCTGTGGTGAGACACAATGACTCAGGGGGAATCTCTGTGGAACTGGGCCCCGTGAGGTGGGGGTGACAAGGTGGATACACTCTTGGTATATTAGGCAGACCGTGTAAGCTGAATAAAGCTGTCTGGGATACCTAGAGGTAGAGGAAATCAGGTCTCCCTTCTCTTTCTTTTTTCCTTCCCTCCATCTCTCT
The DNA here is from genome assembly GCF_021556685.1 of Rattus norvegicus. NCBI lineage: Eukaryota > Metazoa > Chordata > Mammalia > Rodentia > Muridae > Rattus > Rattus norvegicus. The sequence continues at coordinate 91,464,547 of NC_141542.1, forward strand.
AGAGGATTGGCCTTTGCTCTCTCTGTTCTCCTAGGTCTGAGAAACCCAGAGCTTGTAGAATTTCTCAGGGTCTAACCATCCTGAAAAGGACAGTTATATCCCGTTGCTAGAGATGCAGGGAAGGAGGGAGGGGAAGAGGAGAGGATGGAGGTTACTGGGAGGGGAAGGTTCACAGGCCTAAATTCCTGGGCTCCTGCAGCTTCAGCCATCCTGAGGAAAGGAGGGGAGGGGGACACAACAGAGTGATTTAGAGACCAAACTCTGTACATGGGGGAGACATGAAGACACAAGAAGGCAAAGAGAGAGAGAGAGAGAGAGAGAGAGAGAGAGAGAGAGAGAGAGAGAGAGAGAGAGAGAAAGAGAGAGAGAGAGACCAGTGGAGACAGAACGCTTTGCTTTGCCTGCAGCGGTTCTGATGTTATCTGTCTCCAGCTGCCTCTCCCCCCTCCACAGTCCCCACCTCTGCCCCTCCTTCCTCTTCAACCCCACAGCCAGACACCCAAGTCTCCCCTGCAGTGTCTTTGTACCAGAGCCTAGCAGTGGAATTTACAGGTTCGCAGGGCTAGGGTGGAGTGATGGAGGAAGGGGTGGAGGCTCACAATGCCCACTGCAGTCTCTCAACTCACACTGCTCATTCCCTATATGGATGTATATGCAGAAGCCATGTGTGTGTGTGTGTGTGTGTGTGTGTGTGTGTGTGTGTGTGTGTGTGTATATGGGTGTGGTCGTCATGGCGGTTGGCATGAATTTCAGTCCCAGCAAGACCACCATCTCTCTCCATCTGTGCCTGCTCATGAAAATTAACTAGCATTGTGGAGGGGGGGAGTCAAGGGTGTGATTTCTGTGGGGTTGTCCTTTTGTATGTGCCCATCTGATGGTATGTCCGAGTGTGCATGCGTGCATACATATCTGTAGCTGTTGGTGTGTCTCGGTCCTTCAGCTCTGCTCTCTGAAACAAAAATCTACTAAGGTAACAGTAGTGACTTGAACCTTCCAGAACCTTGGGTCTCTGAAGGTTTGAGGGGACAAAAAGACAAAAGTCTTCAATCTGCCTCTGTTCAGATAACAGCCAAAGGACGATGACAATGGGGAGCACCTGCAGGAGCACCTGTAGGGAGCATCTGTGGGCAGAGAGGCAGGCAGGGCAATCCCAGAGCCCTCGTTTCCCCAGGTGACAAATGCCAATCCCTTGGTACCAAAGTTCTGGAATAGGGGCTCCTGGTCTCCCCTGTTCTGAAGCTTTTGCAAGCAGTATTTGTCAAGTGATTCTGGAGTGGGACTCTGGCGGGGTGAGTGGGTTGGGGGGACGGGGAAGAATGGATGAAGGTTAGGAGAGTCCAGGGATGGCTAAAGATTCTGCAAGATCTGGCTGGAGCACATTGCAGGAGGGGTGGGACCAACTGTGTGTGTTTAGAGGAAAGGTGGGGGGTGGGGGCAGAAAGGCTGCCTGCGGGGGAGCAGGCTTCTTGGCAAAAGCCCCAGTTTCCTGAGCTGATCCCTGCTCCCTGCCACTGCTCCCAATTCTGTTGTTTCAATAACATCATTTTTATCCACCCCACAGAGAGACAGTGGGGGGGGGGGCGAGGGGGCAGGGATCGGACATGGGGGTGGGGGGGAGGTGGGAGTACCAAGAAAGCCTGGGGTCTGGAATAAGAAAAGAGTAGATTTGGGGCGCTCCCTTCTCAGGGCTATCCCAGAGCCCAGGTCCCCTGATGACAAAGACAAATACATTAAAATTCTTGCCTCAGAGAAGAATGCAGGACAGGAGAGCATTTCATAATCTGCAATAACAGTAGCTTGGAACTGAGGCACTGGATTGGCCCACCTGCAGCCTCTGGGGACACTGAAAACCCCTAGCCTCGGTGTTCACTCAGCCTGGTACATCTTTGAATGAGCTATGTCCACGGGTGTAGTGGTGTCCACAGTGCTTGGCACTAATACAAAAGGCTGTGTACAAAATTGCTATGTGCTGGAGCAGAGCAGAGCACTAGAATGGGAGAAAGGTAGGTTGGTCCAGTATCTGGCAGGGCACCTTCTCCTTCCCTTCCCCAGAGTGCCCCACACTCTGCAAATCTCCTTATCCAGGACAAGGACTACACTGGTATACCTTTGACACCCAGAGACCACATTGGGGCTCCCAGAAAACCCAAGGCCTTATTTTTTGTGTCTAGGCTAGGGTGATTCCACCTCTTCTTTCTGCCATTCATCGTCTTTCCCCAGATCTGCTCCCCTCCTGCTGTAGGCATCCGTGGTCTTCTCATGTCTTCTTTCTGCCCCCAGTCTCATCGTTACCCATTTGCCCCACTCTCTGGACGACTCGGGACAGTTCCATCTCTTCGCTCACCAGTGGTGTTTGTCTATCTTGGCAGTGTTCTCGGTTTCCACTTCTAAATTCCTCCCCACCCCAAACGACAAGGAACTTTCCCCTCTGGTGTGAAATTTCTGCCACGTGGGCTTAAGGTCCCCTGTTTAAGGTCGATGGGCCCTCTAGATAGCGGTGGCGGGGAAATTGGCTCCTGCTTCGGAATGTCCGCACCACCTGTCCCTCAGCACTCCTGGGGCACGTCGGGGGGCCTCTGCCCCAGGCCAGAGCAGCAGAGGCTGCCGCCCGCTGCCAGCCGCTTGGCTTGATGAATGGAGCTGTCCCTCCTCCCCACGAGGCCTTTGATCTCCCCCCCGTGGGGAGGGGGTCAGGGGCATCAAAGACATTTTTGTGGCATTAGAGAATCAGATAAACGCCATCTCACCTGCAGCTGGCTCTCCCACCCCTTCTGCCCTGGCCAAGTTGGGGGAGGAACTTGAGGCTCCAGGGACCCGTAGACAAGTGAGACCCGGCCACAGCCAGCACTGACCCCTCTTCTCTTGCAAGTCAGCAACCTCCGCCCTCCGCCACGTTTATGAGTAGCGAATGCTGGAGCGCAGGCCCTGGAGAGGTTCCACTTGCTGTCTTATCTCCCCTACACTGTCCGCCCCCAATACCGGCTGGCCGCTGCCGCAAGGCTAGGGAGCAAGAACCCAGGCCTCGGGCTCATTCCCTTGCTGGGACAGAGGCTGAAGAAGGGGCAAAAGACGCGGGAGTAGGCTATCCGCAAGAAAGTAACGCCTCCAAAGTTCGTTGGGCCCGCGGTCCAGTTGGACAGTCTTCAACCGAGCATCCTGCGCCCCCGGCCGACTTCCTCCCCATCTGTATATCCCTGCGTACTGTTCCCCCACTAAACTCCCTCATTCCTGGGAAGTTTTCTCTCTTTACAGTCAACAAACCTGTCAAACGTCTCCCAGCTAGTCCCCCTTCCCCAGTTCCTCTTCCTCCCTCCCCTTCTTACCCTTCTCTACTATTCGCCCCGCCCCTCCTTGCCCCAGGTCTTAGGATGGCAGGGGACAACCCTACGGAGGCAAGGAGAGGGGCCGGCAGGCGGGACCCGCACCCAGGAGCGCGCGCGGGCCCCGCCCCAGCACCCTGCTCCCGCCCTTCGCAGCGCTCTGCGCCCGCCGCCCCGGGGCGCACGGCTCCCTCCCAAGAGTCCCGCCGCCTGACTGTCGCAACTGCCACCCCCGTGGCCCCCCTACCCCCCTCCCCCGCCCACGCTCCGGCCCCGCTCTCCTCCCACCCCCGCCCCCGGCTCTGATTTCTTCTCTCCAGCGAGCTCCGCAGGAGACACAGGCGCTGGCTGCTGGGTCCGCTCTCCGCCTCCGCCGCGCCCTCCTCGCCCGGGATGGGCCCCCCCGCCGCCACCGCCGCCGGAGCTCTAGTCTCCCGGCCGCCGCCTCGGTCGCCGCGTTTGCCTTGAAGCCCGGTACCCGCGCTCCCCGGCTCACCCCGCAGCCTTACTCCCCCGCGCCAGACTGCGGGAGAGCTCTCAGGATGCTGCCGCCGGTGCCCTCCTGCCTCGGACTGCTGCTGCTGCTGCTCTTGTGCCCTGCGCACGTCGGTGGACTGTGGTGGTGAGTGCTGAGTGGGACTGTCTCCCGCGCTGCTCCAAACACCAGAGGGTGGGGACCCAGAGCCAGTCTTGGGACTTGGCACAGCGACACTGCAGCCTTCAGGCTCTACCCGCTCCAGGATCCCAGCTACCGAGCGGTTGCACCGGGACCCTCGCAGAAAGTTTCTTTCGGGTCTCTGCTAGAGCACTTCTGAAGTGCCACTTTGACGTTTTATAGCCCTGGATACTCTATTGTGTTTTCTTCCCGTGTAGTCTTCCTTCCCCACAAAGAAATGTGTCCAATTCGCATCACCAAAGAACTGGCAGATAGGTAGGGAGCTGTTGGACATCATGGAATCCATAGTGAGAGGTTGGGTGAGGGCGGGAGAAAGAGCAAGAAGGGCCCTGGAACTAGAAATGAGGAAAAGAGACAGGAACAAGGTGGAAAGCCACAAGACAGAGTCAAGCAGCTGCCTCTTGCCCGCCCCTCGTTGCCTACCACCTCACCTATGCTGGTTCCTTCAGCATAGGCAGTAGTACAGGGAAAGGGAATGTGAATAGGGAAACTGAGTCAGGACTTTCTTCACTGCTGTCCCCCTAGCAAGTAAGAAAGTCAAGGAAGAGATGCTGGAGGCTCGCCCTTGCAGACGTGGGAAGTAAGGCTTTTTATTTATTATTATTATTATTATTATTATTATTATTATTATTATTATTATTATTTTAATGTGTAGTGGAGGAGGTGAGGGAACCCTGAGAGCGACCCGGTGAAGTCAGTAGGAGCCTGGCCAGTCGAGGGATGGGGTAAATTCTCAAACCCGAACTCTGGGATTGGATACACCCAGAGCTGATACCTAGACTTTGAGGGTTTCCAAAGCTTTGAGCCTTGAGAGGTAGGACAGGGGAGGGGAATCGGGGGATGGGGGTGGGGGCGCCGGGACAACTCAGATCCAAATCCTCAAGACTTTTTTCCTCTTAGTTTTTTAGAGCCACAAACACCCGCCCGGAATAGTTCAGTGTTCAGAGAGGAGGGATTTGGGCACGACTGCTGATAGATTAGCCAACCCTAAGAAAGCAAGGTCTTCTAGATTTGCATATCGCCCCGCCATTGGCTGAATTCCTACCCTCTCAGCCCTCTCACCCGCCTTCGCGGCTTTGGACCCAGGGGTGGGGCCGGCCCATCCCTCTCTTCTACGAAGATTGAGTAGTATGCCCACACAGGAAGCTGCTGGCCGCTATCCTTCCGCGATGCGGGAAAGACATCCTCGTGGGTGTCAGTGAGAGGGCTAATACAAGACGGAGGTTCGGCTTAAGAAACATGTGCTTCTAGTTCTTGGTTTAGCTGCAATGCAGCACTTAGCAGTTTTGACAGACGTATCTAATCCCAGCTTTAAATCTGTGGTCTTGGGTGAATCATTTTCCCACCTTGCCCTACAAACTCTCAGTTTTTAAGGAACAATTTCCCTATCTGGCGGGCATGCCTGGATGACTGTGTGAGAAGATCTATAAAATGACCTGACATTAGGAGCCTTCTTCCCAATCCAGCTTCTCATCGCCTAGGTCTCCTCAGGATGAGAAGTGGGGTTACTTTAAACTCAAAATAAAGAGTCCAAAAAAAAAAAAACAAAAAAAAAAAAAACAAAAAAAAAAGTAGTGCTTGGCCAAGAGCGCGCTCTCTCTCTCTCTCTCTCTCTCTCTCTCTCTCTCTCTCTCTCTCTCTCTCTCTCCTTGCTTACACACCTTTCTTAATTTTGCCCCTTTTCAATATGTAGGACAGTGTCTCCCTTCCCCCATTGGTCTAAATTGTTCTTTCTTACAATTAAAATGCCGCTTCCTCCATGAAGCTTTTTTTCTGACTTCCCACTACTGTCCTTGTGCTCCCATTATGCTCTGAGCATTGGGCAACTCTGCAGTTACTTCATTTTACTGACTCTTGTCTTCTCTGCAATGTTTTTGCCCTGTTCCTGGAAGGCAAAGTCTTTGTCTGCGAGTCTTAGGAGCCCAAGACAGTATAGGTGCTGGACACAGGTTTGTGGAGTGTTGCTTTCTGGGTTTGTTATCTGTGAGGATCCCTTTGTTCAGGAAGGACTGCTGGGTGGGAGCCAAGCCAACGGGAGAGGGGGCCTGGGCCCTCTGGAGACTGACCCTGAGGCTTCGAATCAGGGAGTGGGGGAGGAGGTGAGGAGGGCAGGTGTGGGAGAACACAGGGGCCTTCATGGCCACAGCTGCAGTGAAGAGTGAGAGGCCAGGGTGATAAGGTGGCCAGGGAATGCTTCTCTCAGATGTGTCTCAGAGAGAACCTGCTTCTCCCACCTGCCCCGGCCTCTCTCTGTCTATTTCTGACACTTAATTCCTTTGGTCTGAGACCAGGCTGACTTTCACATGGTCTTTGCCTCTACTTCTGTCCTAACATAGCTCCCCCCCCCCCCAGCTTGGGCTAGTGGGTAGATCTTGTTGGATGGTTAGCTTGGGGTTCTACCCTACTGCCTCCCCATTAGAGCTGGACTCTTCAGGACTTTGCTGCTTGGCTGCTTTGCTGCTGCCCTACTCCCCTTCCTTCTCAGAGGTCGACGGCCAGGCTAGAAACTCCATGGGTGGCCAGAAAAGTGGTGTGGTCTATGGCAGTCATTTCCACAATCTAGTCGTGGTCAGGATAGAGGTTAAGAGGATCCAGCGTCTCTGAGTGTCTTGACTGTCCAGGTCACTAAAAGAGGGTCCAGGAGGAGAGTGACCCAGGCCTTGAATTCTCTCAGGCTGCTGGTTCCAAAGAAGTTTTTCTTTCACCTTTCTTCTCTGCCCCACCTCCTCCCAGTGCGATGCGAGATTTCTATTTTTAATTTTTCTTGTTTAGTTTTGAGACAGGGTCTTGCTATGTAGCAAATGCGTGCCTTCTAAACCCTGCCGCCAGCCTCTGTGTATCTCTCCGATGTAACTATATCTTTGTGAATCCCAGAATCCCAGATTCCAGGACACAGGCCAGGCCCTCTTGAGGTCATCTTGTTCAGTCCCTGCCTCCAGGCTGTCCAACCTATGTTCTGTCCTCTCTGTAGGATCCCTGTCCAGAGCATGAGGCAGGAAAGACTCTGGCTCCCAGGTCGCCAGATCCCCCTCCTCCTCTGCTCCCTGCTTCCCTCTCCACAACGTTTGATCCATCTTTATTTATACCTCCAATCAGTGGATGTAGAAAATAGCACTCTCCTGGAAAAGCCAAATGGATCTTCTCCCTTCTTCTCTCTTCCTCTTTCCACTCGCTGTTTTAGATTTTCTGTGAAAGAAACTTACCCGCAGCACCCCCTCCCCGCCTTTTGCCCCTCCCCACCAGGAAGAAGCCGCCCAATCTGCCCCTAGCCATCTCATTTTGTTTCCCTCCTTATGGAAAAGAAGCCAGAGCTAAAGGTTAAGGACAGCCTAACTGCTGGCCCCTACAGGGGGACAGGGAAAGGACCAGACCTCTTCCTGGCACTCAGGTTTTCTAGTTACCCTCTGTCATACCTTTGCTAATCCATGCTAGTCATTAGGCCATCCTGTCTTGATCTGCGGCCCCTGACCCTTCCTGGTCAATGCTGATGCTGGCTCTGATCAAGCTCCAGAGTAGGGATGGCTTGGGGGTGGGGTAGCTATCCAATCCCTTCCCAGGCCTCAGCCTTGGCAGCTTCCCCTTCAGAGAGACAATGAGGCTGTGAGCAGAAAAGGGCAGGGGCAAAAGGAGGCTGGCTTGATCCCGGCCAGAGCATGCCCTGGGCCCACCAGAGTCCTGGCACTGTGACATTTCCTGGGGGTGAGGCTGCCTCCTGCCCCATTCTCATCTGAAGCCAGGAGTTGGTGGCTGGAGGTCAGAGGGAGGCCCCATCACCAGGGCCCTGCAAGGGGGATTCCAGAATGTGTACTTTGATGGGGAAGTGCAGCTGTGGAGGGAATGGGCCGGGCAGCAGCCAGCCCTGGCCAGCCAGCAGGAGGCCTCGGGGGAACCAGATGCCCGCTCTCTGCAGACTGGTGAGAGCGCCCCCTAGCCTAGTCTTTCCTGGTCAGCTGGGAGCTTGTGTAGAGAACTGTGGCCAGGAGGAGGCATCTTTGGCTGGTTCTACCAGCTCCGAGCCCTCTGTTTAATCTAGAGTTTGATCTAGAAAGGACTGAGACATAACCTAATTTGTTATGGTCACTGGTGAGTGTAGAAGGTCCAGGGACAGGAGGGGACTTGCTCAGTGCTAAGTGTGCATGTTTGGGAGACAGTGGGACTGTGAGTCTTGCTTCCTTTTTAGTGTGCAGTGAGAGTGGGAACCCGGATGAGGACCAGGGCCTGCACAGGTCCCATTGCTCTCCGATCCCCCACACTGCCTAGATGGGTGCTCTCCATTCTGCATGCAAGAGCAGAATGTATGACAAATACCCACCAGGAGCCCAGTGAACAGCATTGTCCCAGCTTTGGCCAGTGGGAAGCCCTTTTGCTCAGTGAAGTCTGTCTGGGAAGAGAAAGTCCTGCCTCTTGAAAAAAGCGACGGAGACAGAAGTGAGAGAGGACATAGGGAGCCAATTTTCTTCTGAGTGGGGAAGGGGAATGGGGGCCCACAGGTGGGCAGTGGTGAGGCAGGGGTTAATGGAGCTGGGGCATCACTGGCTTTGATGTGGTGGTTGGGATGGAGGTAGGGACTGGGGGAGGGGAGCAGTAATTACCGAGTTAGGAGTTAGACAGAGCAGGACAGGACAGGCGGGCGGGCACAGGCCCGGCAGCAGCCGTCAGGCAACATTTTTCTGCCCCCTTTCCACCATCCACCTCCTCCACCCCCACACACCCCCACCCACAGCCCCAGGGCTCAGAGCTCCCTCTGCTGGCTCCTAGGAGGTGGGGTCAATTGAAGTATCTTGGGGGATAAGGAGTTGGGGCAGGGACAGAGAGGCAGCTGTGCTTGTTGTGAGACTTTCCAAGGAGGTGAAGAAGCATCCAAGGTGTGTGGTCCCTTGGATGAGGTGAGCCACCTGGATGAGGTGAGGGTCCTAGAGGGTACTCTGTCCCTGAGTAGGCTGAATTGAGAAGGACACCTAGATCCAGACTGGACAGGAAAGACAGTGTTGGAGAAAGAACATTCTTGGGACCCCACACACACCACCTTCACCCTTACTATTTGCCCTGCACGAGCAGGCCTGAGACTGCAAGCGCGCGAAGATCTTTCTGTGCCAGCCATTATACGTGGAGGGAGGGTATTATGATTTCCATCTTCCTGCTGAAGAACTGGAGTTTAACTTTTATCATCCGTCTAACAAATATTCAGTGTGTTTCAGGGGCACACTCCATATCACACAAACAAATGGCAGACCCCAGATCCCTCCCAAGCCTGCATCCCTAAAACCCTGAGGGTACTCCACCGATGACATGGTACCCGTTTGTGAGACTCCTGTCTATAACGAGACTTCTACCTCACTGAGGAGACAAGACCAGCAATCGTGGTGGCATGACACACTCAAATGGGTGACAGCTGAAGGATGCTGCTGGGGTATCCTGCTGAGGACAAGTGAAGAGAAGCTGACCTAGCATGTCTCGATGGCTTACAGTTGCAGAGGAAACAGTCTTGAGTCTAGAAATGTAGAGACGCGGCCTGGGATGGGGTCAAAGCCCTGATAACAGGGATGAGCTGTGCGGAACGCACTGTGAGAGGCCACATGGGGTCTTCCCATGACTTAGGCAGCCATTTCCTTCCAGTCCTGCTTTGGGCATTATAATTTGATTTTAACAGTACTGGAGATTGAGCCTACAGCCTCAAGCCTGCCAGGCAAGGATTCTGTGACTGAACTTCTTATTTCGAGATAGGGTCTTACTAAGTTTCCCAGACAGTCTTTGAGCTTGCAATCCTCCTGCCTCAGCTTCTTGAGTAGCTGCCATTGCAGATGTGTGCCACCAACTCCGCTCCTGTTGGTCGATGTTTGTTGTTGAGACATGGTCTTACTTCAATAGACGCCGCTGGCCTAAAACTTGCTATATAGACCACAGATTGCTTCTGCCATCCTAGTGCTGGGATTGAAGGTGTTTGCAACTATGCTTGGCTCTGTTTAGATCTTGAACTTACCTAACTTGCTCCGCAATGAGGAATCTCTCCAGCAAGTGGCCATCAGCTCCATTCGTGTTGCTCACCTGTGTGCATGAGCTCACGTGAGGTGGCTCTGGTGAATGAGTGAGTCTTTGACATTTTCTTCTACTCTTCGAATCCAGAGGTACAATAAGAACCTGAGCCAGAATCTTGGAGGCTTTGGGGCTCAGGTCTGTACATTTTGCCAATAGGGATGGACTGGCCTCTGATTGATTCCCTCTTAATGGGATGGACTGGCCTCTGATTCCCTCTTAATGGGCCATTGGCCCATCAACCAGGGTCCTTGAGAGAAAATTGTCAGTGCAAGCCAGCACAGTTAGGATGGCCTGGTAGGCTTGTCCCTTCTTGTCTGTATATTGAGTCATGTTTTCTGTGCCCAGAAGTACAATATGATTATATCCCAGAGCCCACATAGGATATCTATTTCCTACCGCCATATATTCCAGACTTCAAAAATACAAATTATACAAAAAGTGTACATCTTCTGTGGACTGACCCCAGGTCAGTACTAATTCAGACTCCACCAAAGCAGAGCTCATTATACCAGGAAACAAAAGGGCAGGAAACAAAGTAAAAGAGGGCATGGGAGAGGAGGGTGGGGGAGTTGTTCTAGAAGTGAAGTCAGATCTTACCACTTGGAGGGGAACACTTCTTTTTTTTTTTTTTTTTTTTTTGGTTCTTTTTTTCGGAGCTGGGGACCGAACCCAGGGCCTTGCGCTTCCTAGGTAAGCGCTCTACCACTGAGCTAAATCCCCAGCCCCGGGAACACTTCTTACATCAACTCATCTCTTTTTTTCTGAAGCCCAGAGAGAAAACTAACTGGTTTGGAATGCCTCAGCCCACCCAGAGCTGACCAAAACAAAACAAAACAAAACAACCCTAGGGTCAGAGGTAGGGCTGGGTGGTTTGCTCAAAGCCCCTGTCACATCTTTTCTGGAGTTTTATTTTCTATGTATTTAGGATGGGAGTGAGGACCGGAGGGCAGGGAACAAGCTGGTCCCTTGGGATTCTAGTGTTATCACTGCCCATCCCTCCTCCTGACCAGCTGGTAAACAGGACTATTTCCCAGGAAGTCAGCCAGCCCCTTAACCCTGTGTAGGGCCAGCCCCACCTCCTGGGGGCCCTGCCTTGCATATCCCCATGATTCCTTTCCTATCTCTAGCCCCTGGGAAGTAGACAAGGTCAAGAAGGTTTTGCTGTTCTCCCTTGCATGCCCCAAACTCTTTCTTGCTTTGCTAGGGGAGGTGGGGGTGGGGCAGAGTGACCTTGGGAAGATAAGTCCAGTCAACCTTGGGAAAGCAGGGAGTGTGCAGAGGGCAGGGATGAAGGGATGGGATGGGGGGTGGAGCTTGGGGACTTAACAGTAGGAGATGGGGAAGGCAATTTTCAGAACTCCACACAGTCAGGAGGACTTAGAGCTCCACTTATCAGGAGGTGATAGAAGGAGAACTGAATGACTGCATGCAGAGAGGCCTGCTTGGCTTTTCTCATCTCAGAGGAAGAAAAAAGGTTGGAGAATATAACAATAGGAGTCAGGAAATACCAAGTCAATGGGACCTGGACTCAAGGGGAGGCCTTGTGACTCGTTCATTCAGAAATATATATGTTAAATAATCATTGTTGTCACATATATATGTGTATATATATATATATATATATATATATATATATACCTGTATCTATTCATCTATAGTGTAGAATTCATGACATACACATTTTCAGAATAAACATTGGATGGATGTGAATTAGGTACCAGAAAATTTCCAGGGAAGATGAAGGAGGAGGAGGAAGAGGAGGAGAAGGAAGAAGAGGAAGAGGAAGAGGAAGAGAAAAAGGAGGAGGAGGAGAAGAAGAAGAGGAAGAAGAGAAGAAGAAGAAGAAGAAGAAGAAGAAGAAGAAGAAGAAGAAGAAGAAGAAGAAGAAGAAGAAGAATGTTCCAACAATGAGGAAGCTCGACATTCTCCACCTACTCTCAACAACCATGCTGGGAGCCACTCAAATCCAAATCCTTTTTAAATGAGGTGGTTGACAGCTTTATCAATGAAGCTGTGCACAGAAGTGTACGTCTGAATTCTTTCTGTGGTGCAGTTTTCAGTCTAGACTCTAATAAAGTGGGGGTATCATGCAGAATGGAAAAGAACCAGTGTCTCAGTTGGGAGAAGGATAGATAGGGAGGTGAATGAACAGATAGTGATGGATCAGTTCCAAGGTCACCGGGACATTGGAAGCCAATTTGGGCTGTTCTAGCCTTGGCTTACTGCTCATTACTCCATCAGTCCCTTCTCTGGGGCAGAGAGAGGGCTGGGGGTAGTGTTGGGCGGGTCCCAAGCTCAATACAAGGGAACCTGTGCTGTACAGTTCTGCTGAGAAGGGATGCTTGATCTCTCAACTATTTAAGTGGGGATAACAGCAACTTAATCCCCATCCCTTGTGTGTGTGTGTGTGTGTGTGTGTGTGTGTGTGTGTGTGTGTGTAGAGGGAGAGAGAACTTTAAAAAAAAAAAAAAGAGGTTTCCATATCTTTCTGCAAACACCTCCCTGAACACACCATCTTCAGTGTTGAGTGTTTTACCTTAAGACCTAAATTCCTCTTGCTGCTATTAAAGACCGTTGCATCTCAGGACATGCCTGGGCAGCCTGTACTTGTGGAGTAAATGGGGACAGTGGGGCGGATATGCAAGGAAGCACAACTGAAAAGTAGGCCACCCTGACCTTTCACACTCTTTTGCCAACATTTTCCTCTACCTATTATACCCCGCTGCCTCTGGTGTGCCTCCCTGCATCTGTCTGTCTTTCTTTGCTCTCTGCAGAAGGGGGTTTGAATGGCTTCAAATGAACCTCCCTACCTCTGCCCACATACCCCCCCCCTCCAAGCCTGAGCTCTCAGCTATGTTCAAATAGGAGCCATCTGACTCAGGTGGTTCCCCCCAGGTGTGAATTCCTGGCTGACAACCTATGGAAACCAAGTGGCAGCTCTCTCCTCAGGTGGAATGAAAGTGGGCAGGCTAGCACTAGGCTGCTGACAGTGTGCAGAACTTTCCCTCCGGTCTTTCCTCACCAAACCAAACATCACCCCCCTTCCATCCCCCAGTTGGTTATGTCACCCCAGTACATAGTGCTTGGCTTGATGCCCTCTCTCTCTGGGAGAGCCTCCTACCCTGAGTAAAGAGAAGGGTCAGGACTACCTATTTGCCGAAAATGTTGAGGAACTGGGTTCCCAGCTCCCTTTTCGGGCTGTCAGTACAGGGAAACAGGGGTAGCAGGATAGAAGAGCCCACCTCAGCCACCTAAGTTAGATTTTCTCAGTTTACAGAAACTGAACTAAGAGGGGAGTGGCTTTTTTGAGGCGCTGTGTACCCTAGACATTCTAATACCTCGTGGCTGTTTTGCTCTTTAGATGGGCCACAGCTTTGTACTGTGGCTGTCCAGGTAGCAGCCCACCAAGGCCGAATCCTTCCTTGATACTGGCTACTTTCTTTTAGAATATTTTCTTTATGAAATGTGCTTTTATTTTGGACAACTTTCTTGATCGTTCTTCTTCTAATGTCCTCCTTGTTTCCCTTTCTGGCCAGGCTGTTGAATTTTAACCTTGTCCTTCCTCATGCCAGCCGACTTCATCTTCAGTGAAGTTTCAGTAAGGGTTTATTAATTAAGATGTGCACAGAAGGATAAGACTGGATTCTTGTCGTAATGTGATTTTCAGTCTAGGCTTTTGTAAAGAGGGGACACAGACACGGGCTGGAAAGAGAACCAGAGAGCGAAATCAGTCTCTGTTGGGAGTAGGGAGAGACTCCTGCAACACTATGGGCTGCAACACTATGCTAGCTACCTTTTCTGTACCCCACCCCCACCCTACGTCTTTTGTGTTTTGGGAGGTACTTTTCTGACCTAAAGTTCTGTTTCCCAGGGCCGTGGGCAGCCCCCTGGTCATGGATCCTACCAGCATCTGCAGGAAGGCCAGGAGGCTGGCAGGAAGGCAGGCTGAGCTGTGCCAGGCGGAGCCGGAAGTAGTGGCAGAGCTTGCCCGGGGCGCAAGACTGGGGGTTCGAGAATGTCAGTTCCAGTTCCGTTTCCGACGCTGGAACTGCTCCAGTCACAGCAAGGCCTTTGGGCGCGTCCTGCAGCAGGGTTAGTGTGGGAGAGGCCCCAGAAGGAGGTGCTTTCTCCTTGCTAGGGGAGCAGTTTTGGGGAGGCTGTTTGAACTCCATCTCCTGATTCGCCCCTAGGCACCTTACCCACCTTGCCCCTCCATATCTGCCTGGAGTCTGTCTCCCAGGTCGTCCAGGACAGACGGGTGTGTGTCCCAGTTCCCACCTATGGTACTGGGCACTCACTGGCTTCCACTCCCTCCTCCCTCTGCAGACATTCGAGAGACAGCTTTTGTGTTTGCAATTACCGCTGCGGGTGCCAGTCACGCGGTCACTCAGGCCTGTTCCATGGGAGAGCTCCTACAGTGTGGTTGTCAGGCACCCCGCGGGCGCGCACCGCCTAGGCCCTCCGGCCTTCTGGGCACTCCTGGACCTCCGGGACCAACTGGCTCTCCAGATGCCAGCGCAGCCTGGGAGTGGGGAGGCTGCGGAGATGATGTCGACTTTGGGGATGAGAAGTCAAGACTCTTTATGGATGCACAGCACAAGCGGGGACGTGGAGATATCCGTGCTTTGGTGCAACTGCATAACAACGAGGCAGGCAGACTGGTGCGTATGGGCAGAAGAAGCGGGCATCATGCATGAGTGTGGAAGTGTGGATGTGCAAGAGAGTGTGAGTTTGGGTGGCATCACATTTGCGGTAGCACGGGCATAAGTAAAGGTGTGAATGTAGGAGTGTGTCCTCGATGTATGTGGGAGTGAGCAAGACGGGCAGCTTGGGAAGATTGGGCCGGGCACACAGATACATGTGGCATGTGAGATGTCCAGTGGGAGACTGGGGGTGGGGGTTGACCTGGAGCTGAGAGGAACAGTCAGCGGAGTGGGCAAAGGACACTTCTAGAATGGTACCAAGGGCCAATAGAGACCTAAGGTGGGGTGGGTATCTCTTTGATACATGACAAGTGGGTTAACCCTTGGGGCTGGTAGAGAGATGGATGTCAGGGCAGGAGCAGTGTACTGAGACAGGAGCCGGGGATGGAATTAAGAATAGATGTTATGGAAAGGTCTGGAGTCCGGTGGTATAGGTACTAGAGAAAGTGAAGGTTAGAGCAGGCCCTAGGAGAACTGACATGAGAAGGACTGAAGGACCAGGAGCCCAGTGGGAAGTCAGTAGTAGCGAGGACAGCCCAGATCCAGCCTCAGTCCAGCAAGCAAAGAACACTATGGGATTCCGTTCTCCGGAATGCAATCAGGTGGACCCACTACATCAGATGTCTCAGTTCTAGAGTAGTTAAGGAACAGTCCTCCACACATTCTGTGTCCTTTAGGGTTCAGCCTGAGGCATCAAGGCAGACAAGGAGGGGGCCCGGGAGAGGAATGTCCGGACAGGCCCACATACCTGTAGAGAGGATTGGGGAGGGGTGACAGAAACAGACGCCCGCCCGGGCGGCTGGCTGTGTCTGCTCAGCTTTGCCTGGGGCCCGCCAGGGGCAGGAATGAGGAGACCGGGTTGGCAGGAGGGTTAGGCGGCCACAGCTGACACTTCTCCGCACTCCAGGGAGGATGGAGAATCTCACCACTTCGTCCATTCTATTCCCTCCCGCTCCCTGGCTACGGACCCTGGAATCTCTGCTCTATCTACTGCTCCCACTTCCCACTCTCTTACTTCTCCATCCTTGTCATTCTTCCTCCTTTCTGAGCGGTTCTTTTTCTTGATGTTCTTTTTCTAAAATTGTGCTTACCTGCTCTCCCTCTCTCCCTTTCCGTTTTCCTCCCTCCCTTTTTCCTCCCTCCCTTTTTCTTTCCTTCCTTCCTTCCTTCCTTCCTTCCTTCCTTCCTTCCTTCCTTCCTTCCTCCCTTGTTTGCTCGCCCCCCCTCCTGCTTCCTTGACTTTTTGTCGGTTCCCCGCCGCTCTCCGCCCCGCCCCTCTGCTCCCGCAGGCGGTGCGGAGCCACACGCGCACCGAGTGTAAGTGCCATGGGCTTTCGGGTTCCTGTGCTCTGCGCACCTGCTGGCAGAAGCTGCCACCGTTCCGCGAGGTGGGCGCACGGCTGCTGGAGCGCTTCCACGGCGCCTCACGCGTCATGGGCACCAACGACGGCAAAGCTCTGTTGCCTGCGGTCCGCACCCTCAAGCCTCCCGGCCGAGCCGATCTCCTCTACGCAGCCGATTCACCCGACTTCTGCGCCCCCAACCGGCGCACCGGTTCACCGGGCACGCGCGGCCGCGCCTGCAACAGCAGTGCCCCGGACCTTAGCGGCTGCGACCTGTTGTGCTGCGGTCGCGGACACCGCCAGGAGAGCGTACAGCTCGAGGAGAACTGCCTGTGCCGCTTCCACTGGTGCTGCGTGGTGCAATGCCACCGCTGCCGCGTGCGCAAGGAGCTCAGCCTGTGCCTCTGACTCGCCACTGGTCTTGGAACTGCTTGCATTCAATTTGCAGGACTACTAGATTCCAGCAGGGGGCACTGTCTGTGTCCAGCAGCTCCCTAGGAAAAGTACCTATTAGGCCTTGGGAAATTACAGGGGCCAGACAGGAACTTGGGGTTTACACCAGCTCAAGAAAGCCGGGGTGGGGGGGCATACCCCTCCAGCATTCCCCAGAAAGGCCCTCTGCTACTTTCTGCAGGAGACTAAGCAGGATCTCCCTCCCTTTGGCCTTCCAGATGGAAATAAAAAAGCCAGACTCTGGCCTCCAGAAATAGTACTCCTCAGAATTACTGGGGTGGATGGGTGAGTTTAGTATTAATAAAGACATTTAAATCCACAGTTTGAGAGGAAGTTGGGATAGGATAGAGGGTCAGGATATGGTGGCCCCGGTAGAGTTAGCGTTTCATTCTGAGACTATCTCATTCCACCGGTTACCAAGGCAGAAAGGAGTGAGGGAGGAATTGTGGAAAGACAGAACGGGGTAAGGAAACCTCGCATCCCTCCTTTAGCCCTTTTTGTTCTTTCTTGACTCTTGAGAACATGTCCCATTTTAAAGGGTCACAAAGAGCCCAGAAGTTTCTAGTAGTGTGCTTAGTTCTCAGGCCTTTGTGTTAATTCTTCGGGCATTATGTCTGTTTCAGCGACTTTTGAAGAAATTAAAGGTCATGAGATTAAAAGCTCGCCATAAACTGTAAAATACAACGGAAACTACTTGTGAGGAAACCCTGCTTTTGTTACCATCAAAACTAGCCACCCATCAGTTGTTTCTGAGAGGGAGGGAGACTGGAAGATCACTGGACCTGGCTGACTAGTCAGCATAGACAATTTGGTGATTTCCCAGGAATGAAAGACTGTCTCAAAAGGGGAAGGGGGCTTCCAGATGGCTCAATAGATAAAGGTGTATACTGCCGCTCAGCCCTGTGGTCTGAATTTGATCTCCCAAACCCAACACTATGGAGGGAGAAAACACTCTTGATATATATGCATGCATACATATAAGTAATATATACACATTTATATGAATAAGTAAGTAAATGGATAATAACTTCAAAAGACAGCATCTAAGTTTATCTTCTGGTCCCCATATGTACACACACACACACACACACACACACACACACACACACACACACACAGACACCATGTAGACTGCCCAACATAGTGTTTTTAAACACACTCAGAGGAAACAAGTTTGTCCCAAGGTCTTGTTTGGTGTCCACACATTCTTTTTAACCTGGTTCCCTTCAGGAAGATGATTGTGAGAAGTTAAAGAACACATGCATAGTTCTGGGTTCTCTAGAACTGAGGTTATGCCCACATCTCTCTTTTTTTTTTTTTTTTGGTTCTTTTTTTTTTTTTTTTTTTTTTTTTTTTGGAGCTGGGGATCGAACCCAGGGCCTTGCGCTTCCTAGGCAAGCGCTCTACCACTGAGCTAAATCCCCAACCCCTATGCCCACATCTCTAACCCAAGAGAATAGGGTGCACAGCCCAACTGCGGACTATTCCCCCAGTGCAAATGTTGCATATGGGGGGTGGGTGACTCTTCCCCTTCAGCTAGGCAGGGAAAGATATGAGCTTTTGGTTCCGATAATCAGGTTTGAAGCTGGTATAGTAAAGGACAGTGTGGCCTGTTTCTCTACCTATGGGTTTTCAATCTATTTCAATTAGCCATTGCTACTGTAGCTATAGCAACAACCTCAAAATAACTACTCAGTACTACCTTATGGACAGCTATGCATCAGAACTCATCTCGGTGGTTCTGTTCATAGGAAATAGTATGTGCATCCGGGACCTACATTTCAGGTCACTGTTTGTCTACCATCCTCTTTTCTCCCCTCGCACATTTTAGGGAGGGATGTTATGGGGCTCGAAAAACTTTAAGGGCATTGTTGCTCTTCCAGAGGTCTCAGTGATACTATGTAACAGCAGAGTGGCTGGGGTCATTCTGCTAGAAGATGTGCTGACCTAGGGAGTTTTTAAGGGTTTGTTTCCATGCCTAAGGTCAGTGTTTCTCCAAGATCTCTTCTTCCTGTGACTGTCTTGGGCTTTCTCTCAGCATGGTGGCCTGAAGGCAGAAAAGACTTCAAGAAAAGAGAGTATGTCACACCTCCAGGCAGGTTTCTGAGAATCCAAGCATAGAAGTTACATAGTATCAGTGTCACTCCCCCTTGGCTAGAACAGATCAGAGTCAGCCAAGATTTACAGAGGGGAAGTAGACTGCCTAGCAATGGGAGGAATGACAAAGAATTTGCAGCCATCTTGACCCACTCCACACCTCTGGAGAAATGTTTGGAGGGTTTCTTTTTTCTTGAGATATGAAAAACACTCAGCCTGACATTTGACACATGAATTATGCCAATTTTATGTTTGGCAAAGGGCAGTTACTGTGAGAGGATAGAGAGAGCTGTTGCTCGACAGGTATTGGGTAGCTTGGACTGCAAATGAAGAATTTAACTTTCAGACTAGGCTAAAGGGAAGTACAGAACTTGGTTGAATTCAGCCACAGCTAAGTTGAACACACAGACTTAAGTGGTATCATTACAGGTCGGTCTCTCTCCTCCACCCCTTCTGTCCCTCTTCTCAATCCTTAGTCCCTAACCCCTACGTCTGTGACCTTCATTTCAGGTCACTGTGTGTCTGCCATCCTCTTCTCTCCCCTTGTATATTTTCTCTAAATGACAGGTTTGTGCCTATATGCTCAGGACTGAGAAAGGAAGGGTGTTATGGGGCTGGAGAAATTGCTCAATGGTTAAGGGTACTGTTGCTCTTCCAGATGGTTCGGGTTCAATTCCCAGTATTTATTTAGTGACTCACAATGGCCCTTAACTCCAGCTCCAGAGGATCAGGAACCATCTTTTGGCTTTGCAGGCATCAGACATACACACGGCACTCAAACATACATCCAGGCAAAACCAGCATGCACATAAAAAAAACAAATCTGCTTTTAAAAGCCTTCTCAATTGTAGTCCCAAGAAAGACACTGACAAATTCAGCCTGGTCATTTGCTCATCCCTGAACCAGTAATCCCTCCCAAGAAGACATGCTACTATGACATATTGGCCTAAGACCACAGAGAATGGGGGTACAGAGTTCTTCAAATAGAACCGAGGAAGGGAACCTCAGGACGGACACTAATGGTGGCTTCTAGTATATACATCTACTCTGATGGTGTCCCATTAACCACTGGGTCATCGTTGTAGGCGTGGGATGTCAGGCTGGGAAGAAGGAAGGGGCTTTTTGTATTTTCCTTCTTGTCTCTCCTGGCTCTCTTCCACAAATGCCTGAGTTTCAGGGTACCATCATGAAGAATTTGAACTCAGAACCTCCTGACGGAAGCAGACTCTAATATTTTAAGAGAGATTCGAAATGACATTAAGGGGCACACAGAAGAGAAAGGAAAACTCTGAGGGATGGGGTTTATAGTCACAAATCTGTCTTCCCCCGAGCTTGGGAGGGGGTGCTGTTGTGCCTCCTCTCTCCTCCCTTCCTTCTCCTCCCCTCCTGTCCCCAGTGCAGGCAGACCCCAAGCCTAGTACAGGCTGTGCAAGTCACCCAGGAGCTAACAACGCGCTTTTTCAATCTCTTGTGCTTCTCAAATAGGCCACCAGAGGGCGTCCAGGGTCCAACTTCTCTATTGACAGCTGCAGCAGGAGCAGGATGTCTAGAGAACTCAAAGATCAGGAAGCCCCAACGGTAGGACTAAAAGGGAAGCCTACAGACCCACCGACAGCTTGGGTCAAACCGCTAGGGTTTCAGGCTGTCTGGGACCTCTAGGCTGAGCACACATAGAACTGGGACTCCATTCTATGTGTCTCTACGCCTGCCTGGTTCTGGAAGGGTATTCTTAAATGAGATGATGCTGAATCCTCTCTGGAGCCCGAAAAGCAGAGACTAAGGCAAATGATAAGGACTGCCGTTACTCCAAACAGTTCAAAAAGGAAGGTAAGATGTAGTTTAAAAAAAAAAAAAGGCCTTGAGCAAGTCAGCTAAGCAGCTAACCTGTGTGCTTCATTCTGTGAGAATACACAGTCATTCTGTGTTGACTACAGTCTTGATAGGAGGGGGTTAGAGAGAGGGTTTCTCTGTGTAGCCCTGGCTGTCCTGGAACTAGTTCTGTAGTCCAAGCTGGCCTCAAACTCAGAGAGCTGCCTGCCTCTGCTTCCCTAGTGCAGTGATTAAAAGCGTGTACCTTCATGTCTGGCTTGCCAGCGGTCTTTAAATTGCTAGTCCCACAGTAGCGATCCAGAGGGGTGATGGTTCTGAACAGGAAGCATGGTTAGAGGTCATGAGCCTATTCCTCTTTAAGCACGGAGGTGGCTCTGTGCCCTTGCACTGATGCCTGAGAATGGAGTGAAAGACGTTCTCATAAGGGCCCACTGACTCCCCCTCCTTTAGCTTACCCAGCTGCTCAGCCCCAGGCACAGGCAAGGTCCCCTGCTGGCTGAGGGGTGGGGGACACGTGGAACTTGGGCAAAGGGGAAGAGCACAGAGGCACCCCAGATGTGTGAGAGTGTGTGTGTGTGTGTGTGTGTGTGTGTGTGTGTGTGTGTGTCTGCATCAGGAAAAGGGCAGCACATAGGCAGAAGGGTTAGAAGACTGAGTGGAGGGCCTAGGATGAGTCTGAGGCCAAGTGTTCCCAACTCTCTTTACCCTTGATAGCCACACCTTAGGAATCTGGGGACCTGGAAGCAGTGAGCTATTTCTCCTTACCTTGCCGAGGCAGGACAACAGAAAGGAGGGTCCCTTATCCATCTAGAGCATCTGCTCTCTTTTCTTCACCAAGACCAACTTCTTCTCCAGCTGAGCATCAAGGCAGAGCAGGACTGGACTGGGCTAGGCTGGAGCTGTGAGGGTCCCACCTGTTCTCACCCTGTGCTTCCCCCAGCCCTCCTCCAGGAGACCTCCCCCAGAGCTGCCACAGCTGGAACCATTCTCCAGCTGCCTTTCATCCTCCCAGCTTCCCGCCCCCTCCCCCTGTGGCCCCTGTAATTGTGGTCTCTGGCAGGCTGCTGCGGGGGCTGGGGCTGGGCTGAGGGCCAGGGCCCAGGGCCCAGGGCAGGTCTGAGGTAGAGACTGCGGGCTGCTGGTGCTGGTAGAGGCTTGGCCATGATATGGGTCATTCAGGTTAGGGCCCCAGATGCACATTTGTCTTTGGGCTTCATCTACACATAGGCCAAAATCTGCCTGCCACTTACACACTTGGGCATTGCTAGGCCTCATGATCTTGGGCCAGACTCAGGATGGGTGCATAGGCTATGGGCTTCGATATTTGCCTTCTAGAGTTTCCAAAGTGGGGGAAAATCTTTCTCCCTTGTACTTCTGTGTTCCATGAATAGTGTGGGTCCTATAGCAGAAACCCTTCCTCTCCTTCCCCGAAGGAGGGCCAAAAGGAGAAACAAACAGATGTTCTGTCAGGTCACCAGCAAAGGCAGTGTGCCCTAAACATTTGGGAGATGGGTGGGAATGGAGACCCCTGATTTAGTGCCTTGGAACCGAGAGTCAGTATCCCCACAATAGCGTAACCCAGCATACATATGCTAAAAGATACATATGCTGCTTCAAGTGTGGACATTAAGGTGAGCTCTGGATGTGGGCAAGGATGTCTGTACCTTGAGTATGGCTTCCTTGTTGGGTTGGGAGGGGTCTATTTCTAATCTATTCTGGGCCTCAGTTTCCCCAGGAGCCAATCGGAACTTGGATGTCCAGCCTGCAGATACATGTCCTGGGCTTGTGCCTCCTTCCAGTGTGACCCTACTGTAATGTCAAGTGGTCCCTGTTCCTGTGACACCAACGGTGGGGGAAGAGTTAGGAGGACTGGGGTGGCCAGGGTCAAACAAGGCTCTGATGACACAGGCTGCTTCCTGCCCCCGGCTGTTTTCCTGCTATCCAGCCAGACTGCTCCCTTGTTGTCCCGCCCCAACCCCCAGCAGCCCCAAGCTCTTAATTCCTGACAGCTGCCTTCTATGGCTGCCGGCAGAGATGGGGGAAGGAGGGAGAGTGTGTCATCAGCCTGCAGCCCTCTGGCCAACCCCACCACCTGACAGTCTGGGGGCAAGAAAAGCACCTCCCCTCCAATTCTCCAAGGATGGTCAATTCCTGGAATGGGCCCCTTTGTCTCTGAGCCCATAGGCTATGACAGTTCTGTTCTTAAGCCGAAAGGGGCTCTCTTCAGATAGAGAGGGTCATGGGACATGAGGTCTGTGGGTGGTGTGTATAATAAGAGACCTGTGCCCATTTCACAGAGGATGGTGCTGAGGACACAGCAGACTCACTGTCAGGACCCAGATTAGAACCACAGCCTCTGGTTCTCAAGCCCTTTCTCTGGTCACAGATCCATGCTCGACATAGAGCAGGAGACTAGTGTTCAACCAGGAGTGCGAGAAGAAAGGAAGAGACCCTAGAAGACCATTCAGACAGCCCATGTAAGAGCAGTACCAGGATCAGGTCATGCTTCAAAGCATCCCTGGGCAAGCTCCATTTAGTGTTGGGGACACAGCTGGTGTGGTGAGGGTCAGGACAACTAATCCAGTTTAGCCCTTTGGCTAATTTGCTGGTGGACCTTATGGGTCTCTGTTTTCTTGGGAAGTAAAAGGAGCCGTGAATAAAATGTCCTGACTTCAAACCTCATTAGAATGTCCTCTAATCCATGCTCCTAGCTAGAGCCACATGCACATAGGCACCTAGGTCACAACAAGAATTTACTAGAGTCCTGACTCTTTTGCTTTTGGAAGACCACTGACTAGATGAGGTGGGTTCTGTTACTTATTTCATGAAGGGATAGAAGCTGGCTCTCAGAGCACCTGTGGAAGGTCACCTTGCAAAGCAGGGGAGAAGCCAGGGGCTGCCAAACCCTTCTGGGACCTTCATGCACACCTGTTTCTCTAGGCAATCTGGGGGAAGTCCCTCCTGAAGCAGAGTAGGCAAAACGGAGGGGCTGGCCTCGCCCCTCCAGCCCCGCAGGTGTGTGCTGGGTGGGTTGGGACACTCCCCTGCAGCTGTGTCTCAGCTTCAGTGGGGCACACACAACTCGGGTTAACAAACAGACCGGCGCCCGAAGTCTCCCAGTGCATGGGGCCAATAGCCCAGACGCCAGGACCTTTCCTTCCTTCACCCTTTGCACGCGTTTCCCCTCCCCCCAACACACAGGGCGCTAGTCCTACACGGACTCAGTGGCCTCGGGGACGGAGCGTGCCACCCCCTGTCGTGACGTCACTTGGGGTAGAACCCTTAGACACTACATGGGGGTTGGGGGGAGCAGAGCTCCCAGAGTCAGGACAGTCACTCACTCTCCAAGCGGTGGGGCTGGGCCAGACAGTACCGCCCCCACCGCGCCCGCCTCGCACACCCTCGGAAGCGCAGGCTCGCAGCGCGGCGCTGGGGGGGGGCTGCTCCCCAGAACCTCGGCCTCCAGTCCCCAGCCCGCTGTACCTCCTTACCCTCTAGAGGCCCCCCTTTACCCTCTAGAGGCATCAGGAGTTGTCGCAAGGGGCCCTTGGGAAATTCCCTGGACCCCTGTGCCAGGAGGTGCCCGGTTCGCCCGCTCCCCATCCACCCCCCCGAGGGCGGTGCCCGGGGGCGCTGCCCCATGGAGCGGGGAGGCGGGCGCCGTCTGCTGCGGGAGCTGTGACCTGAGTAGGAGCTGTGTGTCGCAGCCACCCCACCCCTGCCGATCATGCGCCGGCGACCCTGGTTCGCCAGTCCCACTGGGCTGTGAGCCCCCCACTCCTGGCCTGTCACGGCCCGCGCGCCATGGGCAGCGCCCACCCTCGCCCCTGGCTGCGGCTCCCACCAGGGCCCCAGCCGCGGCCTGAGCTCTGGGCGCTCCTGTTCTTCCTACTGCTGCTGGCTGCTGCTGTGCCCAGGTGAGCCCTCACCTCATGCTCCGCCCTCTTGGAGAGCTAGGACCCCCCAGGCCCGCTCCGGTGCTCTTGCTGGGGAAGGGACCCTGAAATGAACGGGGAGAGAGCCACAGAAAAGTGCTGGTGTCCAATCAAAGATAGTGAGCTGCCTCCAAAGAAGAGGTTGGATTGGTGACAGGATATGGGCAATCCAGGGAGATAGGGAAGTGCCCAGGTGAGTGATGGCAGCTAGGTTGGGAGGTGGGTATTCGGGGAATGAGTGCGGGTTAGGAGTTCTTCCCACCCTCGGGCAATGAACCCCTATTCTAAGTTCAAACTTACTCATTTCACCTTGCAGGCCACCCCCACCCCCATGAGAGAAAGAACAGAGGGGTTGGAGGGGGTTTCCGCATCTCAGGTGGGGTCAAGTGAGAGACTGCCACTAAAAGGACGTGTGTGTGTGTGTGTGTGTGTGTGTGTGTGTGTGTGTGTGTGTGTGTGTGTAAGCTGGGCTGGGTAAGCGGCAGTTTACATATATCCATGTATGCCTGTGAGACTATGGGCCAATGTATGTTAGGGCAAGCATGTGTGTGAATATTCCTCTGTGTGTGTGTGTGTGTGTGTGTGTGTGTGCATGTGTGTATTTATAACTGTCTGAGGAAGTATGGAAGTGGTAAGTGCTCTGGGTCTCTGTTCCCACCATTACGTGTGCAGGAGTGTGCCTGAAGAAATGCCAGTTGCTGAAACATAGCTTTGGAGCAGGCTTCTGGGGCTCCCTTTGAGGCATCTGTGCCTGGAGAGGAACTTCTAAAATACTGAGTACATACATTTACCTCCGTGGGTGTGCAGCTGGGTGGGTTGTGTTGGAATGGATGAGGAGAGGCATGTATTCCTGGGCCTGACTGTAAGAACCAGGGGTTGGGGGAGAGTGATTATGGCCTGTAGGACAGAATGTGTGTTATTAAACAGGCCCTCACAGTCTCCCACAAAATGCTTATCCACCCCACCCCATATGCCTGCAGGTCAGCACCCAACGACATCCTGGGCCTCCGCCTACCCCCAGAGCCTGTGCTCAACGCCAACACAGTGTGCCTGACATTGCCCGGCCTGAGCCGGCGGCAGATGGAGGTGTGTGTGCGTCACCCTGACGTGGCCGCCTCTGCTATCCAGGGCATCCAGATCGCCATCCATGAGTGCCAGCATCAGTTCCGGGACCAGCGCTGGAACTGTTCCAGCCTGGAGACTCGGAACAAAGTCCCCTACGAGAGCCCCATCTTCAGCAGAGGTAGCTGCCCCTCATTCCAAACTCTTGTCCTTCCAGCAGAGGACCTGTACCCTAGAACTTGCTAGCTGTTCCTAATGAACTCTCAGGATGCTATCTCTAAGACCCGTGTATCTACCAGTCATGTGCTTTCTGGGGAGTGGGGTCAGAAACATGGGCCAGAATCGCCTCTAATTGAGGGTGACAGGTCCCAAGCCTGAGAACAATACTGTTGGCTTATCCCTCTATGCTACGTACCTCATGCTTCAGACCCAGAAAATAACCCTATCATCTTCCCCAATTTATCTTTTACTTAGAAAATGGCCTTAAGGTTGGAGAGCCTGTGGGGGAGGAGTGTAGAGAAGGGGCGGGGGTGAGACCTTTCTGTCACAGGGACGAGTAGGGAAGCCTGGGCAGGTGAACGGCCCGGACTCCTGTAGAGGCTCTGCCCGCTGCGGCAGGGTCCTTCTCACCGCCCCCTAAGCCCCTTCTGAATCAGAGTACTGGGTGTGTGCCTGCTTGTGAGCAGTGGCTCCTGCCCGGCAAGTCTAACAGCTTCATCAAGCCCTGCTTCCCCCTAGTGCTCTGAGGAGCCTTGTCCTCTCTCCCCAACCTGATGACCGAGGTCCTCCTAGACAGTCCCCAGAATGGCTAAGCTGTGGGTGGCAGGTAGTTTTGTTGTTTGTCTCAACTCCCACTCACCTCCTAGCCGAGGCCTTGAATCAGGTCTCTGGGGGCAAGATAGGTATCAGTTTCTTCTCTCAGCTATTGACAGCGTGGGGACCTGGTAGCCTTGGCTCCTTAGGGTCAGACAGATTCTAGTTGGTAGTGGAGGAGGGGCATAGCCTTAGCTTCTAGGGCTTCTGCGGGGAGCCAGGCTTTAAGGTACCCAAACTTTAGAAAGAACCTAGTCAGGTTTTCGTCCCCTTTCAGTAAGACCCTTGCTTGAACCCCTTGGGCCCCCCAAGTCAGGGGCCACTTCAGCCTCCCCCCTGCTCAACCCCAGGCCGCTGCCCCGCCCCTGCGCGCTCCCTCCCGCCTCCCCCGCGCGCCTCGGGCGCTGTTTCTACCCGGCGGAGCCCAGCCCGACGCGTGTGGCGGCATGCAGCCGCGAACTAATCCCCGCGGGCCGCGGCAGACTGCTCCGTGCCGCTCTGAGAGCACTCCCCTCCCTTCTCGCCCCGCGCTAGCGTCCCTCCCGCCCTGCACAGTGATATCCCCTCTTGCCAGCTGGGGAATACCGCAAGCGATCCCCTGTCCACAGGCCTGCTCCACTCCCTCTGCAGGACATGACCCACCCCCACCACCCACCCCTTACCACCCGCGCTGTCTGACACCCAGTAGCAGACAGGCCTCAGCATCTTCCAGGCTCCGGCTGGGCTAGGCCGGTGTTCACCGCCTCCAAACCACCCTCTGCCACACTAGGGTTGCTAGGTCACCTATGCTCCCCACAGCTGCATTTCTTCCTGGACTCTGCTTCCGCTTCTGCACACGGAGGGGCTCTGGCTTTGAGGGTCTTTCCCTTGCTACACCGAGAGAGATGAGCCGGGGCTAACTCTTCAGTTCTCTCCTTGGCCTTATCCCCTCCGCCCCCACCACCAATCCTGCTGACCTCTCTAGCGTGAATCCAGGCGTCCTGATGGGATTTCCCCATCAGGCCGCTGCTACCTGGTGAAGGACCTAGGGTCTCTGAAAGTTAGGGGCAAGTTTGGAGCGATAGAGCCGCGCGAGTTTGGCATGGGGCCAGATGCTCTGGGTTCACCTGCAGTTTAATAAGCGGGAGGTGAGCTGGGGGGGACGGTGGGGAGAGAGGTTAGGGGTGGAGGGGGAGACTTGCCAGGGCTAGCCAGGGCGGGGTGGCACCCAGTACTGAGAGGGGGGCGGGACTGAGGCTCCTGGACTCAGTCAGCCAGTGGGGCTGGGTTCCATCCCTAGGCTTGGAACCCCGCCCTACCTCAGTGGCTTGTGCCCCCCCTCCATCCGTTGCAACACCTCATTTCTACCTCTCCTTCCTTAGTGGGAAAGGCAAGGCAATTGCCATTCTCCCAACCCCGTTTGCCTTACTACTGTCACTGAGCCTGCCTTCATCTCTAGCTAGGTCCATCCTCCTTCTGGCTCATAGTCCTTTTTTTTTTTTCTTTTCCCTCTTCTTCAGGACCAACTAAAATTTGAATCCCAGCAGCCATCTCTTGGTGGAGGCCAGCCCCTGGTTATCTGATTCCTTTCTCTTTCTCATCCAGATCACTGTGGAGCCTATTGACCTGCTTCTACACACACACACACACACACACACACACACACACACACACACACACACACACCAGTATTATGCTATCAAAGGGCTGACCCCTCTGATCCGAGGAGCTTCTTTTTTTTTTTTTTTTTTTTTTTTTTTTTTTTTTTTTTTGGTTCTCTTTTTTGGAGCTGGGGACCGAACCCAGGGCCTTGCGCTTCATAGGCAAGCGCTCTACCACTGAGCTAAATCCCCAACACCCCCCCCCCAGGAGCTTCTTTAAAAATCCACCCTGCCATTATTAATTTCAGGGACTGCTGAGGGTGAGTGGGGAGGTTCCTTAGGCTTTTCTATGGCACTGATGTTACTGCCACACTATCTTCACAGAAACCTCCCCAAGATAGGTTGAACTGGACATATAGATGTGTCTGAGGAAGAAAGGAGGGTAAAGGGTACTGAGGGAGACAAACCGGGGAATATAACCTGGCCAAAGAGAGGTGCTGTGGACCAGAGGGAACTGTGGGGGATAGGCACAAGTCTCTAAGAGGCTTGACAGAGTCGGGGGAAGAAAGTTGTGAGAGGGCCCTAAATTGATGCTGGCTTCTCTGCCCATCCCCCAAATGCAAAGATGACCTGGTGTCTGGGGCACTGATACCTTCAGCATTTGGTCCTATGAACCCAGACTAGACAGGGGGTGAACAGAGAACTCCCTCCACTTGTCCCTCAGGAGGCTGGGTGAGATTTGAGGAAGAAGGTTGGGGGGGGGGGCTTAAGTCTTTGTGTGGCAGGAATGAGAGGCACGAGAGACAAGACAGGGATGGGGAAAGTGTGTTAGACCACAAAGCTTGTCCAGGGAGCTACCACTATTAAGAGCTGCTGTCCCTAAGGCCCAGCCACATTTGGAATGGATGAAAGAAGGGGCCTGTCATCCAACCAGCAAACCAGGTTCCCTGCCCAGGAGAAACTAGCAGTTTAAGTAGCCACAACACTGTCCCACTGCTCTTTCTTTCCTAATGTTTTAGAGACTTGGCTTTAGTTTCGTTTGAGACCGGAATTTTAAGAGCAGGCATCCAGGGTTTAGGGAATGCAGTGACATTCGGATTGGGAAATGAAGGCACAGATGATCAAATCTCAGGGTCATCTAAAGCCTTTGTATTCTGATGATGTTCCAATAAATTAGCAAACTGTATTAAGCATGTAGTTGGTGCTGGGAATTGCACTAAGACATGGTATCATGTTTTGGGGTCCTCAAGTTGTCCCCACTTTGTAGGTCCTATTGCCATCTTTATAAGTGAAGCAGAAAGAGGTTGGGTAATTTGTCATTAGTCATACAGGCTATAAATGAGCTGGAGGGCCAGGACTACTTCATGCAGTTCACCTACACTGCCTTCCAAACTACAAGGCTAATATGAATGTCACCATTGTATGTGTGTTCCAAGTGCGTTCCAAGTACTCCAAGAAGTGAAGCCCACATACCTATGTTTGTGTGAACAAACTCTGTATCTTGCCTAAGTGTTCCCACATACACACAACTCTCTCTCTCTCTCTCTCTCTCTCTCTCTCTCTCTCTCTCTCTCTCCCCAAGCTTAGGAGCATGCATAGGTTATTTGTAAGGAGTGAATGGCAACCAGACCTCTATTCTTGGCCCCTCCTTCTTTGACTTGAATGGGAAGAGCTTAAACTGCTCTGGTCAGTCCTCGTTCCCACTGGCCCCTAAATCATCTTCCCTTCATACTCCCCTGTCTTCCAAGCTTACTCCCCCGCCCCCTTCCTGGCCTGTTGGCTGGCTGTGGCCTATAGTAGCAGCTGACTCCACTTAGATGCTGGCAGTCTCTGTCCCAGATCAAAGGCAGGGCGGCTAATTGTGCATCTTAACAAGCCCCCCCCTGCTCAGGGCAGCCCAGCTGGCCATGGCCCCACCCTTTTCCCCCTCCAGCTGGCCAGATGGCACTGTGCCTGCATCTGCCCCAGACAGTTGGGGCCAAGACCGAAACTGGGGCCCTGAATGGGAGCTGGGGCAGACCCGATGGGCAGGACTTCTCTGAGCATGGATGCTTAAAGAGTGACCAGGCATGCCTTGGTCACCTGTACACGTGGTTGTGACAGCTGTCAGAAACTTGGAGTGGTATAGGGAAAGGTTGTATGGGGTATAGAGTTCTCCAAGATTGCGAATTACATTTCCCCAGATTCTTCTACACTTGTCTTAACCATGATAAAACCTTGAAGGTGTAATTGCCCCTGAATTATCTCTGAATGGGATATCTGGGTTTCTTTCTCAGCAGGAGGATTCTGTTGGAGCCAATGTCCCTCAGCAGAAAGCTGCTGGCCCAGGGAGCTGGGAGAGCTAAGTGGGGTCTCAGTTCCATAACTTCTGTGACCCCAGGGGTTTCCCAGTTGGTAGCATGTGTGTGTGTGTGTGTGTGTGTGTGTGTGTGTGTGTATGTGTGTGTGTGTGTGTGTGTGTGTGTGTGTGTGTGTGTGTGTTCTGTGCTTAGCCTGAGGTCTAGGCTGTCTCTGGAGGTCTGAGTATTGCCACGTGTCCTAAAGCAGACAGGCTGATGGCTGGCAGCAATAGGAGACAAGCTTAGAGCTCTAAAGATAAAAGGCAGGGGATAAATGCAGGGTACATGTCCTGGAGTTTTGGGTCTACCCTTTAGCCTTAGGCTCCACCAGCTCTCAGCAGTTTCTGCTCCCCTGAAGCCTGTGCCAAGTTCCAGCATCCTCTTTGAAGGCTACAGATCAATCTTTATCCCCTCCTGTCTGGTCCTAGCCAGGCTCCTGTTACCAGGATGTCAAGAGCCAGAAAGAGAAGAGGGAGAATCTGCTTCATAGGCTTCTGCTAATCCAAATGATTTGTTTTAGACATGGGTCATGAGCTGCTAGCCTTTGTCTTTGATTGGGGTGAAACAAAAAGCAATGATGTAAAAAGAAAATGTGGCAGGTTGAATGAGATCAGACCGCAAGAACAGTTCAATAATCGCAGTGTTTATGTAGAGCTTATTATCAACAAGACAGTGCTCCAAGCGCTTTGTATTTAATAACGTTCAATTCTCGAAACAACAATTGTCTAGATAATGATAACACTTGTTCACAAAGAAGGAAACTGAGGTACAAAGAGATTAGTTCTCTTGGCCAAGGTCATATGGTTATTAATAACTGGCCAGTAGAAGAGTCAAGATCTGAAACACTGGCAATATGATTGCAGAAATCAGATCTTACCTGCTAGAGAGCCCATTATTATAATTTGTCTGGGCAAGAAGGAGAGATTTTGCTTTGTGATGTAGCTGGGTGAAGCTTACAGCAGGAAGGGCTACGGGGTTTGGTTCTGTCCAGGACCAGATAGATAGCTCTCTAGATCCTGTAAGGCCTCTGAGAACATGTCCTCCTAGTCTTTGATGGGAGGATGCTGCCAATTTTTCTGAATCTCTGACATTTTCCAAGGACATCACCCTCCTGCAACAGGGGTCCATGGCACAAGTAGATTCTTCCCTTTGTGTGTGGAAGGATGTGGGAAGGAAGGGAGGGTTGCAGGGGTGGGAGTGGGGCTTCTCTCATTGCCTGTCCTCTCCAGGGTCCAGAGACTTGTTCTAAAACTTGCTTTGAGCTAGTTCTTTCTGGGTGGAGAATTAGTAAGAGTTAGCCTACAGGTCTGAGAGCTGGACCATCTCTTTGAGTAGGTCTATCCTGGTACAGGTCCAGGGTCCTCTTAGGAGAAGGCTCAGGCTGCTGTACCCAAAAGGAAAACAGTATAAACATGCACTGGGCCAAGCTAGCACATCCCAAGGCCTTTGAGTGTCTCAATCAGAGAGAGTTCTTTTACCCTCTAAGCCTCCAATGAAAAGCAGACTCTGCCTTCCCACTCAGTTTGCAGCCCTGCTACATGCCAGATGGCACTTAAGACACTATGTTCACCTGCACCACCCTTCAGGTGTTTCCAGCTGTCCAAAACAGGACAAAGGCAGGGTGGCTGGGGCAGGAGAAAGCATTCGCTTCTGCTTTCAGCTATGTCTTGTCAACCAGGATAAAAACCATCAGGGAGGGAGGGTTCCAGGCTGTGCTTAAAGTGAGTATACAGCAGCCCATTTTCTGGAGTAGGGTATAGTAAGGGCAGATGATGTGGTCTTATCCCCCTGCCCATTGGCATCTCCTAAGGCCTGGAATTCCACCACTTGTAATTTATTCTTTGGGTTAAACTTTGCTCTCTTTCTCTAGGCTATGTTAAGATGGCAGGTATCACCCTGGAAAGGTAATAGATTAAGTGCCTGATCTGAAAAAGAATGCATTTGCCAGGCACTTTCTGCCCTGGAGGGGAGATCTAGACGTACAAATTCCAAACTTGCTAAGGAGGTGTTAAAGAAAAAGGGAAGGGGGTGTGATTCTCCCCTCCTCTGTCCACCCCCTTTCTGCCCCAGTGACTCAATCTCATAGCATGCTAGTAAGCCACCTGCCGGACAACTATACCCCAGCCCTACTGTAAGGACCACGTTTTTCTGGTGTCTCGTCACAGCTTTTCTTTTTCCTTAATGGTTTATTCTCTTTATTTTATGCACAATTGGTATTTCGCTCGCATGTATGTCTGTGTGAGGGTGTCAGATCCCGAGGGAACTAGAGTTCAGATAGTTACAAGCTGCACAGGTGTGAACTGCCAGGTGGGTGTCAGGAATTGAACACAGGACTTGAGAAGAGCAGCTAGTACTCTTAGCTATTAACCGCTGAGCCATCTCTCCCAACCCCGTTCCACACACAGGTTTTCGAGAGAGTGCTTTCGCCTACGCCATAGCAGCTGCCGGGGTGGTGCACGCAGTGTCCAACGCGTGCGCCCTGGGTAAACTGAAGGCTTGCGGTTGCGATGCCTCCAGGCGTGGGGACGAAGAGGCCTTTCGTCGGAAGCTGCACCGCTTGCAGCTGGACGCCCTACAGCGCGGAAAGGGCTTGAGCCACGGGGTCCCGGAGCACCCTGCCATACCCCCTGCCAGCCCAGGCCTGCAGGACTCCTGGGAGTGGGGTGGCTGCAGTCCGGATGTGGGCTTTGGAGAACGCTTCTCCAAGGACTTTCTGGACTCCCGAGAGCCTCACAGAGACATCCACGCACGCATGAGACTCCACAACAACCGTGTGGGCAGGCAGGTGAGAGTCGTGGTCAGTCCCCCAACCCCTGCGCGTCCCCGCGCGGCAAAGCGGGCGGGCTCAGCATCCACTCAGGTAACTCCCCTTCTTGGAATCACTCTACTTCCCCAATCCAGTCACCTCACAGTCATCTCCTTGCAAGAACGCAGTGGGGAGCAACTGCTGTGCTCTGAGCACCTGGAAGATGGGATTGAAACAGCCTTTTCCTTAGAGGGCATACCCCACTCCTTCTCTATTTTCTCTGATGACCAACCCAGAAAGGAGTAGGCTGGCAGTCAGAACCAGGGCTAATACAGTCTCCTTCTCTGTGGAGGCAGAACTTTGAACAAAATCATCCACCATGTGTCCCAGCTCTGAGTGTCTCTAGGAGCTTGAGGTCACCATCTTCGGCTTTCGATTCAGTCTCCCAGGAGGGGATTCTCACAGACTGAGGACCTTCTCTTTCCTTTTTCTGGACGGCTCATAACTACCTTAAAGTGTAAAAGGAACACCGCTAATAATACACACATATGCAGACACACAAACACAAAGGCAGGAAAGGGATAGCTGGTTAAGTTATCAAACCTTACTGTTCAGGCATTTTTCCTGAGCTCTCAGTCTACTTATGCAGACCTATGATGTCAACCCTCCTAATAACAAGTGCTCTGATGTGGAAACCAAGGCAGGGAATGACTAAGAACCTCGCTGGAGGTGGGAAAGGTGGCAGAGAGGCAGACTCCATCCCCAGCCAATGGAGTTGTATCTCAGCACTTTCCTGGCAGTTCCCGTACTCATTCCTCGTCTGATCCTCCCTTGTCTGCTCGAGCCAGTTTTGGGCTTCCTCTCACTCTGCTCTTTCCCCCTAGGCTTCTTAGCCCACTCCGGTTCACCTTTGTTCTCCACAGCTGATTCAGCAGTTCCCATCTTCACTTAGAGTGAGGTGAATTGAGGTGCAGGCTTACCCTCTGGTCCTATCCAGCTCCCACCCAGGCATGCCCTGTGCAAGGGGCTCCTTTCCCAAGCTCCTGATACCACCCAGCCCAGACCAAAAGTGCCTCCTCCTTGTCCTTGTTAAACTGGTTAATTAATGGCTGCGGCCTGTGGGAAGCAGATGTTCTGGGGCTGTTGGCCCAGGGAAGCTTTGGTGTGGGGGTGTGGGGTGGGATAGAATGGGGGAGGGGGTTCCCACGTGGTGCTGACACCGCAGGCCACACATGCAGGCTGTGCAGTCCCCTAATACCTAGCACAGTGGGAACCCTCACTTAGGGCCTTCTGAACCAGTTTTGAAGGCCCCAGAGCTTGCTTTTCTTAAGAGTATTTGGGGGCCATGGTTGGAGAATGTGAACAAATTTCAATGTGGGGTACCTTGTGAGGGTAACACTAAGGGGTTCTATGGAGGAGATTATTATAGAACAAGTTGAATACTAGGTGAGTGCAAGCAGGCTTCCTTTAGAGACATGGGAACTCTTCTGCTTCCATAGAGCTGACAATTTGACTGTCTGGGTTGTCGGATG
This sequence comes from Rattus norvegicus, assembly GCF_021556685.1. NCBI lineage: Eukaryota > Metazoa > Chordata > Mammalia > Rodentia > Muridae > Rattus > Rattus norvegicus. Next base: position 91,499,012 of record NC_141542.1, read on the forward strand.
GGAGGGGCGGGGGGGGGATCTGCACTCAGGGAATCCTTGGCACCTGCTGTCACTCAGTATAAACAGGGCAAATTCAAGTTGGTATAATGGGAGGGGTTTGACTCCTTAGTTCCTGTCCTTTCTCCTTCTCAACTCCCTGCAAAGACCTGTAGGGCACAGCTGGGGATGGTGGTGGGAGTGGTGGAAGAGGGGATCTTTCTTGCTCACTGCCTGGAGGGAGGCCAAAGGCTTTGGGGTTGAGATGTAGGGGAGCAGGCAATTCCTTGCTCCGGAGAAGGGAGAGGGAATTTCCCTGAACATTTGGGATCCTCAGGGCTCAGGAAGCAAGAATCCCCAGGCCCAAGGACCCCCATGCAGTTAGTTGCTAGAAAGACTGGCAGGGAAGGAAGGAGCTCGAAGGAGGGAATTCCCCCGGGGCCGAGCCGGATAGGAAGTGGTGAATGGATGGGCTGCAGAAGAGCGGGAAGAAATTCTAAGCCTCTGTTTCGGTGCAATGGGAGCCGGTTTCCAGCCTCTATGGCTGGAGGAGGGCTGGAACAGTGGACGCCGTCCTCATCCCTCTCGGTGCCTCCCTCTGCAGGCGGTGATGGAGAACATGCGGCGAAAGTGCAAGTGCCACGGCACCTCAGGCAGCTGCCAGCTCAAGACCTGCTGGCAGGTGACGCCGGAGTTCCGCACAGTGGGGGCGCTGCTGCGCAACCGCTTCCACCGCGCCACGCTCATCCGGCCGCACAACCGCAACGGTGGCCAGTTGGAGCCCGGCCTCGCGGGAGCACCCTCGCCAGCACCGGGTACTCCAGGGCTGCGCCGTAGGGCCAGTCACTCCGACCTGGTCTACTTTGAGAAATCGCCCGACTTCTGTGAGCGCGAGCCTCGTCTGGACTCGGCAGGCACTGTGGGGCGCCTGTGCAATAAGAGCAGCACGGGTCCAGACAGCTGCGGCAGCATGTGCTGTGGCCGCGGTCACAACATTCTGCGCCAGACGCGCAGCGAGCGCTGCCACTGTCGTTTCCACTGGTGCTGCTTCGTGGTCTGCGAAGAATGCCGCATCACTGAGTGGGTCAGCGTCTGCAAGTGAGCGGGCCCAAGCTCCTCTGGGTCTCAAGAAAGGTTCTCCTCCTGGTGCCTGGCTTCTGCCATTAGCGACCTGGGCCAGGCAGCAGCAGCCTTGGCTCCTGAGAGAGATGGTTGACTCTTAACAGCCCTGAGGGTCTGCAATCACCGGACAGTCCAGATCTGACTGACGTCCATCTACTCACTTCTGTGGGTTCCCCTCTTTCTGTTCCTAGCTCAGGCAGGTGGGGGTGGTAGTGGAGACTGCCCCACACCCTAGGACATGTCACCAAAGCAGCCCAGCCTGGCAGGCCCACCGCCTGTCAACTCTTCTCCCCTTCTCCAGCAGTGTTGGGCAATGCACTGAAGCTGGTGGGCACTGGGAAGAAAACGCAGAAATGGGCGTCATTAGGCTGAAGTGTCTTTCTAAGGGCTCTAGATCTCCCCCTCCACAGACTTCTGCTCCTGTCTTTTTCACTTAACGGATATTTATTTTACACTCTCTTTTTGACACTCTCTGGGGAAAAAGAAGCCTCTGGGAGTTTACAGGCTGATTAAGGGACATGGACAATAAACCAGTAAACACAAACAAGGTTATTCCAGGCAGTGTTATGGGTTATGGGGAAAACTAATCAGGGCTGGGGGTATACACTGATTTGTGGGAAATAGAGACCTTTGTGCTGAAACTGTCAGCCAGGGAGACTTCTGAATTGTGATAGACAGGCTGTGACCTGCAAGGGGAGAGAGAGCCATGGGAAGGTGGGGAAGGGCTTTTCAGACCAGCTATAGAAACCCAAAGCTCTGAGGGGAGAGAGACCTCCACGAGTTGAAAGATCAGCAGAGCAGCCTCTGCCTTTGGAGATTAGAAATCAAGGACTGATAGGAGAGGCCAGAGGACAGGGTAGCCATCAGTACCAGGTTTTATTGAAGAGAAATTTGCAGAGTCTCTTAAGTAGACAGCGGTTGTGCACTGGTTCCCACATGTATGGGGGTCTGGCTGAAATGGAGAAAAGATGACAGCCGGAAAGGATGTTATGGGATGGGGACTACGACTAATACCTAGCTGAGGCCTGAGTTTGGATGGCAGCAGTAGGGATGTCTAGAAGGACCCAGGGACCCAGAGTCCTCAGTGCCAGGATTCTAACCGCCCACTTTGTACCGGAGCTCTTTGCCACAAGCCAGGACGAGTGGCTGTGCCCAGCAGCAACCGATGGCAGAGACAGGAGGCACTCTGAGAGAAGTAATCCCGGGCAAGACCCAGCTCAACCCAGTCAGCGCCCCAGGGAGCAGGTGGGGCCAGGAGGTGCGGCTGGGAATAGGGTGGTGGCAGACTCGCCGCCGTCTGGAGCTGGGCTCTGGAGTCTAGGCAGGGAAGCTTGGGGTGCATAGGAAGCCATTCCGAGCCCTTCATTCCCCCAGAGCCACAGAGGAAACTCCAGTTAGTGAAAACATCCCCACTAGGACTCTGCTAAGCTAGAATTGGGTCGTGCTTGCTTGTATCCATTGTGGTTCAACCCTGACGACTTTCTAGAACAGACCCCCAGGATCTGGTTCACACAGGTTTATCTACTTCATCCAGCCTATTGCTCAGTTACGGCCCTTGCTGGATGTCTCTATTTATCACCTAATGGCATCCATCTTGATAAGCCAAGCACAACAAAGTCTTATCCCAAAGGCCAGTTTGCACAGAGACCCCCACCCCCACCCACTGTTTCCTTGCTGCTATCCCCTGAGGGGTTGATTCTGAAACCAAACTCGTCCTGTTGGCTCTCTAACTTGCTCTCAGCTCCCTGCTGTTTGCTCCATTTCAGCAGCCCCTAGGCGTGCCTAAGGCACCGGGCCCTCTCCAGTGCTTAGTTCTGTTGCCTCAGTAGAGACTTGGGGTTCTCTCCCCACCCCCACCCCTAAACAGTTCCAAAGGCAGGTGGGTGAGAGTCTCAGAGGGAGGAGGGGTAGGCAGGAACAGACAGACACACCTGCCTCATTCCTTTCCTCTTGTTCATCCTGGAGAGAACTCTAGGGGCTGGGTTCCCCCCTTCTTCCCTCCCATCCTAGGGAGGAAGAGAGGTGCGCTGGGGGAATTGGAGGGTAGAGGGATAGTCCCACCCCTAGCAGCATTCACTGCAGCATTAACTTTGACCTCTGCCTTTTGGGGCTTGGGGAAGTGAGTTATCGGATGGAGTTTGGGAATAAGGGGGAAGTTGCACACTGTAGAACATGTTGCCTGGGGGGAGAGAGAGAGAGAGAGAGAGAGAGAGAGAGAGAGAGAGAGAGAGAGAGAGAGAGAGAGAGAGAGAGAAGGGCAGAGGTAGGGCAGGGAACTGGACACTGAGCTTCAAGGGACCCCAGTGGTCAGAATCAATGGTCTGATGTATGCTAGTGTGACCTGTAAAGTTGGGAAAGGGGCAAAATTATTGTTTCCCCAAGCCACCGTCACACAGCCTCCCTGGTCTGGACCACAAGGCTGGGCCTGTGATAGCAGAGTGGCCTATGGGACTCCTTAGAGGGAGGTGTGGAGGCGATGCAGGTGGGAGGGTGGGTGCTGTGCTTGCGCACGCTGGCTGGAGCCTACAGCGGGAAGCGCGTACTGGTTGAAAACAGGTGGAAATGGGATTCTGAAATGAATGCAAGCCCAGGGCGAAGGTGGGCTGGAGAACTCGCCCGCTGCGAAATTTGGAATGGGAACAGAAAGTGACCAGGGATTCTTCCAAGGAAGAAAAGACCTCCCTCCTTCCCGTGCACTTTCGACCTGGTTGTCTTTTTTTCAAAGGCAGAACTGAGGACTAATGTCGAGAAAGGAGGGAGGTAGGGATCTAACTAACAGCAAATGGGGCTGGTGTACTGATGGACAGAGTGCTGGCTTTAGAGGTCAGGGAGAAACGGCCGGCTGGAGTAGGATGAGGATCCAGGCATCTGGCTTTTCAGTCGCCAGGGGTCCTCAAGGAGGAGGGCACTCAACAATAGACTTGCCATCTGTAGAGGAAGTACCTGGGCGAGAAGCATGGTCAAGGCCATCATCCAGGAGCTCCTTCAATCTTTCTCTGAATTAATGCTCCCCCAGCTCGCCTCCGGCAGGGGGCCTTCCACCCTGGAGAGTGGCCAGGCTCCAGTCGCAGCCCCCCTCCTCCCTCCCCCCTCCTCTCCTGTGGTTGCCGGCAGCTGCCTGCGGTCGCCCCATCCCTTGTGCTCAAGGCACGGGGACTTTCCAACAGGGGAAAAAATGACTTAATGAGAGTGGGAGCCGGGGGCGGGAGGGACAGGTCCCTGTAATCACAGCTCCACTGTGGGGCCTGCCTACCTCCCGGTCCTTCCCAGCTTCCTGCTGCCAGCGCCCGCCTTGGGTTCTGCTGGGGGAGGGGGACAGGCTGGCGACCCGGAGATCCTTGTTCAGGTGGTAGGATCTCTGGGGCCCTTGGGCTGCCTTTTCTTTCTGAAAAGGCATGAGTTGCTTGAGGGAAGAACCCGGGACACCCCAGAATCCCTCTCTGGATCCTGTCCAGAATGAATTCGAAGAGTAAGGGGTACCAAAGAGAACCCTTTGCTGTTTCGAGACTGCGCACTTCGCAACGCCCCCGGTTGCCGTGGCAACCAGGGCAGCCGAGGTGTGTCCGTAGGCTTGGGAGATGTCCCCCCCCCCCTCTTACACGCCGCCTGCAGGGCCAGGCCCCGCTGCTGTGGTGCGCGGGGGTGGGGGTGTGCCGTTACCATGGCAAGGGTGAGCTAGAAGGGCACATTCTTCCCCAGGGTGGGAGCGCCCTGGGGACACGAGAAGGGGGGTGACGGGGGCGGCAGAAAGGGGAGCAGAGGATGGTCAGAACAAGGGAGGAGTTTCGGACAAGATGAACCAGGGTTTCTAAGGTTGGGGTGGGGAGTTTGGAATCTGTCCTCTCTCCTACTCCTGCTCTTCTGAGGTGTCCTCCTCCTGCTGCTGAACCCGTCTTGGGGTTCAAAGCCCCGAGGCCTCCGTTTCCAAGGAAAGAACTTCCAATAATCGACCAAACCCCTTTTGACTATTCCTGGTCGGGGTTTTGACTATTCCTTGTCGGGCCTGTGGAGCTAAGAGGCCTGTCCCACTCCACTCCCAGTAGCGCTGAAGCCCAGACTTCTAGCCATTGCCCTGAAATTAAGCCCCTTGCCCGCCTCTGTGCCACCCGCCCGGCCTCTGCCTGCACAGCAGGAATATCTTGGAGACCTCGAGAAGGCTGGGGGATGGGGACAGCAGGCACATCACGAGGTTGAGATCCTGAGGGTGTCCTTGACCCCAGGGTCCTCATCTGGAACTCGGGCTGCAGCTGTGTGTGTGTGTGTGTGTGTGTGTGTGTGTGTGTGTGTGTGTGTGTGTGTGTGTTGCAACGTCTGGGATCCAAGGCTGTGTGTACTCAAAAAGTTCAAGGCTCCTGTAGCCTATTCTCTTTTCCACCGCAGGCTGCCGCGTGGGTCTCTCCTGGCCCCACGCCCTGACCGATGGACCCAGCTTGGTTTTGCTGAGCCAACCACAGGGCAGCCTCCAGCAAGTAACTGATGTTTTGTGGAAATCCCTAAACGGCGCCCTCTTTGGGCTTAAGAGTTCTTTCCCCCTTTCTGTCCAGCAAAGGAAAACAATCAGGGAGTCTGCATAGAATCCATTGGAGCGTTCTGCCACCACCCTGTCCCCTGCCGTTCTTTCTCTCTATCCTGCGGGCCAGTCTGCAGGGGCTCCAGTAAAGCTTCGCGCCTCCCGCAGTCCAGCTACTCACATCTGGTTGGCAGCTGGGAACCGCCCACCACAAACTACTGAGGACATGGCGCCCTCTGTTGGTGCGAACTGGAGAAGCATTAGCTTTCAGGCCTGTGTTGTGTTCCTCTGCGGCAGAGGGTCCAGGGTTTCCACTCCTGATGCATTGGCCTCGGGTACCAATCATTTCTTTGCCTGTGGGAAACCCTACACACTCTGACTCGCGTCGCTCCAAAAATCCTACCATACAGGCTCTTTGTTTTCTGCCCGACACGATCTTGCTGACCCTCTGTTCTGCATGCGTGTGTGCCTAAAACCCAGCCTAGTGACTTAGCTAAGGTCGCAAGCTCTGACTTCAGGATGTCATTTCACGCCCCACGATGACTGCCCACCCCCAGCTTTCCCGAGCTTAATGTAAAAGTCCTAAATTAGGAACATGGTTACATAAATAACGACATATTTGTTATTTAATTCCTTGCTCTGTCCTTTAAATGAAGTGGTTGAAGTATAGTTAGAGGTTGATTTGGTGATGCAGTGTTTGCTCTACCTGGGAAAGGGTACATTAACAAAAAATATCACGATACAGGGTCTCCCTTTAATGTAAAGAAATCGGACAGGCATCCAAGAGCTGAATTATTTGGGTTGAGGGATTATAGGTGGTTTAAAATTTGTTCACTGGCTACTCGGGGGTCATGATGGGCAGCAAGATGGCTTCCGCCACCAGGGTCGTGCAGGTAGTGAAGCCACATGCTCCGTTAATAAAGTTCCCTAATAGAAGAGACAAACCTAAGCTCAGTGCCTCAGACGCTTTGAGCTTTGAGATCTGCTGCGCTACCCTCCCACTCCTCTGTAATTTCCCAGCATTCTTTTTTTTTTTTTTCCGGAGCTGGGGACCGAACCCAGGGCCTTGCGCTTGCTAGGCAAGTGCTCTACCGCTGAGCTAAATCCCCAACCCCAATTTCCCAGCATTCTAAAGGAAATTTGTCCCCAAATTTACTGGTGCATCAGGGGCCACCAGACACTGCAGAATTAATAAAATCATTACCTCAGAAATACAGGAGGAAACCTATGTCTCAGGAGGAAATGGAATTTATCCAGCGTGGGGGTCCAGAGTGATCGTCGTTGTGGCTGCTGCTTGTCACCAGGCAGAAGGATTAGCTTTACAATAAAGGACTTCCACAATGTCAAATGAAAAGTCATATATTAAACAACCTTAATAAATGTCCTGTAAGCAGAATGAAGTATAGAAACTCCAGGCGGTCACTTGAATCTCCTACCTTATGTATCTTGGTCACTTCCCCACAAGCTGGCCTATACACTTATGAAAGTCTACATTTTTATATATTTGGTTGTGAGCCTAGCCTTTAACGGCTGAGCCATCTCTCCAGCCCAAGTCTACATTTTTTTTTTTTTTTTGGTTCTTTTTTTCGGAGCTGGGGACCGAACCCAGGGCCTTGTGCTTCCTAGGCAAGCGCTCTACCACTGAGCTAAATCCCCAGCCCCCCAAGTCTACATTTTTAAATGCTAGCCTGTTAACTTACTCTTGATTATGAAGTGTTACCAGTGATGAGCTATTAAAAGCACATGGTATCTAAAAAAAAAAAATTTGTTCACTGTTTATCAGTATTTTTCTTTTGTTTAAAATGAGCCTATTTTACTTGGTCATCGTAATGATTCCATACACTGAATATTTTGGTCCAAAAGCGAATATTTTGGTCACACTATCTTTTTGAAAAGGTTTAAAACACTCTAGGGGAGGAGGCAGTTAGATATCTATGAGTTTGAGGTTAGCCTGGTCTAAATATCTAGTTCTGGCCAGTCAAGGCTACATAGAGAACCTTGGCTTTTTTTTTTTTAACGGAGGTGTATAACAACAACAACAACAACAGCAACAACAGCAGCAACAACAGCAGCAACAACAGCAGCAACAACAGCAGCAACAACAGCAGCAACAACAGCAGCAACAACAGTGCCTGCAGTGACCCACGGAGGCCAGAAGAGGGCTTCAATTCCCTGAAACTGGATGCCAGGCAGCTGTGAAAGGCAGCAACATGAGGGCTGGACCTAAACCCAGGTGGTTTGGAAGAGTAGTTCTTGCTCCTAACCAGAGAGCGGTCTCTCCAGTTACCTCTGGTCAGTCCTAAAAAAAATACATACATACATGCAATACTCAATGGACTCATATTTATAGATTTATCCTCACCCCCGCCTCTCTTTCTCTCTGTCTGTCTCTGTCTCTCTGACTCTGACTCTGTCTGTCTCTGTCTGTCTGTCTGTCTGTCTGTCTGTCTGTCTGTCTGTCTGTCTCTCCCTCCCTCCTTCCATCCTATAGATCTGGATATAGAACTCTCAGCTCCCTCTCCAGCACCATGCCTTCCTGCCTGCTGCCAAACTTCTGAAGTGTAAGCCAGCCCCAATTACATGGCTTCCTTTATAAAAATTGCCGTAGTCGTGGTTTCTCTTCACAGGAATAAAACCCTAAGAGAGACAGTCCTTGAGTCAGGGATGTACCCAGTGTTGTCTGTAATGATGGAATTATTATTCTCCTCTAAGACTTCTGTATAAAGATGCTGCCACAAGGAGCAACACAGAAAATTGGTGAAAAGTCTCACACTTTCTCCTTGTTCTTCGGTCCACTCGGTCTTTGCACCAATGTGCATCTGCTGCCCTATCTTGTGACCCTTTAGTGTTTTTGGACATCCTTCCGCCTGGTTTCCCTCTCACTCTTCCCTGTCTCAGGGATTCTTTACTCTCCTCTGCCTGCCTGCACTCCAGATACTGGCGATTGAATCCAGAACTTCACAAATACTAGGCGAGGAGGATCTACCACTGAGACACACTGCTAGTCCCACGTTTGCCTTTGGAAACTATTTGAAGGATACAGAAATGCTAGAACAGTGGAACAGAGAATGTGTGCCTTTGTCGAACCACAGGAGTAAGTTGCCCAGGTGTAACCTTGTCATCCCTAGTGCTCTAGGATATGTGTTCTTCAAATAGACACTCTCCTTCTAGCCCAACATGATGCTCCCAATCAGGAAATTAGCCTTGCTTCACCAGTGCTGCCGGACTCCCAGCCCTTGTTAGACTTCTGTCATTTTGGGCCAGTGCTATTTTCTGGAACAAAAGGCTCTAGTCCTGAATTATTCATCCCATTGAATTCTGTCTTTCCAGTGTCCTTCCATCCGACATAATAGCAACACTTTACTTTCACGACCAGGACAATTTAGAAGATTACAGACCCGTTGTGTTGTAGAACATTCCTCCATGTGGATTTGTCTGTTGTTTTCATGACTAAATGTGGGTTATGCATCTTTGGCAACAATACTACAGATGTTAAATCTTTCTCTCATTGCCCTATTATTTATTCCGATGCTTAAAATTCCCTCGATTTGCTCCAGTTGCCAAGCTGGTTTCTGTCTCTGTGAATTTATTGAGCACTTCCTTATCTTATGGCCTGGTGTTTTCTCTGCCCCAGTCTTGACACCAGTCATTTTTGACAAGCAACACTTTTTTCTCTTGATGGTAGATTAAACGTGGAAACTGACACTTGCATTCCAGGTCAGCTCGCTGTTCCTGGGGTGCCACTGCCTCCAGAACTCTCAGTTGACAGTGTTAGGAAATATGTTTAATCATATAAACAGCTGTCTCTGTGCTGGTCAAGCTATCATCTCTCCAACCATCCAACCTATTGGTCATCACTGACCCATGAAGAAAATAATGGCCTCACCTTTAATTCTCCCACAAACCAGTTTTCACTTTCTCTTTTTTTCCCTTTTGTATTTCGTTCTCTCTCCTTGCCACTGTCACTTCATTGACTCCCCTTACAGGTGTTATTGCCCTCCATTCTAGGCTTCCAGAACCTCTGCTCTCCCATAGTTCCCTTTGCCTACAGCAGGGATATCCTAGCACATCATTTCGGTCTGCCTATATCAAGAGTTTGTTTGTTTGTTGTTTGTTTGTTTGTTTTGTTTTGTAGATTCATTTATTTGTTTTAGGTAAGTACACTGTAGCTGTCCTCAGACACATCAGAAGAAGGCACCAGATCCCATTACAGATGGTCGTGAACCACCATGTGGTTGCTGGGAATTGAACTCAGGACCTCTGGAAGAGCAGTAGTGCTCTTAACTGCTGAGCCACCTCTCCAGCCCCAGCTCTGTGTTTCTAATATGAGGGCTAGAATTGAGTACATAGTAGATGCTCAATAAATATGGTTGAATGAAGAAATAAATGAACAGCTATGGAAATGACTGCTAATCTGTCTTTGGCCCGGCTGTCCTTCTTAAGATCTTTTCTGAAATGCTACCCGCCAGCTAGATGTGTAAGCACTGCAAAGCAAGCTTTATTAATGCAAATTCGTTATTTAGCTGTGTATTTGCTAATCTAAGAACGGAGCACTTTTTTCCTCACAGCTATTCTTTTTTTGGATGTTTCGTCATTCCTGGTACACAACAGACACTTAATATGTGCTGAGTCAATGAAGGCCTGTTCCCTTTAAGCCAGTTCCCTGCAAATGACTCTTTTCCTCTTGTAACATCATCTTCCCACCACCCAGTGCCAGAGTTGCTGTCACCTTGGACTCGCCTGCCTGTTTTCTTTTCCTTATTCACATCAACGGACATCCCATTCCTGAGTCAATGCTCTCTGGACCGCTCGTTCTCTTCTCCCTCTTCAATCTATCGTCATTAGAACCTTCTAGCTTCCTCTTCCATAACATGCATGCCGTGTCCTCCCACTGAAGCTCTCAATGGATCTCTGTACTAATTAAGGCTCTTAATTGCAGACAACAGAAATGGAGTCTGATTCACTTACAAGGAAGAAGAATTTCCTGAATGATATTGAGTAACTCCCAGAGTTGACGGGAAACTCAGGAATCAAGTTTGTGGCCTAGAGTTGTAAATCAGTTGGTAGAGGGCTTTTGCAGTTGACCTGAAGACCTGAGATTGATTCCTAGCACCACAGAAAACTATGTATAACAGTGATGCATGTCTGGGAGGCTGAGCTAGGAGGACCAGAAGTTCAAGTCGTAGGCCAGTCTGGGGTAGATGAGAATATCTTTTTTATTAATTGATTTATTTTTAAATTTTACATGCATTGGTATTTTGTCTGCATTTGTGAAGGTGTCTGGTTCCTTAGAACTAGAGTTACAGGCAGTGGTGGTGTATCATGTAGGTGGTGAGAATTGAACTCAGGTCCTCTGGAAGAGCAGCCAGTGCTCTTAACCATTGGCCCATCTCCCAAGGATAAAGAATGTCTTTAAAACAAACAAACAAACAAACAAACAAACAAACAAACAAACAAACATCAATCTAGAGAAGTGGGTAGGAGCTGAAAAAAACTCAGGCACCTGAAACATCAACCAAGTCCAGTCTCAGGAGGACGTGGGATAGCAGGCTGCAGAGGCTGAGTCTTCAAAGAGCTACAGCTACTGATACAGCTACAGTGACAGCAACAGAGACAGCTACTGCTACAGTGACAGTGACAGCTACAGCTACAGCTACAGTGACAGCAACAGCTACAGCTACAGTGACAGCTACTGCTAGAGCTACCCCTCAGACAGCTACCTCAGCCTGGACACAGCCCGTTGCTGTTTCTGCAGTGAACTGTAAAGCAGGATGACTCTCTGAGTCACTTGTAAAGATCCAGGGTCCTGAGTGGGAGCATTGGTTGACCTTCCTGCCAGTGGCCAGGGGAACAATTTCCCCTAAAGAAATTTCCACTCTAGAGCACTTGCCTAGCGAGCGCAAGGCCCTGGGTTTGGTCCCCAGCTCCGAAAAAAAGAAAAAAGAAAAAGAAAAAAAAAAAGAAATTTCCACTCAGAGGATTGTCTAGCACAGAATAGGAGATCTGATGATGAGCCCCGCTGTGCACCCATACATAGGCCTTTGGGTATGCCGCTGGGGCCCTCCACCATCTTCCAGGATCACTCTCATTCTCTCCCTTGCACACAGAGTTCCTCTGAAGCACAACTGCACGTCCTTCCTGCCTCAGCTCCTTCAGCAGCTGGTCTCCCATGACCCCTGCCTCCACCTGTGTGCTGTCTCCTCCGTCTGGATCCGGGCTGACCCTAGGTTCTGTGGTCTGCGTATGAGGTGGCTGCGTTGGACTCATTCTATTTCTCATTACCCTCATGACCTGGGACAAGATTAACTTTTCAGGTCTCCCTATTGCCTCTGCTATACGCAAATAAAAGCACCCATCTCCCAGAATTATTAATAATATCTTAAAGCATTTTTTATTTTACATATATGAATACACTGTAGCTGTCTTCAGACACACCAGAAGAAGGCATCAGATCCCACTACAGATCTCTCCAGTTCTTTTTTTTCGGAGCTGAGGACCGAACCCAGGGCCTTGCGCTTCCTAGGTAAGCGCTCTACCACTGAGCTAAATCCCCAGCCCCCAGTTCTTTAATGGAGTTTTTACTCTCTCTCTCTCTCTCTCTCTCTCTCTCTCTCTCTCTCTCTCTCTCTCTCTCTCTCTCTCTCTCTGTGTGTGTGTGTGTGTGTGTAGGTTAGAGAACAACCTTATGGAATTGATTCTTTCAACCTTTGCATAGGAAACTCAGGTCATCAGACTTAGCATTAGGCAATCACTTTTACCCACTGAGTCATCTTACCAGTTCCCCCATGGTATTTTTTTCAATTAAAAAGACGGGGCTGGGGATTTAGCTCAGTGGTAGAGCGCTTGCCTAGGAAGCGCAAGGCCCTGGGTTCGGTCCCCAGCTCCGAAAAAAAGAACCAAAAAAAACAAAAAAAAAAAAAAAGACTTCATGTGTGTGTGTGTGTGTGTGTGTGTGTGTTTGTATATGTTTATGTGTTTGTGTATGTATATGTGTTGTGTATGTATATGTGTTTGTGTATGTATATGTGTTTGTGTATGTTTATGTGTTTGTGTATGTATATGTGTTTGTGTATGTATATGTGTTTGTGTATGTATATGTGTTTGTGTATGTATATGTGTTTGTGTATGTTTATGTGTTTGTGTATGTGTTGTGTATGTATATGTGTTTGTGTATGTTGTGTTTGTGTTTGTGTATGTATATCTATATGCATTTGTATATGTGTATGTATACGTGCTTGTGTATGTGTATTGTATATACGTATGTGTGTGTATATGTGTATATGCACCACTTGAGTGCCTGCCCCAGTATAGGCCTGAAGGGAGAACAAGATCCCTTGGAACTGGAGTTACACACATAGCAAATCATAATGTGGGTGCTGGGAATTGAACCTGGTGCTCTGCCAGAGCAGCCAGTGCTCTTAACCTACAAGCCACCTGCTTATCCTGCCTGCTTCTCCTAGAATTATTTTTAAAGGCAAGGTCACTGTGTATTCCAGGTTGGCCACAAACTCTAATTCTCCTGCCTGTGTTTTCTGGGAACTGGAATTACAGGCATAAGCCATCATATTTAGCTTACAATGACTCTGAATATATTATGCCAAAAAGTCTTCATTTGTCTGTATTGAGTGGGACTCCTAAGGACTCCACATTTATGAAGAACGAGACTTACATATTTACATTTCTGGGAGTCCTGTTTTTATCAGTGTCACACGGGTTTAATGGCATCTATGTAATGGGACTTCTTGGCAGAACTACTTTGTTCTGTCGGGCAATACTGCCTCCTCCTGGTGGAACTTTCGGATTCTTGAGCCTTGTGCTTTAAGCTACATGGCACCAGGAATCTTTTGGATGTCTATATTTAGGGTCTGGGGTTGAGTAAACACGTATAGTGGGGTGGGAGAGAGTGGTGAACACTGGACTGCTGGCAGGAGCAGAACCCCCACTCCCCACTTCACAGCTAATCAACAGGAGAATGGGGCCTTGCTGGGGGAGGGGCAGGATACCAGACGTAGAAGATGGGAGCCCACAAGGCTGGGCATGGCTATCCTATCGTTCAGTACATCCCCAGTGGGTGCACTGAAAATGTTTAAAATGCTTTCTCACCTCCAATGCAGAGGATGGGGCAGCCGGAGGGGAACAGAGAACACAGCCCACCTCAGAAGGACAGAAGGAGACCCTGAGGTGGGTAGCAGGCCTGTCCACATGAAAGTCAGCTCCCTGGGGGCCACTTCCTCCTGAAGGCAGGATTCACAGGGAGATCTTGGAGGTTGCAGCAGAGTGTAAACCATAGGATCCAGTTAAATCCTACAAAAGCAGGCAGAACAAATTCATATTAGAAGGCAGGACAGTGGTTACGCTTACAGCAGTAGGGCTGACTAGAAGGGAACATGGCCCTGGGAACTGGTATTACTCTATATATTGTGTTTATTTTGTGTAAACTGCAGGCACCTTTAAGAGGTGCACACTTTTCTGTATGTGATTTTAGTGACACAAATACATAACTTTTGGGGAAAAGCAGACAAACAACCATGTCTCTCTTCAAGCCCTTTGGAGTGACACCAGATCTGAGAGGAAACAGCTGAGTAGGTTGGAGGTGGCGACCAGCTGGTGTCTGGCCAGATTTATTTGATTTCTTCCTCTGTTCATTCACTTGTGGTTTCAGCACCTCCCACACGTAGTACAACACTTAAGGGGCCAAAGAAGAATTAATAGTTCTAGTTCCCATCTACTGAGAGCGTGCTATGGAATAAACAGGAGTGTTTCTCTAACCCAATGTACCTATGATAAATTACTATTATCCCTTGTATTGGCTGAAGGAGGAATCTCAGAATGGTTAAGCAAGCTGTTCACAGCTGCACAGCCTCCCCATATATATATGTACATACACACACACACACACACACACACACACACACACACACACACGGATTATCATGTGCTACTGAGGCTGTGGGGACTCAAATCTGGGCAAGGGCATTCCCTAGAAAATCCAAGAGGTAGAGAGACCTGTTGATAATTGCTGCACTACAAAAAACGAGGTCTTAGAGCTGCGGTGGGGCCAAGTTTTAACTTTTGTCAGCAATCGACAGGCCTTGCTTGGCAGGTTCCTTCGCTCCTGGAAGCCTTAATTTGCCGAGTTCCAATTCAAGAGTAGGGGAGGGGGGGCTGGAGAGATGGCACTGACTGCACTGACTGCTCTTCCAGAGGTCCTGAGTTCAATTCCCAGTAACCACATGGTGGCTCACAACCATCTGTAATGAGATCTGATGCCCTCTTCCGGTGCGTCTGAAGACAGCTACAGTGTACTTACATATAAATAAATAAATCTTAAAAAAAAAAAAAAGAGTAGGGGAGGAAAAAGCATGCATCTCTGTAGGAGTTACTGTGAGGACTAGATTACACGGAGAGAGACCAGTGTTATGCACCCAAAGCACAAAGGTGACCCAGGAGGGTCACCGCCTCCTGGTTCGAATCTTTAGGGCTAGTCGTACTTTAAAAAGAATCAGTGGGCTTTAGTAACCTTGTTCGTGCTAATGCACACAGTCCATGGAAAAGCTGCGACCCCAGGAACCAGCACAAGCAGCAGACAGTGGGGGAGTTGGGGGAGCGCTGACCCGGGTTGACCCCAGCCGGGGGGGGGGGGGGGGGGAGAGAGAGAGAGAGAGAGAGAGAGAGAGAGAGAGAGAGAGAGAGAGAGAACACTCGCTATCGCGAGACCTCGCGAGATCTCCGACCGGAGTGCTGAAGTGAGAGGCGAGCCCAGCGGCGACAGTGCCTTTTAAGCTGGCGCGACTGTCGCGCTGGTCCACGGAAGTCTGGCTCACCCGCTGCAGTGGAGCTGGGTCTGCGGAGACCCGGGCATGGGGTTGGAATCCTGCAGCCCCCGTGGGCCTCCTGCCCACAGAGCTCCCGAAGAGCCCGTGCAGGGTTGCAGGTGACTGGCTTTCTGAACTCTCCTTCACCCAGGCCTTTAAGTGGCCATGGAAGGAGCCTTAGCCACATTCTCAAACGGTCTTATTTGTATACAATTATTAAAACGTAGTAGAGAGCCTAATATTGCAACCGCTTGAATTTGGGATCTGGGGACATCCAAGTGGCTTACGGGCACTTCGAAGAAGGGAATACTCTGAATTTGAGTTTAGTAGGATGTATTAATGTAGCGTGTATGCATGGACTTTATTACTAGTGTTTCCAGGGGAGACGTGGCCCGGAGGGACAGCCTCTCATCCACACTGAACTGAATTATGAACCTGATGTGAATGTGCTAGAGGTCCTTTGTACCTAGGCGCACAGCATCAGAATTGGGAAATAAAAAAGACTGCACAAAACAAAATGAAAATCCTTGACATCATAGATCATAGAGAAAAGAAGCTTGAGAAGAATTTTCCCCCAAATTAACAACTGTTTTGAAATAATAATTCAAACTAGCAATTCCATAAATTTCAACCCCTTTACTCTTTTGGCTACCAAGGGAGACTGTGGTCCAAAACTTAGGAAATTCCAGAAATAATTTATCGTTGAAACTTTTGTTTTAACTCTTTGACAACTTTTTATACATGTGCTGGCTGGTTCTTATGCTAACTTGACGCAAGCTAGAATCAGTTGGGAAGAAGGAACCTCGATTGAGAAAATGTCCCCACCGGATGGTGCGTTTTCTTGACTGTTGATTGACGTGGGAAAGTCCAGCTTGTGGACTTCGAGGCTTTAGGTGCTGTAAGAAAGTAGACTGAGCAAGCCACAGGAACAAATTTAAGTTAGTACCTACTCCTCCGCTGCCTCTGCTTCCGTTTCTGTCTTCCGGTTTTTACCTCGACTTTCACTGATGATGGACTGCAAACTGTAAGATGAGATCCAAGATGCCTGTCTTGGTTGTTTATCACAGCAATAGAAATAATTAACAATCATGAATGTGATGTATTTTTATAACCCACACCCTATCCCTAAGTAGGTGGGGCTTTGTTGGAGTGGGTGTGGCTTCATTGGAGTGGGTGTGGCTTCATTGGAGGAAGTGTGTCACTGTGGGTTAGGCTTTGAGGTCTCAGATACTCAAGCTGGCCCAGTGCCTGCCTGCCACCCTCCTCCGACCCTCCCGTTCCCCCTCTCCCTCCCCTCCCTCTTCTTCCTGTAAATCCAGATGTAAAACTCTCAGCTCCTTCTCCAGCACCGTCTGCCTGCATACCACCATACTTCCCACCACAATGATAATAGACTAAACTTCTGAACTGTAAGCCAGCCCTAGTTAAATGTTTCCTTATAAGAGTTGTCACAGTCATGGTGTCTCTTCACAGCAGTAGAAACTCTAACTGAGACAATGGTCATAACTTTTCTTTTTTTTTTTTTTTTTTTTTCTTTTTTCTTTTTTTCAGAGCTGGGAACCGAACTCAGGGCCTTGCGCTTGCTAGGCAAGCGCTCTACCACTGAGCTAAATCCCCAACCCTGGTCATAACCTTTCAAAACAAAAACATGGTTGCTGTTTCCTGGAATGGGCGGTATAGAACCATTTGTAGTTAAGGTTACAGGTGGGGTGTAGCCTGTTCTTGAGAAACAGGTTCAATGGGAAAAGAATGAACCCACTTTGTCATTATTGTAGGATGGCTTTAAAGCCTAAGATGGAGGCTGGTTCATCACCGGATACCCACACCCCAAGAAAAGTGACCCCCAGCCCACCCCGGTAGCCATTAACTGCAAGTAGTTCCTCATGAGTGTGGGGGCTCGTGTGCTCCTCCTCTGTGTGTGCTGGGAAGTTGATGGGTCCCATTGTGTGCAGGTGGCCACGGCTGCTGTGACTTAATGAAGTTACAGAACCCTGACATGTCCAGAAAACAGCACCTCCCAGCTCTCCTCCGTCCATGGGTATAACATTCTCCCAGCTTCCTCTTCCACAGGGTGCCCCAAGTCTCTGAGGTGGTAACATAGATGTCGTCTGTAGCACGCAACTACCTCTTCTCAGTGCGTTGAGCAGTTGTGAATCTTGGAATTAACTGCCCACTGTAGGAAGAAACGTCTGTGACTGAGGCAGGAGGCAGCACTAACCTATGGTGTTCTGGATAGTTTTATATCCACTTGACACAAGCTGGAGTCACCAGAGAGGAGGGAGCCTCAACTGAGGAAATGCCTCCTTAAGATCCAGCTGTAACACTTTTTCTTAACGAGTGATTGATGAGGGAAGACCCAGCCCACTGTGGGTTGGCTGATGGTCCTGGGTTCTATAGAGAGCAGGCTGAATAAGACATGAGGAGCAAGCTTAAGCAACACCCCTTCATGGCCTCTGCCTCAGCTCCTGCCTCCAGGTTCCTGCCCTGTTCTGACTCTCTTCAGGGACGCACAGTGATGTGGAAGAAGCCAAATAAACCCTTTCCTCCCCGTGACTCACAGTATTTCTTCACAGCAATGTCAAAATCTACCTGAGACAGATGGATACCAACAAATACAAGCAAACATTTAGAAGGTACTTTGACATGTCTTTCCCACAAAACAACAATAGTAGTTTCCCTTCTAGGGGCTATGACTCCCTAGCCTAACTAGGTTTACGGTACCAAGCCTGAAGTTTTTCCTGTGGAGGGAGCCTCAAATCCAATTGGACCTTAGTTAATTATCCCATAATGCTCGTACCACTAATTCACCAGTGGGAAATCCATAGACTTCTGTTTGGTTTGTTGGCTTTTCTGTCTCTCTCTTTTTTTTTTTTTTTTTCAGAGCTGGGGACCGAACCCAGGGCCTTGCGCTTGCTAGGCAAGTGCTCTACCACTGAGCTAAATCCCCAACCCTGGTTGGTTGGCTTTTCGAGGCAGGGTTTATTAGTGTAGCCTCAGCTGTTCTGGAACTTGCTCTGTGGACTAGGCCTCTAACTCAGAGATCTGCCTGCCTCTGGAATCAATAGTGTGTGCCACTACCTAGCTGGGAAATCTATAGTTTCAAATAACTCTTACTAGTCTTATTATTAGTTGTTAGTATCTTGTCAATCTGTGGTCTAGGGTTCATTTATTCTACCCACATAGAAATTATAGTTAAAAATCTGTGATGGTATATGCCTTTAATTCCAGTACTTGGGAGGTAGAGGCAGGAGGATTAAAGGCCCCAAAGCGAATTTGAGGTCAGCCTGGGATACATGAAACTTATCTTAGGATGGGAGGCGGAAGAGAAAAGAAAAGCAAATACAAGAATAAATTGTGAGTCAATGAGGAAACATTAGCCAGTGCTGGCAATCCTGGCCTTTAAGCACTCAAGGTCTAGAGGCTGGACTCCATTAAGCTCTGAGGTAGGGGCCTAGGTTACAGAATTAGAGTCCAGAAATTTATGGGCACATCTTGAAGGCTTAGCGTTCTGGCTTTTAAGCCCGGCATTTGGCAGCCACTGTGAACCGTTGACTTGAGCAGCACTGGGAGGCAGCAATGGGCAACAGCGAGTGATTGAAGGTAGTGGCTTCCTTCTTGAACAGGCCTCTCGAGGTTGGGGTTTAGCTCAGTGGTTAGAGCGATTGCCTAGGAAGCGCAAGGCCCTGGGTTCGGTCCCCAGCTCCGGAAAAAACAAACAAACAAACAAACAAACAAACAAACAAAAAAAACCCAGATTCACTTGAACAGGCCTCGCACTGCTCAAGTACAAGGATTGCGTCTCTGGGACTAGGGTGTTGAGACCCTTGACCCTTAAAACCTGGCTTCTCCCTAGCACTAGGGCCTGCAACCTCTTGTCCCTAAGCTTTTCTCAGCCCTCAGCCCCTCTGTTTCCTGTAGTTTCTGACCTGACCACTATCTAGAATTCCTTAGCTGTCTTCTCAAGACTACTGCTGCTGTGCTCCTGCAACTGCTGTGCCCACCGACAGCGCTCTGCCGCCATGTTTGTCACCCTCTCTTGGTATTACGAGCTCAGCTTATTCCATGAATTATGAAGGTCAAAAGTAGGCAAGGAAAGGCCACTGGAGAGAAGCTGCTTATTGGGCCTAATGTTGCAGCACGGCGAAGGGGTCAGCAGGGAGGTGTCTACCCAGTGACTCACAAAGTTAGTCTAAGGGCCTGCTTGCATAGCTAGAAGGAGGTCTGTCAGTTACTGTCCTCCTCGCTGTGACTAAATACCTAGCAGAAACAGAGGGGCAGGGCTTAGTTTGACTTTGTCACAACCAGGAACGCACGGCAGAGTGGCTCTTCTGTGACAGGTTGTGGTGAAGGCTTGTTCATGTGGTTACCAACCAGAAAGCAGGGATGTCAGGCTGGTCTATAACTGTCAAAGAACCACCCATCTGTGACCCATATCTGCCAGCCAGAGCCAACTCCTGAAGATCCCACCACCTTACACAACAGTGCTAGCATCTGGGACAAGATGCCATTAAAAAAACATGAACCTCTGGGCGACATTTCAGGTTCAAAGCATAACGGAACAGATCAAGTCTATCTGTGCCAAACATGCGAGTCCTTCATTCAGACTCTGAGCCACATTCCTATCAGTCACAGCAGCCCCTAATAAAAGCAGAGGAGTGCATTTTTTTTTAAATTTATTTTTTTTTTAAGATTTTATTTTATTGTATATGAGTACACTGTAACTGCCTTCAGATGCACCAGAAGAGGGCATCAGATCTCATTACAGATGGTTGTAAGCCACCATGTGGTTGCTGGGATTTGAACTCAGGACCTCAGGAAGAGCAGTCGGTGCTCTTAACCACTGAGCCATCTCTCCAGCCCGAGGAGTGCATTTATACCAGCAACTGTCCACTTCTTATACCGCCAGGGCAAATAGTCTCTTCTGGCCTGAGTGGAAATGGCTGTAGGGTCTTTTAGAATTCACCAAGGTCTGTGATGATAAAAAGTCTGGGGCAAGCTGTTTTGAAGCAATCACAAATGGGAAATTGCATTCTAGACCTGGAGTTGTCTGTCTGTCAGCAGCAAACAGCTGTGGTTCCTGTATAGCTTCCTCAAGGTACCTACGGAGTGTTCCGAGTAACTGCTGCTGGATAGAGACAGTTTGCCTCACTGCTTGGAAGACAGTCCTTTGGCCAAGACAACTGACACACCAGGGAAGGGAATAAAAACCATTAATTAGAGGGTGGTTACAATAAAAGCTTATTGTCAACATTTTTAAAATGTTTATTTAATATATGTGAGTACACTGTAGCTGTCTTCAGACACCCCAGAAGAGGGCATCAGATCCCGTTACAGATGGTTGTGAGCCACCATGTGGGTGCTGGGATTTGAACTCAGGACCTCTGGAAGAGCAGTGAGTGCTCTTAACCGCTGAGCCGTCTCTCCAGCCCTATTGTCAACATTTTAACAGCAGTTTAACAGTATCTCACAGGGCCCCTTAGCTGCTACTCCAGTACCTCAGTGAAATGTGTCTCATTGTGACTGATTTAGAAATTAAAATTTATTAAAGGTATGTGTATAGTGAGGGAAACAGTGTGCAGAGGGATGGGTACCGTGGGCAGCCTCAGGAACCACGGGGCTGTAGATTATCCCCTGAGGATAAGGGCTGCACTGCTGTAATAACATGTTTTGATCAATCATGAGAGAGAAACTGAATGAGCTTCCTATTTCCTCCATAGAAAATAACGTAAATTGTGGTTGTTATTAAAGAGTCACTAAAGATGGAACTTAGAAAGATGACTCAGAGGTCAAGAGCAATTCCTATTCTTCCAAAAGACCTGAGTTTGTTCCAAGCATCCACACTGGGCAGCTCACATCTGCCTGTGACTTCCAGCTCCAGGGAATCCAGAGAAGTGGAAACTTCCAGTTTATTTGGGAAGTTAGTTATGTCAAACGATGTTTTGCTGGGGCATACAGGTGAAAGGGTCTCTTGATAAAACAGACATGTGAAAGAATGTTTTCCTGAAGCAGACACAGGTGAAAGGATGTTGTGATATTTCAAACACGTGAAAGGACCCAGGATGAAGAGTATAAATACCACCCCACAGACGGTGGGAGATGAGCACTGGGCACTGGTTTGGCTTGCTCCGCTTCTGAGTCCCACATGCCTGCCAGCCAGGATAAGAGCCCGCTGTGGTCACGGAAAACCGTTTGTTGTCCTCAGGGCTATTAGCACAGGGCCTCTAGAGTAGGATGTGGGGGTGCACTTGAGCTTGAAGCTACTCCAGAGTTCTTATCCAAAACTGTAGGACTGCTGATCTGGTTTGCATCTGGGGAGTATCGTAGAGTTTCCATCAACACACAGCTACCTGTTTTCATCGTGGGCCACCTGTATTGTCTTTTCTTTTACTGTAAAATCCTGCAGTTCTTTACTCCGATACGTCACTAAGGACATGCATGTATTGGTTTGCTTTACATAGTGTCGTTGAGCTCAACTGGTGGTAATGACACTATTGAGAGAAATTTGTCCAAGAATTGCTTGTGAGGCCCCTTCAGCAGCTTGCGGCTTCTGCAGCCTCTCCTCAGACTGGTTGGTGTTCGTGCCTGCCGAGAAGACTGGACTGTAGCTGCCAGTTCATGTGTGGTGTCTGCCTGCCCAGAAGACTGGACTGTAGCGGCCAGTTCATGTGTGGTGTCTGACTGACGAGAAGACTGGACTGTAGCTGCCAGTTCATGTGTGGTGTCTGCCTGCCTAGAGAACTGGTCTGCAGCTGCTGAGCTGTATTTGGTGTTTGCTACAGGACTGCACTGCTGAGAAGGAAGATCAAGCTCACCCCCAGAGAACTATTGCTAACAGGTCCACTCCCCCATCTCCTAATAACTTTTCTCTTCCACCACCTCTGCTGTGTGGTGGGCTGGAGGAGGGGTTGAACCCTTATTAAAAGTAGGCTGCAAAAATATATGCCTAAAATCCAGTGCCCTCTTCTGGCTTCTGTGGGTGTCTGCACTCATGTGCCTTATACGCACCCAGACACACATACACATAAAGATAAATACAAAAAAGATTAAAGAAGGTGCTGCTTAGCCCAGTACAGTGGAGTGCGTCTGTTGTCCCAGCTGCTTGAAAGGCCTGAGAGTTGAGGCCTGAGAAACAGCTGGCCAGATCCTGTTTTAAACAAAGATTGTGTGGTGTTTCCTGTATGTGTTAACTCTCAGGTCTGGGGCTTTGGGTGCAAGTTTTTACTTTTATATGTAAACATTCAGATGTGTATCTACTTTTGTATTTTTGTGCTTATATCCTCCCTGTGACTCCCTCTCCCACCCCTAGGTGGTTCCTCTGTGTCGCCCTGGCTGTGCTGGAACTTGCTTTGTAGACCAGGCTGGCTTCTACTCGAGATCTTTCCGTCTCTGGGGTTACATGCGCCACACTGCCCGGCTGTGCATATTTTTTTTTAAGGAGCTCATTGAAATTCTGTGAGTTCTGGCCTAACAAAATTTAAACGTCTGTCTCCCCCTGACATCTCTCAGTAGTGCAGGGCATGTGTTTCGTCTCTTCATATCATGATGGACACCCAGAGAAGTTACATTGCTTGCCCATGGTTTTGCCTGTGGCTGGAAAAAACTCAACTAGTAACCAACCTTTCAGTTTTGAGTTCAGACATTTAGTTACACCAGTAGTAAGCACTTATTCCAGAATTTCCCACTGTCTACGTGTCCTGGCTTGGGTTTTAGGTTGTGCGGTTGGAATGAGAGGCCTGGTAAAACTACAAGGGAACACTTTGTGTTTTCTGTCATGTGCAGCCTCTTTTTGTCCTCCTTTCTCCTCCAGCAATGGGAGGCATCTGGTGGGAGCTGAGAGCTATGAATCTTCCCTCTGTCAGGGCGAGCAATTCTTGAACAGACTCAGAATGGACCGGTGAGCAGTGAGCCGGCTGTGCGTGAATATGCATAGGAACATGTCTTTGTTACTTTTTAAGCCAAGTGTATTTTGGGCCTGTTTCCCTGGAGACATGGGGCGGAAGGAGAGGCCTTGCTGAGACTGGTGGAGTTCGCGACTTGCTTTCCAGCCCCCTCCAGCCAGTCTCAGACTCCACCTGCACTGAGTTTTCCAAGGTCACTAACTTTTCTTTGTTACCGAGTCCAACTTTTTAAGCCCTGATCTTTCCAGGCTTTCTCCAGCTGGCAGCGTTCTTTTCAAATGTAAATCTGATCCACCTTCTTCTAAAACCCTTCTATAGCCCCTCACTGCTCTGTAGTGAGACTGAAACAATTGGTTGCAGACTCCCAGTGTCCTCCCAGTGCACACTGGGAGCTTTCTTTTCTCTGATGAACCTGTGAACCTTGCTCCTCCTCGACACTGGACTTTTGCACGCATTCCTTCAGTCACTATTTAATTTTACTTACCATTTGTGAGACTTTGTTTGGTGTTGGAAGTTACAACAGCGGATAGAGCAGTCAACTGCTGGTAAGAATCCCGGGGAAAGATGTTTGCAGCCAAACCTGATGATGGTGGAAGGAATGAACTGACTCTTAGGCACATACATACATACATACATGTAAGAAAAAAGGCAAAAACCTTATCATTTTGGAACTTTCTATCAAAAGTGTTTAGTTTTCTAAAATGTTCTTTCTTTTATTTCTGTAAATATTTAGTCTCTCTCTCTCTTTCTCTCTCTCTCTCTCTCTCTCTCACTCTCTCTCTCTCTGTGTGTGTGTGTGTGTGTGTGTGTGTGTGTGTGTGTGTGTGTGTGTGTTTAGGTTAAGGAGTCTGGTTCACCTTCTACCATGTGGGTTCTGGGGATCACCATCAAGCTTGGCAGAGAAAGCTTTTACCAGCTGAACCACTTTGAGACCAATATCTTTTGATCTTTGTTTTTGTTGTTTTGTTTGTTTTTTGTTGTTGTTGAGACAGGGTTTCTCTGTGTAGCAGAGAACTGGCTAGCCTGGAACTCACTCTGTAAACCAGGCTGGCCTTGAACTCAGAGATTTGCCTTCCTCTGTTCCCCAGTGCTGGGATTAAAGGTGTGTACAACCAAGCCTAGCTGGTTTTTTGTTTGTTTGTTTGTTTGTTTGTTTTTGTTTTAATGGTAAGAAGTTTGGTATTTACTGATGTTTAATAACTTTATTGACATAATTCCCATACTGTAAAACTTACATATAACATATACAATTCAATTTAGAACATTCAATTTTGCAGCTGTCACATTTGAGAATGTTGTTACCCCAGAAACTTTGTACTCATTTATAGTGTTCTGCTGCTGTGAAGAGACATTATGACCATGGAAACTCTTGTCCAGAGAGCATTTAATTGGGGCTCACTTACAGTTTCAGAGGTCTAGTCTATTATTTCCGTCGGTTAAGGTCAGTGTGTTGCTCCTGCACAGAACCCTAATGTAGTGCTGTTTAAAACATTGTAATTCCAGCTCCTGGGATCTGACACCCTCTCTGACCTCCACAGGCATGGTACACATATGGGAAACATTCATGCACATAAAGTAAAAACAAATAGATTTTAGAAAGAGAAAAACCTGAATTGGACCATGAATATTTAGCATGACCTGTGTCCAATTGTCTTGAAGAATTGAAGGAATTGGTCCTATTTCTTCTTTTTTTAAAAGATTCATTTATTTTATGTATATGAGTACACTGTAGCTCTCTTCAGACACACTAGAAGAGAGCATTGGATCCCATTACAGATGGTTGAGAACCACCATGTGGTTGCTGGGAATTCAACTCAGGACCTCTGGAACCGCTGAGCCATCTCTCCAGCCCACTACTTCTTCATTTAAATGTTGTCAAAGGCCGTCAAAGCTTAGGGTCTCCTCGGTGGGAATGTTTTAGCTATGCATTCAGTTTCTTTAACAATGGTTGAGCTCTGGTTTCTGTTGCTGAGAGACTCTTGGGAGTTTTAGAATCTGTTGGGGCGAATGCATCTTTTATTTCTAATATCAGTAATCCGAGTCTCCCATCCATTTCTCCTGACTAGTGTGGTGTGCTGGTTAGATTTTTTTGTCATCCTGACACAGGCCAGGGTCATCTGGAAAGAGGAAACTTAAATTGAGGAAATAACTTCAAACCAGTGGCCTGGCATTTCTTGACTAATGGTTGATGTGGAAAGGCCCAGCCTGCTGGGGGTAGTGCCACTCCTGGGCAGGCGGGCCTGGGAAATGTAAGCAAGCAGCAGACTGAGGAAGCCACGGGGGGTGGGGGGCAACCCCGGAACCCCGGAACCCAGGAAGCAGCCCCTCCACGGCCTCTGCTTCAGCTCCTGCTGCTAGGTTCCTGCCTTGACTTCCTTTCATAAGACACTAATCACGACTTGTAAACCAAGTAAATCCTTTGCTCCCCAAGTTTCTTGGTCGTGGTGCCTTATCGCAGCCACAGAAAGCATGCCAGAGTATTTCCTGAGAAGTTTGTCAGTTTGTTGATATTTCTCAAAAGAAAAAACTTTCAATTTGATTTTTAGCTGTTAATTAAAATTTTTTCCTGTTGAGTTTAGAAATGATTGGACCCATTTTAAATAATTTATATCTGTATTGAGATTTTACCTTTTTGATTTATTATTATTATTATTATTATTATTATTATTATTATTATTATTAGCAGTAGTAGTAGTAGTAGTTTTTTTTCAAGACAGGGTCTCACTAAGTAGCTCTGACTGTCCTGGAACTCACTCTGTAGATCAGGCTGGTCTTGAACTCACAGAGCTCTGCCTGCCTCTGTATCCTGAGTGCTGGGATTAAAGCCCAGGCCGCTATTATGACTTGCACTTTCCTATTTTTAGTTTATTGATTTTTCCCCTTCTGCTCTCCATTTCTGTTCCTTTTTATTTCCAGTTTTACACCATGTCGTGTGGCTTCTCATCTTGTGATGGAAGCTGGCATTGATTTGAAACCTTTTAGCAGCTCTAATATAGGTGCTAGAGCTGAGGTGCGGCTGGCTTGGTGGGCCGCTGGCCTTGCATTCTGGAAGCTCTGCTATCAGTTGGCAGCGCAATATAAATACAGTTATACAGCGTGATACACATCTGTACCAGCACTCAGGGAGTAGAGGCAAGAGAATAAGAAGCTCAGGGTTATCCTCGGCTAACCATAGTGAGTTAAAGGATAGCCTGGGTTACATGAAAACCTGTCTCAAAAACAAACAAACAAACAAGTAAGCAACAACAACAACACTCGCCTCGAACTCACAATCCTCACACTTCATAAGCCTCTTGAGTGTTGTGATTACCCTGTGTGCCAAATACCTACTGCATGTTTCCTTTTTTTTTTTTTTTTTTTTTTTTGGAGCTGGGGACCGAACCCAGGGCCTTGCCCTTGCTAGGCAAGCGCTCTACTACTGAGCTAAATCCCCCAACCCTGCATGTTTCCATTTTTATCCAACTCAAAATACTTTATAATTTCCCTTTCAAGCTTTTATTTTACTCACAAGCTATTTATAAATACACTATTGCTAATTAATTTCCAAATATTTGGAAGTTTTCTAGAGAGCTCTTTGTAAATGGTGTCTAATGTGATTCCAGTGTGATTAGAGACTATGCATTGTATGGCTTGAATAATTTTAATAATAATTTAAATTGCTTTATGCTTGAAATATGATCTGCTTTGGTCGAGCTAGTTGGTAGTGTTCTCCTAGAGTTCTGTGAGTTTCTGCCTGCTTGTTCAATCAGCTATTGAAAGATACTGAACTAGCTGAAGAGAGAGAGCTGTACCTGTGTCTATTTTTCCTTGTGGTTCTATCTTTTGGGATCAAGCATTTATTTTTTTTTAAAGATTTATTTATTTATTTCATGTATGTGTATACACTGTCGCTGTCTTCAGACACACCAGAAGAGGGCGTTGGATCCCGTTACAGATGATTGTGTTTGCTAGGAATTAAACTCAGGACCTCTGGAAGAGCAGTCATTGCTCTTAACCGCTGAGCCATCTCTCCAGCCCAGGGATCAAGCATTTAAAACCACCATTAGTTACATAAACAGTTGGGCCGTTATGTCACTTGATGAGCTGGCTTCTTTATATCACTCTAAAACAATCTTCTTTGTTTTCATCCCCGTCCCCAAGTCTATTTTATCTGATGTTAGTATAGCCACATGGTTTCCTTTTTGTGTTGACATGGTATCCTTTTAGCTTTAACTGGTTCCCTTGGTCTTTTCTTTTTTAACCTTAAATTGCATGTGTTTATGCCAGAGGACAACTCTGGGGATTGGGGGACTCTGTTCTCTCCTTTCACCGTGTGGGCCCTGGGGTAGTCAAGCCTTGTGGCAGGTGTCTTTCAGCACTGAGTCATCTTACCAGCCTTGTCTCTTTATATGTAGAATGTGTTTCCAGCCCACAGACATCAACTACGCAGGGTTCATAGGGGCTCACAGGCTGAAGTGACGCTCACAGAGCCTGCATGGGTCTAACCTAGGTCCTCTGCATGTGCGTTAGGATTGTTAGCTTGGAGTTCTTGTGGGAACCCTAATAGTGGGAGTGGAGGTGTCTCTGACTCCTGGTCTGCTCTTGGGACCCTTCTCCTCCCACTGGGTTGCCTGTCCCAGCAGCCTTGATCCGAGGGTTTGCGCCTGGTCTTATTGAATCTTATTATGCTGTGCTTGGTGCATACCCCTGCCCTTTTCTGAAGGGAAATAGAGGAGTGGGTCTGAATGGGAGGGGAGGGGGAGGAGAGTAGGAGGAGTGGAAGGAGGAGAAACTTTGGTCAGGATGTATTGAAAAAAAAACTTTTGAAAATTCAGATGAAGAAATCCCAAGTCTCTGTCATTAGTAACTAGTGAAGTAGAATATACTGTCACGAGTATTTATAAGTTTTATATGAGAATTTATGTTCTGAAAAGTTTGAAATAGTTGGCATTTGTAGTAAGCAAATATATTACATGCATTTTACTAATATAACCATATAGGGGCTGTTAGAAAGACAAGCATTTGATTAAAAAATGAGACCCACTACTCTTTTTTTTTATTCATTTATTATATATAAGTACACTGTAGCTGTCTTCAGACACACCAGAAGAGGACATCAGATCTCTTTACAGATGGTCCTAAGCCACCATGTGGTTGCTGGGAATTGAACTCAGGACCTCTGGAAGAGTAGTCGGGTGCTCTTAACCGCTGAGCCATCTCTCCAGCCCAAGACCCACTACTCTTAGGAGAACTCATAACTTTAAAAAATATAGATAAGAAAATCAATAAAATTGTTTTTTATAATTCAAAAATATAAAAAATAAATAAAATGTGCTTCTTTAAGATAATATATAGTTGAGTCTTGGAGTCTGAAATTTTCCATCATTTGATAAGTTCATTACATTTAATGTGATTTTATGATATGGTTAGTTTTATCATTACTCTGCTGTGTTTCTGTTTGTCCTATCTGTTCTCTGTTCCCGCTCCTCTTTTTTCACTGGCTTATTCAGTATAGACTTTGGGTGGGGGAGTGTATTTGTTTGCTTGTTGCAAACATCTTGCCTTGTGGCACTGGCTTGCCTGGCCTCAAACTCACCATGATTCCTCTGCCTCAGCCTCCTGAGTGCTGGAACTGTTGGTGTACCGCCATGCCTTCCCATGATTTACTTTTCTAAGGCTGTGAAAAATACTTGACAAATGCAACGTAAGGGAGAAAGGGCTTGATCATTTTTAGGTTCTTGTCCAGGTGAGACATCTGCAGTTGGGGAGTCGGTGAAAGTTGTCTCTTCCTGCGTGAACATGGTGTGGACCAAAGCAAACCTCGGCCCAGGAGCCTACAGAAAAGCGGTGGCTTTAAGCCCCAGGAAGGTGCTGGGCTCCTCCACCTTTGTCACAATTCTTCAAGTTCATGGAGAAAAGCTGAAAATAAGTATGTTGGAGGTAACCCAGTCTGTGTGCGCCCAACTCCCAAGGGACAAAAAGGCATCGGGGACTTCTTCAGGCCGTCCCCAAAAGATTCTAAAAAGGAGAACCAGATTCCCGAACAAGCAGGAAGCAGTGGCTTAGGAAAAGCAAAGAGAAAAGCGCGTCCTTTGCAACCTGATCACAGCTGTGGTGAAAATGAATAGAACTTACTCATCTGAATAATGTCTTCAGTCTACTTACATATTTATCCAATTGGCTTGTTAATAGGCATTTAATTGAAAAAAAAAAGAGGCTAAAATTTAACCATTCAAAAGAAACCAGCTATAAAAGTGGAGAACTTTTATAATTTGTAAATTTGAATTGCATGCTTGATTTATGTCATATGCTCTTTCTTTTACCTGTGAAGCTTCTTCCTAAAATCAACATTACATGATGCTCTAATCTGCTGTCTCTGCTTAGATTTTTCTACTGATGCCCTCTTATGGGCATTGATTATGGAAATAGTGCCACATTGTTAGGGTATGTTTGCTTTAAAGTTTTGACTTAGTCTTTTTTACATAAAAAGAATCAATATTAAAAAAGGGAGAAAGGGCTAATTTTGGCTCACAGTTTGAGGGTACAGTCCATGAGGTCGGTGTGGTCATGGCGGCAGGAGTGTGAGGCCGCTAAGACATTACATCCGCAGTCAGGAAGCAGAGAGCAATGGCTGCTGGTGCCCACTCTCTCGCTGTCTCTTTTTATTTTGCCCAGGACGATAGCCTGTGGCTAGTACAACTCACATTTAGGGTAGGACTTCCTTCCTCAATGACCTAATCTAGATAGTCCTTCATGGATAATGGATCTGCTCAGATCTGTGCCCGGCCCCCCATATACAAGTAAACAAAATACATAAAATTGTCGCTCGAGAATCTGAAGCTTGGGGTGGCACATGGGAATAGTTCCCACCTGTGCTGTAGAGGGCCTTTCGTTCAGATACCTGCCCCCCTAAGGAGCACCCCCAGACACCATGATAGGCGTTGACGATATTGCTTTTACCAGAGAAGATTTTGGGAGAAGAAATACCATAGATGCCGACAGCAATCAACATCTGAAAGTGTCATATTTCTGGCCCACTTGGAAGGAAGAGGGAACTACCAGCAGGCACCACACAACTGCACTCTCCCACACTCTGCAGCAGACTTCCTGTGAAGGTGATGTGCCAGGCACAATGTGCAGAGACACTGGCCCGAAGAGGAAGAAGAGGCGTCTATCCTCAAGCACACTGTGGGAGACAGGCGTGTGGGTGGATGAGGCAGAGTTCTCTGGAGGAACAGAACAGTCAGAACGCATACGAATTATAAAGCTGGATGTCCTTACAGTGGCTTTCATGATCCAGGCTGAGCAGGTCAAGGGTAGCCTGGGAACGGGTGCCCGCCTAGTCACTGAGTCAGAAGACAGCAGTCCTGATGTGCAGAGGCCTGGAAGATTCCAGAGAGCTGCTGTGCTTCATTAGAAGGTCAGATTAGAAGCTGGGTATGACTTCAGTGGAGTAGCGGTGGTGGCAGTGGGCAGCGGTGGCAGTGGCGGCAGCACATGCTCTCGAGAGGCAAAGTTCTGCAGGTGATGCTGCTTTTTTGTTTGAGCTCATTTTATCCAAGGGCCATTCCTTGGAAAGTGCCATCCACTATGAGGGAGGGTCGTTCCCCACTCAGCTAATTAGTTTTGGAAACACCTTCACAGGCTGGTCCAGAGGTGTGTCTCTTAGTTAATTCCATAGCCCATCAAGCTGGCAATTAAGGTTAACCATCCCAGTGGGTGACTGTGTTCCTAGCAGCTGGTACTATGAATTGAGAATTCTCTTTGGGAGTGCCACGATACTGTTAAATGGGGGAGAGGGCACTTCAGATCTTAGGGAGGACCAGCAGATTGCCAGGGGGAGATGGGGAGAAAAGACACGAGAAAAGAAAAGAGAGGACGGTTTGTGGAAGGACAACCAAGCTGCAGATATTATGTAAATTCCGAAGCTGAGGCTCCACATGGATAACCTAGCAGTCTCAGACAACGGTAAGGGTTGTGGGGATCTACTGGGATTCAGGGTTGGAGGCTCGTGTTGGAACCAGTTCACATGATTGGGTTAACAGACTACTGGTTTGTTTGCTGGACATGGTGGTGCACGCCTTTAATACCAGCACTTGGGAGGCAGCGGCAGGAGCTTCTCTGTGAGTTCAAGGCCATGTCTACATAGTGAGTTCCAGGATATCAAGACTACATAGTGAGACCCTGCACACATGTATACACGCACATGCTCGCACGCACGCACACACACACACCTTTTGTTTATTTTGTTTATTATTTTAGGTTTTATGTACATTTTTATTTGTGTGTGTGTGTGTGTGTGTGTGTGTGTGTGTGTTTGCACGCACTCTCATGCATTGTCTGTCTGTGTGGAGATTTGTGCATTTGAGTGTAGTGACATTAAAGGCCAGAAGAGGACATAAATCCCTTGGCGCTGGAGTTACAGGCAGTTGGCAGCTGCCTGCCATGGTTCCTCTGCAACGATGTTGTATGCATAACCACTGAGTCATCTACCAGACCTTCATCTTTGTGTCCTGATGCAGAAACTCTGGAAACACCCACCACCGTTTCTGTACTCCGGTTAAGGTACAAAGAAGAGTCAAGCACATTTGGGGAATGGGACTGCGAATTGATACAACTCTATAGGAAACATTGCACATAATTATAAACCAGGAATTTTACTTCCAGAATTTGATCTTCAGCCTCATGCACTCATGTGGAATGTCTTATGTGCAAATCACATCCTTGTTCATCAGAGTAAATACTGGACAGCAATGTTTGTCACGGGAGGACCAGCTGTGTACATTACACTCTTTTAAATGGAATATTATTCTGTATAGAAAAAGCCCCAAGGACTAGCATAACTCTGTGCTGGGATTGGTTTCCAGGGGCAGGGATAGGCCTCAGCAGCAGAATGCTTGCTTAGCATGTCGAACCCTGGGCTTCAGTCCCAAGGCCAAATGCACTGGGCATGTGGCACACGCCTCCAGTCCCAGCATTCTGGAAGCAGTGGGGCAGGAAGTTCAAAGTTATCCTGTATTACAGAGAATTTGAAGGCAGCCTTGCCTGGATACTC
Source organism: Rattus norvegicus (assembly GCF_021556685.1). NCBI lineage: Eukaryota > Metazoa > Chordata > Mammalia > Rodentia > Muridae > Rattus > Rattus norvegicus. The sequence continues at coordinate 91,531,367 of NC_141542.1, forward strand.
CGTCTGATGTTTCATCCAGAATAATTTATTAAAGAAGAAAAGAAGTGGAGACTGTTTATTTACTTATTTATTTAAATGTGTTACTATGGAGATGGGAGGCAGAGATAGGAGAGTTGATTCAAAGCTTTCCTATGCCGCACAGTAAGAGAAGAAACGAGATTCTGCCTTAAAAAACAAGGTGGAGGGTTGGGGATTTAGCTCAGCGGTAGAGCGCTTGCCTAGCACTCGCAAGGCCCTGGGTTCAGTCCCCAGCTCTGAAAAAAAAAAGAAAAAAGAAAAAAGAAAAAAAATTAAAAAAAAAACAAGGTGGAAAAGAACCAACTCTTCAAAACTAACTCTGACCTCTATCTGAGCCGCACTTCCCCAAAAACATAAAAATAAACACAACAGATTAAAGAAGGAAGAAAGGAAGAAGAAAGGAAGAATGAATGAAGGATAGAAAGAACTTGGTCCTATGTAGAGTTGAAACTTTAGAACCCTGGGCTGCTTGACCTCTAAGACTCCTTATGATACGTGACAAGAATTCCATTGATTCAATATAGGTCTAAGGTCTGAGGAGACCTCTGAATTGGGTCTAGAATGATTTGGAAAAGAGTATGAGGGGCTGGGGATTTAGCTCAGTGGTAGAGCGCTTACCTAGGAAGCGCAAGGCCCTGGGTTCGGTCCCCAGCTCCGGGGAAAAAAAAGAACCAAAAAAAAAAAAAAAAAAAAAAAAAAGAGTATGAAGCCTCTGACCTACAGAACTTCTCGTCTGCCCCACGTGAGCACACACACCCCAGCTGCAGAGGATCCTGCCAGTCATAAGATGATGTGAGGGTGTGTGAGGGTGTGTGAGGGTGTGTGAGGGTATGTGTGTGTGAGGGGGTGTGAGGGGGTGTGAGGGGGTGTGAGGGTATGTGTGTGAGGGTGTGTGAAGGTGTGTGAGGGTGTGTGAGGGTGTGTGAGGGTATCTGCAGAGATGCAAGTTGGCAAGATTCAAACTGTCTGGCTCCTCCTCCCTCTCCTCCCCCTCACTCACCTCCTCCTCCCCCTCCTCCTCCCCCTCTTCCCCCCTCCTTGAATGCAAGTTCTTCTGAGATCAAGCTACGAACGGGTCAGATCTTCTGTAGTCAGAGAGCAAGAGGGCCATGCTACCTTTGCTGGAATCAAGTTTTGTAATATGGGAGACATTCAGGCATCTACACACAGGAGGACCCAGATAATCCAGACTGGCTATGACAGCAAAGGTGAGAACTTTGCATCAAGCCACGAAAAGAAAACATTTAATTTGTGGCTCACAGTTTCAGAGGGTTAGTTTGTGACCATTTTGGTGGGCAGCCATGGCATTGGAGCAGTAGCTGAGAGATTGCATCCCGATCCACAAGTTTGAGACAGAACACTGGGAAAGGCAAGGGTTTTTGAAACCGCGGTGAAGCCCACCCCCAAGTCACACACCTCCTAATCCTTTCCACACAGTTCCACCCACTGGGGACCAAGCATTTAAATACATGAGCCTCTGGAGACCATTCTTGTTCAAATCACCACATACCTCATCCTCATGACTGAAGTTACCCTGCCAGTGCCTCCAGACCCTCTTAGGACTCACTTGCATTAGTTCAAGAAAAGCAAATTCTTGCTGGCTGTACTCTTCTAAGTGTGTGGGGTATACCAGAGGACAGAAGCTTACTGATTCAGTCTACAGGAGAGAGGGAGTGCAGTTAGTGCAGTACCATACGCTTACAACTGAGCTGAGCTCCTAGTTACCTTTCTACTATTGTGATGAAACACCATGACTAAGACAACGTATACAAGAAAGTTTAATTGGCCTTTTGATTTCAGAAGGATAGAGTTTGCAATGGTGTGGCAAAGGCTAGCAGCAGGCAACTGGGACAGCAGCTGAGAGCTCACATCTTGATCTGCAAGCAGGAGGCAGAGAGAGTGTATTGGAGGGGGCAGGAAGCTTTTGAAACCTTCCCCCAGAGACACACCTCCTCCTACAGGGCCAGTCTCCTAATCCTTCCTAAGCAGCAGTGAGCTGGACATGAAGTGTTTAGATACAGAGACCTGTGGGGGGCATCTCAACCAAACCAGCACAGTGTTAGAGAGGAGAGACGTGTGATGGATAAGGGCTATTAAGAAAACTCTTTTTCAAGAGAAGGCCTGTGCAACAAGAGACCCCTATGAAGGATGTGTAGGAGTTGACTAGATGAGATAGGAAAATAACATTACAGATAGAAGAAACCATGTGTGCAAAGGGCTTGGGGTTAGCAGGAGCCCAGGACGTCCAGGAACTAGGCTTCTAGTCCATGGACACCAGGCATGCACATGGAGTACATATCTACATACATGTATGTGCACTCATACTCACAAAATAAAAATAAAAGAGCTATCATCTAAAGCCACTGGGGTTTGAGCTGATTTTTGTCCCATGTAGCAATAGGCAGCTAAGGTCATTGGCACCAGAGTAATTTCTCGTGGGGAGCTACTTAGAACATCTATCCTTGCTAAGGGCATCCTGACATATGTCTTGTAGTGAATATGCATGCACTTCTGTGGGTGGTGCACTCGGGAGGGAAATGCTGGGTCACAGGATGTGCACACAAACAGCTTTAGTGAACACTCCCAGAGTGTCCCCAGTGTCAGCTCACACTCACCAGCAGTCCTCACAGCTCACTGCTCACATTCTCCCCGGCGTTGCTTTGAACCGTTTTTATCTTACCCATTTTAATGGATAGATAACAGTGGAACTCATCGTGGTTTAAATTTAGATTTTTTTCCTTAATCTTAGTGAATTTAGTACCTTTTAAAATGCTTAATGGCCATTTAGACATCATCTCCATTTGTAAAATGTTGAATTTAGTCAAGACTTTCATCCCATTATAAAAGTTAGGTTGGGTTTTCCTAATTTCATTTCTTAGTGACAGGATCTCACTGTGTAGCTCTGGCTGTCCTGGAACAAACCAGACTGGCCTGGAACTTGAGTGCTGGGATTAAAGGTGTGTGCCACTATGCTCAGCCTTCCTGATTTATTTGTGTGTGTGTGTGTGTGTGTGTGTGTGTGTGTGTGTGTGTGCGCGCGCGCATGTGTGTGTATGTGCATGTATGTGTGCATATGTGTGCGTGTGTGTGCATTTGTGTGTGTACTTGCATATGTGGTGGATGCACATATATGTGCTCACTGACATCCATTCAGGTCCACATGCACATGCTGCCAAGGGTGATGTTGGGTAGCATTCTATTGTTTGCCACCTTATTTTTTTTCATGTATCTCATGCATATAAATGTTTTGCCTACATGTATGTGCACCATGTGCATTCCTATTAAGAAGAGGAGACCGGATGTCCTGGAACAGGAATTATGGGTGTTGCGAGCCACCATGCCAGTGCTGAGAATTGAACCTGAGTCCTCTGTAAGAGCAACAAGTGCTCTAAATCACGATGGCATCTCTCTGGCCCACTGCCTCTACTCTTTGCAGAAAGTTCTCTCTCATTGAACCCAGACTCTGACTGGCTAGTCTGGCTGAAGAACAAGTCCCAGGGATCCTCTTGATTCCACATCACCAGTGCAGACATACCACCATGTCCTGATCTCTATCCAGGTGTCAGGATATGAACTCAGGTCCCCGCTTGTGTGGTGAGTATTTTACTACTGGACCACCTCTCTAGCCCATGGGTATTCTTTTTCTAATTCTAAAAAAGGACTCATTTCAGGAGTCCCGACGACTGAACCTGGGGCCTCGCAGGTTAGGCAGGCTCTCCTCTATTCGACTGTATCCCCAGCCCTCAGTTGTGACTTGTGACAAATGAAAGTTCTGTAGTCCAATTTACCAATCACAGACAGCTAATGATTTTATATCATTTAAGAAGTCTCTGTCTCCTCCACGTCATAAAAATATCTCCCTGTATTATTTTACAGAAGTTTCACACAAGGTAGAGGGTGGAGCTCAGGCCTCCACGTCATAAAAATATCTCCCTGTATTATTTTACAGAAGTTTCACACAAGGTAGAGGGTGGAGCTCAGTGATGAACATGTGCTTAGGAAGTGTGAGGCCCTGGGTTCAGTTTTGGAGGGCAGGGAGGTTTATTCTATGATCTATGTGTAGATTTTGCCTGTGGTGTGCAGTAGAAATTAAACTTGTCATCGTTCCAGCAGCACCCATTGCAAAACAGTTAACTAAATTAAACAATAATTCTCAGAGTGCTGGAATAGCATATTTTAAAATTTTTTGTTACATGTATTTATTTCCCCGGGGAGGATGCTATGATGTGCACCTGCAAGTCAGAGATCACCTCACAAGAGTCAGTTCTCTTCTTCCACCATGGGGGTTCTGGTGACAAAACTGGGTGACCAGGCTTGGTGGCAAGTGCCTTTACCACTGAGTCCTCTCCCTGACTGGCTGTTTTCTCTGAGACAGTTCTCACTGTATGACTTTGAACTTACAACCCCGCTGCCTCAGTCTCCCAAGTGCTACAGGTGCTTGCCACATACCAGGCAATAAAACAAATGCCCACGGATCTGGACATCTACTTCTGGACTCTCTACTCCATTGCATTAATATCCCTTGCACTAATAAAACATTTTATTATTGACTTGTAAGTAGATAAACCATTTCTCTCTCCCACTTTCTCTTTCCATTCTCATCTTCCTTCCAACCCTTCCTCCCTCCTTCTCTCCCTCCATCCTCCCTCTTTTTCTTCCTCCCTCCTCCTTCTCTCCCTCCCTCCCTCCCTCCCTCCCTCCCTCCCTCCCTCCCTCCCTCCGTTTTCAGTGGGTCTTGCTATGTAGTTGGCCTGAGCTTGCAAGCAAGCATTACCATATCCAGCTTCCTATCAATGTCATCTTTGCAATTCAGCTCTGATTTCCAGGAAATTTTAGAATCAGCCTATTTCCCTTGAAAGAACCCCTGAGATTTTATTTGGCATTTGCATTTAATCTACTGATAAATTTAGGAAAAATTAACATTGGAGTCGTGTTGTCTATTAGCATTTTTTCTTCTATCTAGGCTTTTTTGATTATTATTTTTGACAGCATTTCTGTGTATTTTGCTATATTATTTCTAGATCTGTCTTTTTTTGTGAGGGTAAGGGACTTAGAACCTCACACTTGCTAGAGAAACACTCCACCACTAAAGTGCATCCCATCTACCCCTCTCCTTAGTGTGTGTCTCTGTGTGTGTGTCTATTTGTGTGTGTCTGTGTGTGTGTGTCTGTGTGTGTGTGTGTATCTTGAAAAAGAATCTTACTAAGTCTCTCTAGCTGACCTTAAACTTCAGCCCTCTCAACATCCACCTCATTCTCCAGAGTAGCTGGGATTATAACACACAACATCCATCTTGGCCAGTATTGCATATTTTGATGCTATATAAGTGATGTTATTAAAATTTTAAAGTGCTGGGGCTGGGGATTTGGCTCAGTGGTAGAGCGCTTGCCTAGCAACCGCAAGGCCCTGGGTTCGGTCCCCAGCTCTGAAAAAAGGAACCAAAAAATTTTTTAAAGTGTTTTATTATAATATATATAAACACAGTTTAAAAAATGTTGACCTTGTATCTAGTGATCTTGCTGTACTCATTTATTGATTTTTCTCCAGTCTTTTTTTAACTTTCTTTGAACAATGTCATGCAGTCTCTGGATAATGAACACATTTTATTTCCTGATTCCATCTTAATGTCTGTTATTTTTAGTTCTGATCTCAGTGTAATGTTCACTAGAAACAGAGATAGCAACATTCTCTTCTTGGTTCTGTTGATCGTGAGGAAAGCTTACGAAGGTTCCCTATTGTCCTAAACCCTAATGTAGGGATGGGCGCACCCGGAGTCTGAGCCTGAGTGTGGGTGAGGACAGCATCTCCACAGCAAGGCGTACACCTAGCCTTGGTGTAGGAAGGAGTCTGCACTAGGTACAGAGGGCATCCTCTGGACAGGGTTCAATACAGATTGCAGGGCCCAGGAACGGGTATCAGTGTGTGTAGATGAGGTGACCCTCTGTGGCATGGAGAATCTAACTCCTTGAGAAGACAGGAGAGCTTCCCCATTGTGCACAACAGCACCGGGGTCAGTGACACAGAAGACAGCTTCCTTTAGGCTGTCTCAGGGTAGGGGTCATGGTTGATCATGGCAAATCCTGGGCTAGCCACATAGCACATGATGTTCCCTTGAATTGATGAGTAACTGTTGGGTCTACAGAGCATGCATGCGTAGAGCGTGTGGACTCTTAATATCAGCAGACATTACCCGGTCTCTAACCATTTCCCATCATAAGACCCATCAAAGAGTACCACATGGCAATATTCCTCCCACATAGCCCCTCCTGCTCTGAGAGCTCAGCCTCACCTTTCTTTAACAAGTCTACATTCACTCTTCTTTTTGTCCAGGTTTCCTTATTCTTTTTGGGCCTGAGACAACAAACTCAGAAGCCACTGGATTCAGGTGGATTTGCTGACCACCAGTTGGCACTCTAGCTCCTCAGAGTTTAAACCTACCAGAATCTGAGAAAGGCTTTATCACTTTCAAAGGATCTATGCCATCAGAACCCAAGTGGAAAGGTTGGGGAAGAAGACAATTGATGATAACACAAGACAGGGAACATAGAAGGAACTGATGTAGTGGGCAAACATACCTAGGAAAATGGGGGCTATGTTCTCACTGCTGGAGAAAGAAGTCATAGTACAGAAGAGACAGGAGTAATGCTCTGCAGTGCTGGTTAGGATTCGCGGTGTCGCATGCCTCTAATCCCAGCACTCGGGGGCAGAGGGAGGTGGATCTCTATAAGTTTGAGGCCAGCCTGATCTCCAGAGGGAGTTCCAGGGCAGCCAAGGCTACACAGTGAAACCCTGTCTTGGAAAAATAAAAGGTGTTAGTGGAAACATAAAGTTTCCAAGGTGCCCATACTGATATAGAGAGGTACACACACACACACACACACACACACACACACACACACACACACACACACACACACGGGAGGGGGGGAGAGAGAGAGAGAGAGAGAGAGAGAGAGAGAGAGAGAGAGAGAGAGAGAGAGAGAGAAGCACACTGACTGAGAGGGGGAGGGAGAGTGGAGATACGTGGGTATTTCCTAGCTTTGTCACTTAGAGGGGCCTGAAGTCACAGCACTGCTGTGCCCGTGAGAACATATAATACTTAAATCTTTGTTTTTCAGTCTCTTCCTTTTTTCTCTCTCTCTTCTAGCAGAAACCAGCCTTCTTCAAAAAAAAAAATGGTTGGTTCCGGATCTAAGACAGGGAAATTATAAGATAAGCCTAAAATATCTTAAAGTGTTCAAAGAATTATATCTATTCTATCAAAGGACCATAGAAACAAGCTGGAAGGCGCTCCCATTGGCTAAATCTGGGACAATCTGAACATGGGAATAAAGATAGTTACCGAGTATAACACACTGCCTAAAACAGGAAACCATAAATGCAATGACACAAATAAATTAATTAATTCAAACATTATGAGGAATGGAATACAGTCTCAAAGGGGAAAAATGAAAGACAGAAGTAACTTTACAACAGAGAAGCTAGCGGAAACCACCTTCATCAAATAATAAGGGTAAGATCATCAGGGAAGAGACACACAACTAAATGCAATGTGGATTTCATATTGGTTTCCCAGGTATGGGGAGAGGGTATTGCTGGGATGACAGGTGAAACTGAAAAAAATATAAAAATATCTTGTAAGTTACTGAAATAGCGTGTCAACATTAATCTCCTCTGAAATGTCTTTGTTGCTTACATCCCTTCCTATGGTTTATACATTAAAACCCTAATCACCAAGACAGTTGTATCAAGAAGCAGTATCTCTGGGAAATCATTAGGTCTTGCGATAGGGCCCTAATAAATAAGATTAGTGCCCTTATGAAAGATGTCTTTAAAATCTTCCCTTCCTCTGTGTAAAGAAATGTGGGAAGATGCTTGTCCATGAGGAAAACACGGAGTCTGTCCAGACCGTGCGGCTTCCCAGACCCTAGAACTTCTGTTGTGCATAAACCATCTAGCTTCTTGTATCCTGTTACAGGACCTGAAAGGGACCAAGACAGTAAGGAAATTCAGAGAAAAGTGTTTTGGGTTGTGGGATGTCACGTTGTCAATTTACTCTCAACAGGTCAAGTACAAAAGTTCTTTGTATTCTCCCGAAGACTGATGTCCACAAATCACAGAGACATCGCACATCAATGTTTAACTGCAGCACTAGTGACAGATGTAAGTTATAGAACCAATGTAGCAGAGGAGTGGGTAAGGAAAGTGTGGCATGTGGATACAGCGGAATTATTTCAGCCCTAAAGAAAATCAAAGATTTATGTCATTTGGAGGAAAACTGGAGAGAATCACGTTAAAAAAAAATAAGCCAGTCTCAGAAAGATAAATATCATAGATTTTTGTCTCTTTTCCTAGATTTCTATAGATACATAAAATCGTGTGTGTATGTGTGTGTGTGTGTGTGTGTGTGTGTGTGTGTATTATGTCTGTCTGTATGTCTGTATGTATGAATACATGAAAATAGGCACAAAACTGTGTAGAACAGAGGGAACCACCATGGTGGGAGAGAGGAAGAAAGTGGGCTTTGGTCAGACGCTCAATATAATACAACACCTACTTGTATGAAAAATGTCTCGGGGGTTGGGATTTAGCTCAGTGGTAGAGCGCTTGCCTAGCAAGCACAAGGCCCTGGGTTCGGTCCCCAAAAGAAAAGAAAAAAAAAAAAAGAAGAAGAAAAATGTCTTTATGTAGCAAAGTGCCATGCACAATGCATAGACACAAAGAAAAATTTAAAGGAAAACAAAACAGTCAGAACAAAATGAGCAAAAGTGTAGTCAAGGTGAAAGAAAAGAGAAAACAAATCATCTGAGGAAATTCAGAGAAAATCCATACTCCAGGACAGTACTGGCCAAAGTGGTTTGGTGTGCTCCTCCTTAAAAACCATTATGGACCATACATCGACACCCTAGAACGTTCATATCCTTTTATTTGATGATTTTTAACACCTCAGATTCCATTGAGTCACACCATCAGTTGGATACAGAGATCATCCTTCATTAGTTCTTTGAGTTCTTTTTTTTTTTTTTCTTTTTTCTTTTTGTCAGAGCTGGGGACCGAACCCAGGGCCTTGTGCTTGCTAGGCAAGCGCTCTACCACTGAGCTAAATCCCCAACCCCGTTCTTTGAGTTCTTTAGGCAATACTTTTCGATCTTAATCATTCCTCCGAAAGTTACCTCGCTTCCCTGTGCACCCAATTTGTGTGTCATTGTCCCCCCCCTCTCCATCCCCTCCATCAAATTCAGTTTGTGCTGCCTACATATTCTTGACTGTATGGCCATCCACTGCAGCGTGGTCAGTGGACCAGGGCCTGCACCCCCCAAACCCTGACTCTCCATCTCCAACAGCTCTCAACTGCCAACAGTTCCTCTGCTAAGGGTGACCTCGTGCTTGCTCCGCCTTCCATGCTGGGTTTGCACTGAGGGCTGAGCATGCTTGGCGCTTGTGCATGTGTTACACACAGTGTGAGTTCATCTGTGTCGTTGCCCTGCTGAGCTTGGAGGACGCCTAGTCCTACACCAATGGCTCTTACACTCTTTCTAGCCCCCCTCTTCTGCAATGATCCCTGAGCCTTGTGGTGTAGATGTCCCACTTAGTCTGAGTGTTCCACTGTCTCTGTTGTCTATGCTTTGGCCAGCTGTGGGTCTGTGTGCTCATAGTCTTCTACTGGGTACAGAAGCTTTCCTCAGGTCCTTCGGCCATAAGGGCTCTTAACCACTGAGCCATCTCTCCAGCTCCCGCCTCTGTCTTATCAGGACAAGGATTAGTTTTGTTTTGTTTTTTTAAAGATTTATTTATTTTATATGTGTGAGTACACTGTCACTGTCTTCAGACACACCAGAAGAGGGCATCAGATCCCACTACAGGCGGTTGTGAGCCACCATGTGGTTGCTGGGAATTGAACTCAGGACCTCTGGAAGAGCAGCCAGTGCTCTTAACCGCTGAGCCATCTCTCTAGCTCAAGGATTAGTTTTTAAGGAACCTGAATGTTGTACAACCTCAAGAACCTTCCTTTTAAAAAGAGATCAAAGGGGCTGGAGAGATGGCTCAGTGGTTAAGAGCACTGACTGCTCTTCCAGAGGTCCTGAGTTCAATTCTCAGCAACCACATGGTGGCTCACAACCATCTGTAATGAGATCTGATACCCTCTTCTGGTGTGTCTGAAGACAGCTACAGTGTACTCATATATAATAAATAAATACATTTAGAAGGGGTTGGGGATTTAGCTCAGTGGTAGAGTGCTTGCCTAGCAAGCGCAAGGCCCTGGGTTCGGTCCTCAGCTCTGGAAAAAAAAAAAAAAAAAAAAAAAAAAAAAAAAAAAAAAAAAAAAAAAAGAAAGGTCACAGGTTTGTCATATAAAAAGAGATCAGCAGGGAGTTGGGGGTGAGATAACTAAACTAAGGTTTATGATAAAGCTTTGTGTAAACCCATTACTTTGTAAGCTGATTTTAAAATATAATTTAAAAAAAGTTGAACTACCTGAACAGCTGGACACTGCTTCCCCTAGAAGACATTGGTTAGTAAATGAAAGTGTCAGAACCGGGTACAGGGTATCTTCCTATTAGATATTGGTTAGGGAAACCACAGAGGAGCCTCGACAGGACACAGGTTATTGACATTGCTTTTAGCTGCCCACCATCATTAGATGGGAAGACCCTGTGGCTGATGATAAGATGTGGTTTGATTGCAGGACAGAGAAGTCAAGTAGGAACTGACCTGGAGACTTCTTCCCTGCTGGTTAGTTTTCATAGTGCTCAAAGGTGTTACGCAGGCTGCTGGGAGGAAAATCATCAGCGAATTTATCCAGCCATGGACCTTCCATGCCGCAGTACTGATCTTCCAGGAAAGATGTGTCCATGGTGCAGTAGTGGTACAGCTCTTATTGGGATAACCAACTGTTTTCTGACTGGATCTGAGGCCTGTTCCACAGCAAGGAACTCATGCCTTGTACTGTAAACTTGGTCAAAGCCCATGGCTGGAGAGGACATAGAGGATCTAATGGGGAGCCTGCTACTATTGCTCTGCTAAACGGACATATTGTCAGGTGTGCTGGAAATGCTATATTCTACAGGTGACACGGCCATTTCACCTACGAGCACACAGCAGCTGCAGTTGTCTGCACAAGAGAAAGTCATGGATTCTGGTGGGGATGGGACAGGGTCTCACAGGGTCCCGCCCCACACTGAGGTACTGCTTGATGGCTGCTACAGGAAGAAGAGGTTTTCTTCATGGGTATGGCCTCTAGTGGGCTGCCCATGCTTTTGCAGGCAACACTACTTGGACTCAGTGTTTTATAAAAAGAAAAAGCAAAGGCGGCCATGAGTGTGGGAGGGGCAGGTGCTAGGGGAGTCTGGGGAGAGTGGGAGAGGAGAGTTGGGGGAGAGTATGATCAAGACACATTAAATGTGTGTGCAAAGTAAGTAAAAATATTTCTTAAAGAAAGGTTCCAAAATTGTGAGTATAAAGTTAGGCAAAAAAGTTAATATTTAAGATGAGAAAAGCAACAGTAATAAATGATTGTTGGGAGCGATGCCCTTGAAGCCCTCCATTTTGATGTTAGTATTATGGTTAGAATTAAGTGTGACTGGGTTCATGGAAAATCCCCAGCCAGCTGCAGAAGATGAATACAAATCTGGTGGTCAAAATGAATAATAATGTACGTCAGGATGCCCAATGTGATAACCTGTAACCTTTCTGAAAAACCAACATCCTGGGGTTGGGGATTTAGCTCAGTGGTAGAGCCCTTGCCTAGCAACCGCAAGGCCCTGGGTTTGGTCCCCAGCTCCGAAAAAAAGAAAAAAAAAAAAAAACCAACATCCTGCTGACTAATAGATATGACAAACCTTGTGACCTTTCTGACATCCTGTCAACATCAGCCTACTCCCTGACCACACGAATATTGTGTCCTTGGCCTGCGTAAATGTTTCTTACTCCCCCCTCCCTCTGTTACCCCTGTTATGGTATAAATTCAGCCTTTGGAAAAAATAAAATTGTCGCCTTGATCAGACTCTTGTCTTGGTGTCCTTCGTGTCCGTTGTCCCCCATTCTCTTCCAGGTACCCTCAGAACCCGTCGTTTACAAATGATGAATTTAAAAAAAAAAAAAAACAGATAAATACCACAAACATAAAACTGGGAAAAAATAACCTTTCAAATCTGTTTTTATTTTATTTTTTGACAGTTTCATGTATCTACAGTGCACTTTCATCATTTTACCCCAGTTCCTCTCTGGCTCTCTCAGAACCCCTCTCCTTCCAGCAAGACCTCTTCTATGGGTGGGGAACATTGACTGGAGCATGGGCAACTTACAAGAGGCTACACCGATGATTAAAACAACTCCTCTTCCCCCAACCCCTGACAACTTCCAACCACTGTCAGGGAAGAGTGGGACCTCAAACCTTTCACACTTTACCTTCCCTGTGGCGCTCCTGACCTTGGGGAAAGCTGGTGTTCCAGATGTCAGGTCTAGACTGCCTCTTGGCCTGACTTGTGAAAACTTAACTTCATGGGAGAAGACCGTCAAGGAAAAACTGCAAGGGTTTTGAAGGCAGACAGGCTGGGGCTCTGACCATCGGTGATGGCAGTGGCGGGCGCACTGTACCTAGGAGAGGGCAGAGGTCTAGTTCCTAATGAGTGAGGCATCCAGAGCATAGCTCTGCCTTGAGAAGATGACAACACAAGTCTTAGCTAGAGCCTTAGCGACGTGTGACTCCTGGGCTTCCCAATCCTAGCAAAAACATTTATATTAATTAAATAGGCAGGTGTAAGAAAAAGAGCTCACAGTTGGGTTCATGACCAGGTGGCATTGTCCCGCCAATATCTGGGTTTCAGGTTCAGTAAGAGAGCAAAAGTAAGATGGAGGACTGGCAAAATGGTTCAGCGGATGAAGCTGCCCACTGGGAAGCTGAGGGCAGAATGGAAGCAGGGAGGTTCTAGTGAGGACCTCTTCTTAGGCAGCAGTCAGCCATTTCTTTTCATCGTGTTCCCACATGGTGGTGGGGACTCTGGGCTCTCTTCTGACAAGGACACTCATTTCCAGCAAGAGGACCTCAACCCCATCTACCTCCTTCCCAAAGTCCCCATGCCCAAGTACCATCACTTTGGGAATTAGGCCTTAAGATATAAATACGGGGGCACAATTCAATTCATGGAAGGCTGGTCGGGGAGCCTGACCTCGCTTTAACTCCAGGGGATCAGATACCCTCTTCTGCCCTCTGGCATTACCTCAACATACGTGACATACACTTCACGTACACATAAACATACACATGAGTCTTTAAGGTGATGACTTTTAGGGCTGTGGACACAGTTGTTGCTAACGTGCTAGCCATGCGAGTATGAAGACCCGAGTTCTGTCCCCCACAAGCCATATGTAAAAGGCTGGGCATGGTGCACTCTATGCCCCATGCCGGGAAGCTGGAGACACATCTGTGGGGCTCCCTGACCAGCTAGCCAATCCTGAGAGACTGTGTCCCAAAAACCAAGGGGGGCAGCCCCTGAGGAATGGCATCCAGGATTGACTTCTGGTCTAATGTACATGTGTACCCAAACTCACGAACGTGCACATGCATGTGCACACACACACACACACACACACACACACACGACATGTGAACTCGAGAGAGAAAAAGACAGACAAAAGACAGAGAGACAGAATGACAGAGATGCAGAGAGAGGGAGAAAGAGTTCCTCCGTACCATCAGGATCAGTTTTAAGTTACTAAATCAACATTTCTTAAGTCCTCAAATTGTCCTGACTGAGTAGAAAACCTGGAAAATATGAATGGATGCTTGTGCTAACCAAATTTCTGCTAATACAACAAAGACTTGCGATAATCAGCTGATAAGATACGAAATAATCATTTGATCGGCATTTTTAAGGTCTTTATCCATATTAGGTTTAGTCTGGTTTGGTTGTTTGTTTTGTTTTGTTTTTCCTGTGGTGACACATCATCGCTATAGCAAAACCATTTATCTCACTTAATGGTAGGGAAAAAAAAAGAGGAAAGACTGGAGTCCACTATTGCCTGTGAAAGTATGTCCCCAGCGAGTTAAGATATCGCACTAACTCCTACTAATTAACATTCCCACCACTTTCTAACACCAGGGTTCCCTGGATCAAGCTTTTAACATGTCAGATTTAGGGGAACATTTGCTATTCAAATTACAGCAATGCCTAACTATCCATAGAGTCCCAGTGATCAGGTAGGAAATTATTATTGGCCTCTTGTAGGCTACTTTACAAGATAACAAGTAAACAACTGTGGGATTTTAAAGTAAAAGAAAGACCATACAGGTGGCCCAGGATGAAAACAGGTAGCTGTGGGTTGATGGAAACTCTATGATACTCCCCAGGTGCAAGCCAGACAAGCAGTCCTGCAGTCTTAGATAAGGACTCTGGGGTAGCTTCAAGCTCAAGTCCACCCCCACATCCTGCTCTAGAGGTCCTGTGCTAATAGCCCTAAGGACAACAAACGGTTCTCTGTGACCACAGCCAGCTCTTATTCTGGCTGGCAGGTATGTGGGACTCAGAAGCATGGTCCAGGGGGAGGCTTCAAATTACTTACTTGAACAGGAAACAGACACCTCTGGCATGAGACCTGGCAACAGCCCAGAAGAAAGAGTTGACACAGTGGCTTTTCTGTGCCAAATCTTTTACGGTAAGGAAGTTCACTGGGCCCTAATGACGACTTCAAACAACAGCTACAATGCTGGACATGACCCTGGACCATTAAAATGGCCATAGGAGATGGCCTGGTCCTTCATGGGACTCAACCTTTGGGGCTTTGAGGGGTTAGTTTCATGTAAATCACATGGGTTGAGAGCATGCGAGAAGTGGCTTCCCAAAGGCAATTTAGGATGTGCAGACCATGAGTGGGGCAGCGGAGGCAGGAGCGGTACCCTCCAGAGAGACAGGTGGAACACGGAGAGCTCCTCCCAGTGTTTTCTTACTGGGTCCATTTTTGAGCTCACCTAAACAACCAACCTTCTCTAGTTCAGAGTAAAGCTTGAAGGTCATATGTTTACAAAACTCCCTCAGTGGGTTTTGCTGAGCAGAATAGGTTTTTTTGTTTTTTTGTTTTTTTTAAGATTTATTTATTTTATATATGTGAGCACACTGTTGCACACCAGACACACCAGAAGAGGGCATCGGCTCCAGTTACAGATGGTTATGAGCCACTATGTGGTTGCTGGGAATTGAACTCAGGACCTCTGGAAGAGCAGTCAGTGCTCTTAACGGCTGAGCCATCTCTCCAGCTCAAGCAGACTAGCTCAACACTTAACTGGATACCAGTGGTTCTTGGGATTGGGGATTTAGGTCAGTGGTAGAGTGCTTGCCTAGCAAGCGCAAGGCCCTGGGTTCGGTCCCCAGCTCCGAAAAAAAAAAAAAAAAAAAAAAGAAAAGAAAAGAAAAAAAAGAAAAAAGAAAAGAAAAGAAAAGAAAAGAAAAAAAAATACCAGTGATTCTCAACCTGTGGGCTGAGACCCCTTTGACAAACCTCTATCTTCAAAAACATTTCCAGGACTATTCATAACAGTAGCAAGCTTGCAGTTGTAAAGTAGCAACAAAAATAGCTTTATGGTTAGGGGTCAGCACAACAGGAGGAATTGTTATAAAGGGTGGCAGTATTAGGAAGGATGAGAACCACTGACAGTCTTCTCTGTCCTCTCTGCTCCCTAGTCAGCATCAAAGTGATGTAAAAAGATTCCATGAGACCCTAAATCTTTCATTGTATATCGAAATAAAAATAAATAAATAATAAATAGTCCTTAGTAAAGTGAGGTGTTGTGCTGGCTAGTTTTATGTCAGCTAGACACAGACTAGAGTCATCTGAGAGGTGGGAACCTCAACTAAAAAACAAACAAACAAAAACAACACCTCCACAAGATTGGGATATAGACAAGCAAGCAGGGCATTTTCTTAATTAGTCCTAGATGGGGGAGGGCCCAGCTCATTGTGAGTGGTACCATCTCTGGGCTGTTGGTCCTGAAATCTATATGAAAGTAGGCTGAACAAGCCCTGGGGAGCAAGCCAGTAAGCAGCACCCCTTCATGACCTCTGCATTAACTCCTGCCTCCAGGTTCCTAGCCTGCTTGAGTTCTTGTTCTGATGATGAATTGTGATGTAAAAATGTAAGCTGAACGAGCCCTTTTGTCCTCCCCCCAGTTACTTGGATTATGGTGTTTCATCACAACAATAGTTACCCTAAGACAGGTGACAGACCAGTAATCTTGTCCTACATGATAAGTCCTTATCTTGGGGAGGTAGGGGAAGAATTGTCCAATTTTGGAGCCTGGGAGAGGCAAGTATAAATTATCAAATCTGTTTCAAAGCCCATCCCCCACTCACCTCTAATGCTGAACAAATAAAAAGTAAACACAGGTGACTTTTATCCAGACAAGGTGTAGAAGCTATAAACAGGCTCATCAGGGCCCTTCATGTGAGTTACTAACTAACCAATATCACCTTCATGTGAGCTAGTTACTAAGGGACCGTATCATCTTCATGTGAGTTACAAACTAGCCAATATCATCTTTAGGGAGTAAAGATCTTTCTTACTGTGAGCAGGGAGTTGCTAAATTCGAACTTGACCTTAGACATTACCACCCTGCTTTGTACTGCAGAAGAAAGGCCAAGGGGACCCAGTATCAAGTAGGAGAATTAGACATTACTTAGAAGTTAATTTGAACTCCTGCATATGAGAATGTAGGCCAAGCAGGAGTTAGATTAGCGGTAATGTGGAAGGAAGAGGGGGGTGGGCAGGATTAGCCAGTCACTAAATCCTGGCCTGTGTAACTGATCCCAGGGTGCTGGCCATGTTACTGCTGTTGTCATTTTTCGAATCTCTGTTGCCCATGTTGCACCTCCTTTGTAGGCTAAATCCTTCTTCCCATCTCTCCGCACTTGTATTACATGCCCAATACTTTGTAGACTCGAGTATCTCAAGTAGTCTTTTATTCACATGAATTTTCTACGTTTGCAGACCATTTTGCTCCCAGCCCTTGAAAAAGCAGAACAGACTCTCCACAGTGTATGTGGCTCGTTGGAGAGGCTGTGAGATGCGGAATGAAATCAGGAGCTGGAGAACACCTTCTAAATAGAAGGCAGGGTGAGTGCAGTCACAGGCATAGAATGAGTTCATGAAGGGCTGCGGTAGGACCAGAGGGGACCAGTGTCTGATAAACTGTCAGCAGTCGATGACCCCACAAATCCAATCAAACAACCTTCCCCACAAAAAGTCTGAGTTGTCATGCCTGTCAGAGCACTAGCTAAGAAGAAACAGGAGCTGTACGAGTTGGCCTCAGAAACAATCAAACAAGCAAACATAATAGGGCACCCCTTCCCACCATTCTAACAGAAAATGACTTACTCAGAGAATAAATGACAGCAAAGAAGCCTGTGTCAATGGTGTGAGTCAGGCAAACCTTTTCTGCCCTATAAAATAGAGATCATATGACTTGTGATATTTAACCCTTTGAACACCAAGTGAATGCACTGTTGAACTTTGTAAGGCATAGCTGGGTGGTAGTGCCTACTTTTAATCCCAGCACTCAGGAGGCAGAGACAAACTCTCTTAGCTTGAGGACAGAATATTGATGATGTTTTATAGATCTCAAAAAAAAAATTAAGACAATTTCTATAGGTTGCAGGGCCTAAGTGGAGGGCTGGATTAGAACCCAGACCCAAGTGACTCTGAAACTCACATAGGAGTCACTGTCTTCTTTCAGGGCACAGACATTTTCTGTGCTGTTTGTGAAGGAATCAGTCAGATTTGTTCCTGGATGTTCACTTTGCTAAAAGAGAAGTCTGGGCCAGTGAGCCTCTTATTCAGTATCATAGGTAGACTGGACCCCAGAAGTCAGACCTGGTCAAGAGTGATTCCTGAGGGATCCCTGTAAACCAAGACAAGAAAGGACCAAATACCCTCCAGGGACTGTTTCTTTCTTTCTTTCTTTTTTTTCTTTCTTTTTTTCAGAGCTGGGGATGGAACCCAGGGCCTTGTGCTTGCTAGGCAAGCGCTCTACCGCTGAGCTAAATCCCCAACCCCCAGGGACTGTTTCTTATAGAGCAGAAGAAGCAGGCCTTCTTGGAGCTTCAAGAAGAAATCTGTGTGCAGCTCTGAGATTTAAACCAGAGTTCTCAAGGTCCCCACACCCCAAGAATCCTTAGAAGTGGGTTTTGTAGCTGTTGCTGGGACCCTCCTAGCCTAGGACACAGAGATGGGAAGGTAGGTTCTCTGAGGGTCTGTTTTCAGTGAGCGGAATAGGGACAAGGTAAAGGATACTAGATGGAGATCCAGTCACAGTGGCAGGCTCTAGCAGCCACCTGCCTGGTTGAGATGGAAACGCCGATTCCAGCTCCAGCCCCCAGACAGGCTAAGAATATCTCAGCCGAGCAACAGCCACCACCCCCGCCCTTCTTGATCTGCTCATGCATCTGCACTGCTATCCTGGGAGCACTGAGGAGATTGAGTGGGGGAATGCTTGGGGTGCAAGGCAAAGGAGAGGAGGCTAAGAATGGGCTTGGTTGGAGGCAGGAGATGAACTAAGAAAGAACTGCTTCAAAGGGCTCTGAGGATTGAGAAGCCAAAGGAACAGCAAGACAGAAACCAGGCAGCTGGGGTTAGCAATGGGCGCGAGGATGAGAGAGGTCAGTGTGGGTAATAAGGAGGAGGATGCAGCTCCCCCTTCCATTGTGATAGGACCAGAGTTCACATCAGGGCAAAGGACCTTCCAACTTACCTGTACACTTTCCTGTTCCTTCTTCTGTGTCCTCCACTAGCTCAGCATGGGTCCCTTCTCTACCCCAGAGCACCATATTCCTTTTCCATGTTCCCAAATCTCTTCCCTGTTCTAAAGAATCTATATGTGAGCTCCGTGATTAAGCCCTCCTAGTGCAGAGCCTTCTATTAAGGAAAGAGGTAAAAATGGGAAGTCCTCCCTGGCAGCTAGCACCCCTCCTCTGTCAGTTTCATCTCTTCCCCATGCGTACCCCACCTCAGTCTTTTTTTTCATATTAGGAGGGGTTCTACTCCCCTCTGTCACCTCCCCCAGGCTCTGTGCCTCACTAACTCAGGCCTCCTGAGGTAAGTCCTTAAGACAGGGCGGGAGGGAGGGAGGAAGAAAGGGAAGGGAGGGAGGGAGAGAGGGAGGGAGGGAGAATTCGATGGGCTGGTAGATACCTCAGAGCCTGGGGTGGAGCTGCTGGGGTTGGGGGAGGTAGGCAGCAGTCTCCAGCATTCAGATGTCTATGCAGCATCTCCATCCCGGCTGTTTTAAGAACCCATGCTGCCATTAGCCTCTATATAGGGGACCCTCAAAGACATGTGGGTATAACCTATGTGATCCAAGAACTCCAGGTTTGATACTTACTAGGGAGACCCTGGACCTCGACCTGCTTGGGCCTCCTCTCTTGTGTTTCCTTCCGTTCCAGGGTCTCTTCTAGAGCTCCTAGGGGCAGAGAAATGATTTGCATTGCTAAAAGCTTGAGCTCCACTCCTCTTGTCTCCCTGGCTGAACTGCAGAAGTGCAGGCCTCACATGGATGCTGTGCACACAAAGACTGAGCCCAGCAGACAGAAACAGATTAGGGAGAGGCAGGCAGGGCTGGAGCGAGAGAGAGGAACAGATTCATAGGGTTGATTTGATTCAGAATCAGAGCTGTGGAATCTGAAGAGGCTTTAGGAACTTATTCTATCTTATTCTCCTAATAGCCATTTTTTATCTGATAATAAAAGTAAGACATGCTAAATCTCCAAGTTTCATCATGAAGAAACAGAGGCTCAGAGAGACAAAATGACTTCCCCAAGGTCATATAACTGGCAAGCCCTGGGCTATACCTCCTCACTCCTGTCAGAGAGGGAGAAGGGAAGGCTGGTTAAATGGATGAAGAGTTTGCATTGCATGACTTGGAGACATCACTAATTCAGCTGCCCAGAGAGGTGAGTGAGGGGATCTTCTAAGGTGAATTGGTGGAGACCTTCACCAGTAAGTTCTGCACTGGGACTTGGAGCTCTCAGTCTGGAGCTGCTGCCTTAGCCTTGAAGAGAATGGGTTGTTCTAGATAACTTGAGGAGTCATAGCCAGCCAGGGAGCCTGCTGTCAGCGCTGGTCCAAAGACCAGTACAGGAAATGGTCAGATGAGAAATATCCAGAAACTAATACAAGTAACGAACCATATACAGGTTCTAAACATAACCCAACCAGAAAAACACAGTTACAAATGTGGCAAGAAAGTCAGCAACCTTTTATAAAGCTACCTCCTCCATGAAGTCTTCCTGGCTCCACTACCTTTATTCCCCTAGATCTCTACCCTGTAGAATATAATGTTTTCCTCTTGTTAGTGCCTCTGGCTTATCCTTCCAGTTAGTTCAGGAAAATTTCCTGGAGAAGATGGGATTCCAAGAGTTTGATAGAAGGCAATATGGTAGTCTAAGAGAGATTTGTGGCCTTAGAGTTGTAGCTCGGAGACCAGGAGGATAATCAGAGCAAGAGAGAGGAGTGAGGATTGTGCCTGAAAGTCAGAAAGTCTCAGATGAGGCAAGCTGAAGAGTAAAGAGGGGATATGAGACAATCAGAGGCACCAGGTCTGGGGCCCCTGAAACAGGAAAGAGTTCCTGATTCTGACAAACAGAATAACAGAAGATCATGATACCTGGATTAGAGTAGCAACATGGTAATACCCATGAGTGTGCAGAGACTGTGTCCTAAATGGTACCAGTCCTTACATCACTAAGAGACTCCCGAGAGTTAGAAGGACCCATGTGCCATTCGGATCCACGTGCTGGGTTTCTGCCAGCACAGCTCAGTCTCTGTGGGGCCTGTCTTTAACCACCGGTGAGCCAACTGTTCCTGTGTGTCAAATAAAGGCTGACTCAGAAGGCCTTGTAGGAGTAAGTGGGGCCAGTTATAGGAGCTGCAAAGAGGGAGTGTTTTCCCAGGGTTATAGAGAGAACGGGAGGTTGAACAGAACAACTAAAGTCACAAGAGAATAATGATCAGATTCAAGGCACAAGTGAGACCCTGCTGAGAAAGAGCACATTGGGACTGGTGAGATGGCTCAGTGGGTAGTCACTTACAGCCTAGCCTCAGGATGTGAGTGAGTTTGACCTCTATAATCCCTATGGCAGGAGGAAAGAACTGATTCCCCAACATGGTCCTCTGACCTCCAAACATGCTGTGACAAACATGTGTAACTCCCCTATTGTAAACAAATAAATAACTTTTTAAGTGTCTATATGTGACCATGGTTACCGTGAAGGGAAAAGATTTGAGGAAGCCAGTCCTCAGCTTCCAGGAAGGGTGGGCGAGCCATGATTGTGAGACTGCAGAGAAAAGCTGGGGCTTCTGTTGCTGTGAGCTGGAACCCAAGGGGATTCTGGAACAGCCTATCTATAATGAAACATACAGAGAGAGGAATGTGGGCACATGCTGATTCTGACAGCCGTGGATCTTTGGTGTTGTGCTGGGTCTGGTAGAAATGGAGGCAGGCCTGGTGGTGCCTATAATTCAGACTCTGGGAGGCTGAGGGAGGATGGTGAGTTCAAAGCCACACACACACACACACACACACACACACACACACACACACACACACACACAGAGTGGGGAGGGGGAGAGAGAGAGAGAGAGACAGAAATCCAAGAACAGTTCTAAGAATTGTTACTGACTAGACAGGTTCTTCTCTGTCCACCAAACCCAAACCCACCCCTATGCCAATACCCAAGGTTCACCAAGACTCCTAGCAGGGAAGCCACAGAGAGCAGGCTAGACAGAGAGTCCTACAAGGCACACTAAACTGTCCCAGGACAAGTGGTGCTCATAACCTGCCAATAAGGCTCAAGGTCTAGGACCAAGGCCTATAGGGACTGTAGCAAGAAGGGGGGAAGGGGGAATCCAGAGAAACAGGCAGCTCCCAGTCTAGCAGCATCTGGGAGTGGGAACAGCTGAGACCTGAGCCCCAGAGAGCTGTTTAATGGTTAAAATCCACCTGAGCTTGGACCTGGATCTTAACTGGAAGTTGGGCCTATCTTCTTGTGCCTATTTCTACATAGAAGGCCCCATTTGCTGTTCCAGACTGGGGTGATCAACTAATCCAATTTTCAGAGTTCCCTAGAGTCAAACCATCCATCATGCATCCAAGGGTGAGATGAATGTGTTGTTGGGACAACCAATCAAAACAAAGCTGTCCAGGGGGCCAGAGCCAGAAGCAGGGAATCACATACAGAGGCATTAGGTGTCTTTAGACTTCCTCCTGCTCCTGCCCCAGGAAACCAAGACACACACACTCCCTCCGCCAAGGAGAAAGGGTGTACTTGCTCGATTGCTCAAAGTCTCACACACTAGCATTCTCTCACAGAGCAGGAATGAGCCTACAGCAGTCTCCCCACTCATCCCCGTCACCAAGGTGGGGGGAGGGATGAAGAGGATAGCAACCGGACGTCCAGGTGGGAGAAGCCGGGAGGTGCAACTGGGGTGTCTGGAAGAGGGCACTCGCTGCCATATTGCCCACTAAATAAACTCAAAGGTGAGCAAATGTCAGGCTGTTCCCATGGTTTCTATACTGCGGCTTGGACCCAGTGTATTAAAACATTCAGACCCACGGTCTTAGGATGTGGAGGAAAAGATGGGGAGGACCATTTTCACCTCACTTCAACCCCCTGCTCTGCCAGAGAAAGAGACCCCAGAATCACACACACCCCTTCTCTCCTCCTCCTTTCCCCCCTTTCCCCTTTTGGGTAAAGGTAAGGAACTGAGGACTCAAGGCGGTGGGTAAGGCGGGACATTAGATTAGTGTGCAACATCTTATTGGTTAGACGAGCTGCCGATTAAAGGCAGCTAGAGTCAGGATTGGCTGCGTGAGGCGGGGCGCGGCGTGGCGAAAGAAGGGGCCCAAGGGGTGGGGCTGACGCTGCAGCTGGCGCAGCTTCGGCTCAGAGCAGCCGCCGCGGCGCAGCAGAGCGGCTCCATCCCCCGCCCGTCCGCGCGCCCGGGCCGGGGCTAGGCCCCCCACCGCCGGGTCCCCCGGGGCTGCAGCAGCAGCGGCGCCGCCCGCGGTTCCCGCTGGGGCCCGGGCGCCGGCCCCGCTCTGCAGGATGGGCACGGTGCTGTCGCTTTCCCCTGCTTCCTCGGCCAAGGGCCGGAGGCCGGGAGGGCTGCCGGAGGAGAAAAAGAAGGCGCCGCCCGCGGGGGACGAGGCGCTGGGGGGCTACGGCGCGCCGCCGGCCGGCAAGGGCGGCAAAGGCGAGAGCCGGCTCAAACGGCCGTCCGTACTCATCTCGGCGCTCACCTGGAAGCGCCTAGTGGCAGCCTCGGCCAAGAAGAAGAAAGGCAGCAAAAAGGTGACGCCCAAGCCAGCGTCCACCGGTCCCGACCCTTTGGTCCAGCAACGCAACCGGGAGAACCTTCTCCGCAAGGGTCGCGACGCCCCCGACGGCGGCGGAGCAGCCAAGCCCCTGGCCGTGCCGGTGCCCACGGTGCCCGCGTCCGCTGCCACCTGCGAGCCCCCGTCGGGGGGCAGCGCGGCCGCCCCGCCACCAGGCTCAGGCGGGGGAAAGCCACCTCCGCCGCCACCTCCAGCCCCGCAGGCGGCACCGCCAGCGCCCGGAGGCTCGCCGCGACGGGTCATCGTGCAGGCGTCCACCGGCGAGCTGCTCCGCTGCCTCGGCGACTTCGTGTGCCGACGCTGCTACCGCCTCAAGGAGCTGAGTCCCGGCGAGCTGGTGGGCTGGTTCCGCGGCGTGGACCGCTCGCTGCTGCTGCAAGGCTGGCAAGACCAGGCCTTCATTACCCCCGCCAACCTGGTGTTCGTGTACCTGCTGTGCCGCGAGTCGCTGCGCGGGGACGAGCTGGCGTCGGCCGCCGAACTGCAGGCCGCCTTCCTCACCTGCCTCTACCTCGCCTACTCCTACATGGGCAACGAGATCTCCTACCCACTCAAGCCCTTCCTCGTGGAGCCCGACAAGGAGCGCTTCTGGCAGCGCTGCCTGCGCCTCATCCAGCGGCTCAGCCCGCAGATGCTGCGGCTCAACGCCGACCCCCACTTCTTCACGCAAGTCTTTCAAGACCTCAAGAACGAGGGCGAGGCCGCGGCGAGCACCGGGGGTCCACCGAGCGGAAGCGCGTCCACCACCTCCTCGTCGACCGCCAGGGACAGCTGCGCGGCCGGAGCCAAGCATTGGACTATGAACTTGGACCGCTAGGGATTCCCAGGGGCCGCGCCCGCCCCCCGCCCCAGCCCCTCACACACACCCGGAACCCCCGGGACCATCAAGCCACCGTCGCTATTACCGCTGCTCTATGCCCAGGCTGGGCCGAGGAGGAGCCGCCCCTGCCCCACAGGGGAAGGTGGAGGCTAGGACACCAGAGGCCGCGGTGTCTGGATTTACTGGGCGTGGGGTGGGCGTGGGGGATGATCGCGGGAAGTGCACCCCCAACTTCGTTCACCCTTTCCGTCTGTCTGCGCCTCCATCTTTCCATTTCTGCCCTGGTCTCCCTCTTCCCTGCTGTGGGCATCTCAAAGTCCTCCACCCTGGGTTTTGTCCAGTCCCTCACTTTTCTGTGTCTTCATCTTTCCTCCTGTCTGCAGTCCCCCTCTCTCTGCCTGTCCTTTGGCATTCCCTGGGCTTTACCCTTTTCTACCTTACCCCGAGCCTGATGGTCCCCCATTGCTTTCCCCGGTTCTCCAGCACCTGTATTTCCATGTACCCTTTCCTTCCTCCACTCATATGTCACCCCTTCCCTCCTGTCTGCCTTCCCTTTCTCTGCTTGTGTCATCCTGCACCCCCTGACAGACCCCCCAAGACTCTACACTCCTTTCCCCAGATCAAAAAGACCCTTAGTTTTTTATTTGGATAGACTGGACAGGAATCTGCAGTCCCGAGTGTCCAGGCAAAGATCAGGGCGATCCTTTCCTTTACCCCCACGGCCTCTCCCCACCTTTCCCAACGTGTTGCATGCTGGGAGTTGAGGGGGAAAAGGGCTGCCGCCTTCATTTAGGAGGCTGAGATTTGAGGGCAAGATCCAACCTGGTAGACTACCCCGCTTGCAGGGTAGTGTCTTCTCTGTGGATGGGTAGAAAGAGAAAGAAAACTCTTCTTATCTGGGGGAGGGGCGTCCTCTTCCTTATCTTTAGATTTCTTGTTATATCCCTTTCCCACACTTTAATTTATTTCTCTGTTTCAGGAGGGAGGGTGGGTGGGGAGGGGGCTGGGCTGGGAATTGTCCGAGGTGCTGAGCTGGGCGGGACCGGAATCCTCCAGGGAGAGTACCAGGGACTGGGTTGGGCCTGGGGCCTTGTCCAAGGTGCCAATGATGCGGGCCGACGGCGCAGGCCGCGCTATCTGTCTGTCCGTCTGTCCTGAAGAGAACTATAAAGCGCTGGAAGCGCCTACAGATGGTTTTGCGCCGGCCTCTCTTTGGGTCCCCGGAGGGTGGAAAGGAATGGGCGTAGGAGTGAAACTGTTAGGGGTAAGGCAGGAGGAGGAGGAATAGGAATTAGAGGGAAAGTCAGGTCCCTGAGATCTGCAACCTGCTACCTGCCCCCACTAGCTTTGATTTTAGAGTAAAGCGTGATAAGCCAAGGGTTGAGGCTGAATTTACCTCCCCATTCTGGCCTCCATCTTGTCTGCCCTACCTCCTTATTACTCAGGCTACTTAAGGACAAATGGTAGAAGTCTCCCCTTCTGTGAGGTGACCCTTGAGACAGAATTGGCTAGCCATTATAACTGTTTATTTCTTTCCGCTCTTCCCACCATATATTGATTGAGTCAGGAGTCTAGTCAGGCCTGACTAAGCCTGTGCTTACCTCTCTCAGTTGGGTTATGAGTATCACCCCCACCCTGTAAGGCTGCTTTGGTCACAGGCCCACCCACACAGTCTTTGGAGGCCCATTCCTGCTTGAGACTCAGACCTTGACCCTTGACCACCAGAGGAGTGCAAATACAGGCAGAAACAAAAGGGAGAAACGAAAGGCTTTTCCAATTGAAAAAAAAAAGGAGGGGGGATTAAGCTAATTGGCTCCAAACCTCTGCTTAGTTCCCATTGCCCTTTTAGTTACAAAGCGAAACAGCACATTTAGTGTTGCGTCCGCTCAAGAAGCACTGACTGCGGGCAGAACGTTTGCGGTTGCGAACCTGGTGGCCACGGTGGCCACGAAGATCCAGAAAGAGTTCCGGGAGGGGCCAGCAAAGGAAAGGCCTAGAGTTCGCTGTCCGTGGTGCTGAAGGGCGCGTTCGTGCAGGGTGGGGGCTTGCATTAGCTGCAAGAGAGGGGGACTCGGCCACAGATCTTCTGAATAATTTAAGAGTGGGGTGTAAGCTATTCTGGCGACAAGTTACAGAAAGAAGTCTTGCCCGAGAACCAGGAATGTCGCCTGCCCCTTGCCCTCCTCGGAGGGCAGGACTTGGCTTTCACCTGGCCTCTACTCAGAGCCCTAACACCCGGCCTGGAGGCGGAAATCCTCGGTCCAGATTTGTGAATCGAGTTCCCGGGGGGGAGGGGGAAAGCTAGCGGAAGGGAAGGCGGGAGCAACCGCCCATTGGCTGGAATTTGGCGCAGTCAACGCGGTGCCGTCATCTTTCTGGATTTGGGAGGAGGGAAGGAAGATCACTCGGGTCACTCCGCGGCTGTCGCTATGGCAACCAGACTGAGCGGGCGGGGCCACCTTTCCACTCTCTTACCTTTGGGTGGGGAAAGCATCCTGGTTTTCCTAATTTGGAACTAATTAGTGAGACTAGCTACTTGATTGGAATTTCAGAGTTGGAGCAACCTAAAGGGGATGAGGAAGAGACTCGAAAGCCGATAGAGATTTTAAAAAATCTTGCCCTTGCGACTGCTACTAGCTACTACCCGAACTCATGGACACAGCGTCTTCTTTCTGCTCACACGGGCATGCGTGTGCGCGCACACGTAGACGCCCTCGCGTGCCTCCTGGAACCTATGGTCTGATACTGAAGAACTCAGATGAGAAGCGGGGGTGGGGGTGGGATGGGGGAGAGGGACAGGGTCGGGGGATGGGGAAGCATCTTTGAGTGGTGTCAGCTTGCCCTGTTATGTCCCAAAGCAGGACACCCTGCTATAATCCGATTAGAGTTAGGGGTGGGGTTCTGGAAGATGATCCACAGTACTGCTTGGAACAATTAGCTCTCTGGGTTACATTTGGCAGGAGTACTGTTTTCTCTGGGTGAAGGGCAATAGGAAGAAGGACCCAGAACAGTCTTCTGGGAAGTCAAAAGGAAAAACTGTAATTGAGAGCTAAATGTACATGTAAAAGTGTAAAATGCCTTCTCTTTCCTGCCAAAGATTGAACCTGGGAGTAAATGCATCCAGGTTGGTAAAGAGGGCCTAGAACTCTCTGGAGAGCCCAGAAGGGCCAGGAGTAGACTATCTGGAAATAGAGGTTGGAGAGAGAATCCCAGTTGTAGCCATGACTCAGCACTTCCCCTTGCAAAGGACCAGAGCACAGGGCCGGGGAAGAGTGGAGGGCTGTAGGAAAGGGAATAGGTGGCTGACAAGAGATGCACCCCTTTGCACGATGTGTACATCAATACACAGCCAGAGGTGTGTATTTTAACCCAAATAGACACAAAGGTGTTGATACTGAAT
Organism: Rattus norvegicus; assembly: GCF_021556685.1. Classification (NCBI taxonomy): domain Eukaryota; kingdom Metazoa; phylum Chordata; class Mammalia; order Rodentia; family Muridae; genus Rattus; species Rattus norvegicus. The sequence goes on from NC_141542.1 coordinate 91,558,985, forward strand.
GAGGATTCAGTCTCTTATATACATATATGTGCTCTCCCCTTCTGTGTCCCCCTCGCTGGACATTGCAAAGAACACTCTGTCCTAAGAGCCATGCTAGCCTGTCCCCAGAATACCTTAGTACTTATTGGAAAGAGAGAAATGTTAAAAACTCCCAGATATGGGAGGGAGTTGTCATGGAAACCCCTTTGCCTGCCAGCCAGGGTGCCCAGCAACCAGAGCATCTGGCAGTATCCAGGAGAATATCTTATGGCCTCTGCATACTAGGACTCTGCCTCAGGCATCCAGATGGATACTTCTGGAAGGTTTCTGCCAGAGAGCCTTCCAAAATGACACCCCCACACCAGAGTCAGCCTATCAGAGTATAAAGAAACTATATAAGGATCTGACCTTAAATAACCCCCTTCTTCATGTACACCTTTTTGTTTTCTCTCCCTACCCTTCAGGGTCTCACTATGTAGCTAGACCTGGCCAGGAACTCTGTGTAGACCAGGCTAGTCTGGAACTTAGGGCAATCCTCTGGTTGTCTTGTCTTTGCCTTCTGAGTGCTGAGTTACAGGCAGGTACAACATACTCAGTTTGAAGAAGTAGTTCTCCCTCCCTTGTGTACAGTGGTCCATACTTGTGGTGAATGGCCTCTAGAACACGATGTGCCCTTTACCACTGGCCCATCTTTTCAACTCCCCACCCCAACTCCTAGCGTATCTCTTGAGTAGACAGCTGCTCTTAAGGTTTCTTTCTGCATCAAGATATTGGCCACGATAATTATGTTTCTCTTAAGAGTGCCCTCCCTGTTTCTTCATGCCTCTTTTTTAAATAATTTTTTAAAGATTTATTCATTTATTATACATAAGTACACTGTAGCTGTCTTCAGACACACCAGAAGAGGGCACCGGATCTCTTTACAGATGGTTGTGAGCCACCATGTGGTTGCTGGGAATTGAACTCAGGACCTCTGGAAGAGCAGTCAGTGCTCTTAACCACTGAGCCATCTCTCCAGCCCTTCTTCATGCCTCTTAGTCAGCTGTCGGTGGCTAATATTTAGCATGAAGACCACAAATCTTAAAATTAGCCCCTCTCTGTATATTTTATATATGGCAGCTTAAAAATCAGGGAGAATAATGATGTAAAATATAAGTAGAGAAATAGGCATCTCTTTACAAAATAAACTTCCTGCATGGTATTCCACCAAGACAAAAAAAGGTGGACGGAACAGTATGGAGGCTCACAGGTACTTGGGAGGCTGAGGGTGGGAAGATTCCTTGAGCCTACAGCAGTGGTTCTCAGCCTTCCTAATGTTGCAACCCTTTTTCCCTCATGTCGTGGTGACTTCCAACCATAAAATTATTGTATATAAAATTATTTCATTTCTACTTCATAACTGTAATTTTGCTACTGTTATGAATCGTAATGTAAATAACTGCTATGTAGGATGTCTGATATGTGACACCTGTGAGTCTCTACAGGTGACCTACAGGATCAGACCAACCTGCATAATATAGTGATACCCTTAACTCAAAAACAATCAAACACATATAGATATTATCCCAGAGAAACCACACAATACCAGGGCAATCCTCAGGGGAGTGAATAAGGCCAGCCATGGCAGGCCTGTGATCTCAGCACGTCAGAGGCTAAGACAGGAGTACACCGGTTCAAGGACAGCCTGGGTTACATAGGGAAATCCTGTCAAGGACTGGGAGGTGGGGAGTATAGAAGATGTGTACTTGAATAGACAGTACCATGGAGACAAAAGGATAGACCAGAGCTAAACTATGCCATGCTGGGAGTCTAGCATAGGGTGAAAGTACCACTTAGAACTCATTGACTAGGAGAGCCCGCGAGTGGTTTACAACTGGGTAGACATTTAGATAAAGGGGGAAACAGGTCGATATTTGTTTTGGTTTTTTTTTTCAAGACAGGGTTTCTCTGTGTAGCCTTGGCTGTCCTGAGACTCACTCTGTAGACCATGCTGGCCTCTGACTTGTGAGTGCTAGGTTAAAGGCATGTGACCACTCAGCCCCCTTGCTCATTCTTTACCCTCAAAATATATTTAAATCTGACCAAAGATTTAAAGAAATATGCTATACAGTCTTAGATGAGGAGGTAATTAAAAAAGATCTAGTAATATTGTAAATAGACTTTTCCCACATGAGTTTCAATTCATAGATTCAGTGTTAGAGAAATACTTGAAATACAGAGACATGACAGGGATTTTAAATTTCCTTTTTACTTTATTATGCCCTGGAAAGAAAAAAGTTGGACTCGATTTACATATTCACCAGTAGTTAACAGGGCTAGGTAAACTTTGAGATATCCCACTTACTGAATTTACATTATTCAGTTAAAATGAATGCGTTAGCTGGACATGACTGTCCACAACTGTGCTCATGAGGCTGAGACAGGGATCATATATTTGAAATCACCTTAGGCTGCATAGCAAAACTAAGTCTCAGACAGACGGACAGACAGACAGACAGACAGACAGACAGACAGACAGACAGACAGGGACTGGAACAATGGCTCATAAGTGAAAACCACTGATTGCTCCTCCAGAGGACTGGGGTTGGATCCCCAGCCCATATATGGCAGCTCACAGAGGTCTTGTAACTCCAGTCCCAGGGTATCTGATGCCCTCTTTTGGCTTCTAGGGGCATTGCAGTCACAGTGATGCACCAATATTCATGCAGGCAAGACATCCATCCATACAAAGTAACAAAATAAATTTAAAACTGCAGTAAATGGTATTAGTATTCTGCACAGTTAGAAAAAAGAAATCAGCATGTAATAGTAAACATTGAGGTAAAAACTTGAATATAGGCTGGGCTTGATGACTCGTTCCTTTAATGCCAACATCCCAGAGGCAGAGGCAGGCAGAGCTCTATGAGTTCTAGGACGTAGTGAGCTCCGGGTCAGCCAGGACTATACAATGTATCCTGTCTTTTTTTTTTAAAGGCAGAGGAATAGTGTAGCACCTCGAATGTGACAGCCTCTAAGAAAATGAGAGCTGATATGCAACTTTGATCACCAGCTGGCTACATCCATTTCCCATTTACTTCCTTAGAGCAACCAATATATGAACTTTAAAAAGAGACTTGGGTTGGGGATTTAGCTCAGTGGTAGAGCACTTGCCTAGCAAGCGCAAGGCCCTGGGTTTGGTCCCCAGCTCTGAAGAAAAGAAAAAAAAAAAAGCGAGTCTTTGTGTTCTCTTCCATTCCTAGTGAGCCCGTGTCTAAATACATCTTTAGAATATAATTGTGGGGACGGCTCCTTGGTGTTCAGATTTCTCTCTTCTTATGTTATATATGAACACTGAGGTTTTTGGTTTGGTTTTGGTTTTGAGACAGGGTTTCTCTGGGTAACCCTGACTGTCCTGAAGGTAGCTCTGTAGACCAGGATGGCTTTGAACTCAGAGATCTGTCAGCTTCTGCCTCCAAGTGCTGGTATTAAAGGTGTGCACCACCGTCACCTGGCTGAGCATTAGAGTTTTGCATTTAACTTTAAGATTTTTTTCTGGTTTCCTTATAGTATATTTGTTTCATTAATTGATCTATTTGAGGGATTTTTATTAATTTTTAAATTTATTTTATTTGCATATGTCTTTTGCCTACTATATGTGTGCCTACTGCAAACAGAGACCAGAGGAGGGCACTGGCTCCCCTGAAACTGAGTTACATATGGTTTAAACAACCATGTAGATGCCGAGAACTGAACCCAGGTCCTCTGTAAGAGCAACAAATGCTCTTAACTACAGAGCCATCTCTCCAGCCCCAGGAAACTTGTTTTTTATGTGATGGGAAGTTGAAATATACTATTTTTTTCCCAAATTAAGAGCATGTTTTCCCAACTTTAAAGTCTTTTATTTCCTAGTAAATGCTTATAAGGCTACATCATCATCATTGTCGTCGTCGTTGTCACTGTTGTTGTAATTAATCTGAAGCAGAACTTAGCTATGTTATCCAGGCTGGTCTCAAACTCCTGAGCCTTCTTCCTCAATCTCCGGATGCTGGGATTACAGGTGCGTGCCATCCTGACCGACTGTTATCATGTATTAACTTCTCACATGTACATCCACGTCAGAGCTCTGCTGTATTCTACTGTTCTACTTGGCTACTGATAGACCAAGCTACACCTTTAATAACTATGCCTTTGTGTTGCGGTTTTGTTTACAGATATACTTCAGTGGTAGAGCCGTTGCCTAGCATGTTCAGAGCCCTGGATTTGACCCCAGCACTGAAAGAAAAGAGAATTAGTTTTGCATTATATCCATTGTTCCTTTAACATTTATTTATCTTGGTGGGGGGTGGGCATGTGTGCCACGAGTTGCACATGTGGAGATGAGAAGACAGCTTGTGGAGGCCACTCTCTCCTCCTACCATTTGGATCCCAGTCCTCGGGCCACACCACTGAGCTACCTCACTAGCCCTTACTATTCTTTTGGTAAAAGAGCTTTAAAACCGATCCTGTCCAGTTCTTTAACATTGCTTTGAGAGTTGAGTTGGAACTTTATCGCTTTCTCAGATCAGTTTGGAAAGACCCAAGAATTTTACAAAGTTTAGTCATTCTTCCTAGAAACACTCTCCATTTTCCCTTTTTTTTTTTTTGGTTCTTTTTTTTCGGAGCTGGGGACCGAACCCAGGGCCTTGCACTTCCTAGGTAAGCGCTCTGCCACTGAGCTAAATCCCCAGCCCCCATTTTCCCTTTCTTAAGCCCTTTCCCAGGCCTTGGTGAAGACTGATGGTGGAATTTTCTCCTACTTGACATTAACGTTGATTTGGGAGTATAAGTTTTACAACCGCTGTAAACCTGATTCCCACTTCTTTTTCTTCCTCACGCAAAGTTATAGGGAAAGGATAAACTTAACAGTGTTGGTCTTACATTTTACTAGAATTTTGTTAGTTCTGTGTTCTAATTTAATTTTTTAAAAAACTTTATAGGCAGACAGTCCATTGTCTACAAAAGAAAGAAAGAAAGAAAGAAAGGAAGGAAGGAAGAAAGGAAGAAAAGGAAAAGGTCTTTTTCATTCTTTTGTTGTTTTGTTTTTCAAGACAGGGTTTCACTGTGTAGCCCTGGCTGTCCTGGAATGCAAATCACAGAGATCTGCTTGCTTCTGCTTCCTAAGTGCTGGGACTAAAGGTGTGCACACCCCCCACCTCTGGCATACAAGGTTGTTTTAATATTTCTCTAATGTGTACATATGCTGTGTGTCTCACCTTTTTTGAAGATTTATTTGTGGTGTGTGTGTGTGTGTGTGTGTGTGTGTGTGTGTGTGTGTGAGAGAGAGAGAGAGAGAGAGAGAGAGAGAGAGGGAGAGAGAGAGAGTGAAAGAGGCTTCATATTGTTTAGGGAGCTAGAGTTATAGGCAGAGTTGGGTGCTAAGGACTGGTCTGGGGGCTGAGAGCTTAGTATTATGCAAGATCAATACATGGTGTAGATGGGAGATGCTACTCCTAGTTTTGGAGCTACTGACAGTTGTCAGCTGGTAGGAAGGGGGGAGACATTGCTCTCTAACAGTATATTGTAGCCTTTGGTAAGTTGGTCACCTTCCAGTGGAAAACCACACATCTAAGAATATTCAGGCAGCACAAACTGGTCTTGAAAAGGGCTTCTTTTTAAAAGGGAAGGCAACAGAGAGGAATGGATCCGGAAAAGAGGAGGAGGAGAGGGATATGGTTAAAATATGTTGCATGAAATTCTTAATGAACTAATAAACTCAAATACATAAACATACACAACACACATACTACACAAGCATACACAACACACACACACTACACAGACATATACAACACACACACTACACAAACATACACACACTACACAAACACACAACACACACACTACACAGACATACAACACACACATTACACAAATATACACAACACACACACAAACATACACAACACAAACACACAAACATACACAACACACACACTACACAAACATACACAACACACACATATGCAACATACACACATTACACAAATATACACAACACACACACACACACACACACGCACACACGCACACACGCACACACTTAGTTCACCATGAACAAGAGTTATGCATGCTCCTAACTGCTAAGCCGTTTCTCCAGGTCTTCTCTTGTCCTAATGCACTGACTGTCAGTGCTCAGTGGTATCAAGGAGAACAAGGATAAAAAACATGGAAATATCTTTCTTTACTCCAAACTACTTGTGTATATTTTTGTTTGTTTTTGTTTTGTTTTTAAATGATACATTTAAAATATGTATTAAAAAAAGAACAAAATAAGAACCCAAAACAGAGCAAAACAAAAGGCAAACAGGGTTGTAGTTCTGCATGGTTTTAATTCCAGCAGACAGATCTCTGAGTTCAAGGCCAGCCTGATCTACAGAGAGAGTTTCAGGACAGCCAGGGCTAACCCTGTTTCGAAAAAATAAAATAAAACAAAAAATGTATTTATTTAATTTTATTTGTATGCTTGGTTGTCCACATGTTGGGCGTCATGTTCACACAGTGCCTGAGGAGAGCAGAAGGGGCATTAGGTCCCTCCAGAACTGGACTTACAGATGACAGTGGAGTGGAAACTGAACTAGCTCCTTTGCAATAGCAACATGTGCTCTTAACTACTGCGCCTCATCTGTTTGTTTGAGACAGTCTTGCTATGTTCTCCAAGACAGCCTAGACTTTGCTTTGTAGCCCAGGCCAACCTCAAACTTGTCTTCTCCTACCTTGGCCTCTTACGTGCTGAGGTCGAAGCCATGTGGTACCACACTCAGCATGTTAGCCATAACTTGGGCAATGTTTCTCATATTTCAACAACTGCTGCCTTCTTGTTTGTCTTTTAAATTTGGATGTTTGTTTTCGTGTACATTTGTGAGCAATACATCATCTCGGGTCGTGTTTTAGAAGCCGAGGGAATCTTAATCAGCGTAATCACTCAAGCTTCTCGTTTTGTGCTGAGCCCCAGCTGAGCAGTGTGTGGCGGCACGATCCTGGAGATGTACAAATTGGCAATAGAAGACGGGCTTGATGGATGTCCTCGCCGGTCCTTTATCTCCCATGACATTTAAAGGCAGCATGATGTCCTGTCCTGAGCAAGACGAGGAGCAAGGGCTGGGTCTCCCGCTGCTGATCCCAGACGGTTACTCGGCACCTGTGGATTTCAGGTTTGTTTGGCTTTATTTTAAATCCACTCGGCAGAAGCAAGACTCTCATAATTCTTGTGTCAATCAAATGCCCGTAGTGGGAATGCGGCTGTTGTTGGAATGATAACTATTGCTACAGTAGTTGAGCTATTAATAATATTGACAGGGCCTAAGGGATAGAGGCAGAACTCACTCTGGTGTCCCAGGATGCTCCCTTCAACTCAGCTGGCCCTTAAGGCAGTGGGGACCCTGGAGACTGCATCTCCAATGAGCTTTCCTGTGACCTGGGTAACATGTGTTTACTTCTTGCTGCCAAGCCTGAAGCCCAATGGGACCTGTGTGACTCTCTCTGGAGTGCAGGCCAGGGGACTTGCTTCAGTTGCTGCTGTGGAGGGACTCCCTAGGGTCAGCCTAGACCATCACAGCAACATTCCTGAGTCTAGGCCTGTGGGCCACAGGCTTGTCCTTGCCTGGGACTCCTCACTCCAGGACCCCCGCCAGGCTGCTTAGAACAAAGGGATGGACAGTGGAGTCGCACCTCCACAGGACACGCCTGCCTTTGAAAGACAGGGTATCCTTATGTAGCCCTGGCTAACCTCGAACTTTCAATGTAGAGCAGGCTGGTCTCAAATGCACAGAAGCCCTCCTGCTTCTGCCTCCTAAACTCTGGGACTAAAAACCTGAGCCATGGCCTGGCCTACCCATCTACTTTATGATCCGCATCGAAGAGAGGTGAATTTTGAGCCTAAATGTGGTGTTCAGACCTGTGTACTACTAACAAAATGAACGTCCATGCTAGTATAAGACATGGTAGAGACAACCCAAGGTTTGCAGGAAACCTGGGCTCTGCTATTTTCTCGCTCTAAGACCTTGGAGTGCCCCCACACCTAAGCTGTTATATAGGGGAAAGACACACTGTTTAGTGTCTTGGGAATATATTTGAGAATGGCCTCCCTTCCATAACAAAATACACAGATACTCGAGTCCCTCATAAAATGGCGTTTCCACAGAACCCATTCACATTCTTTCTGTTGCTCTAGATCGTCTGGTGATGGCTGAGAATGCCTAGCATGATGTAGGTGATGGCTTAGAATGCCTAGCATGATGTAAATACCCTTTAGGTAGCTGCTGTGCTTACTTTGAAGAGGGGAGATACTAAAAAGGAAAAAAAAATCTACATGTTCAGTAAAAATGTGATTTTCCCCAATATTTTGTGTGTGGTGCATACATGTCTACATGCATGTGCAGGCATGCTTGCCTCTGTATGTGCATGTGGAAGCCAGAGGTTGACATTGGGATGTTTTCCTGTGTCAATCTCCCTGGCTGTGACTTACTCCTTCATTCTTTGTTTCTTTCTTTGTTTCTTTGTTTCCCCCTTTGTTTCTTTGTTTCTTTTTTCCTGTTGTTTGTTTCTTTTTTTTTCTTTTTAGACAAGTTCTCCCATCACCCTGGAGCTTGGCATTTTGGTTAGACAGACCCTCCAGCAAGCCCCCAGGATCCACTGTTTCCACCATCACCCCTGGGGTTGAGGTGTGTGCCCTGCTTGCTTTGTTCTCTTTTTACATGGGTGCTGGGGAATCTTAGGTCCTCTCCCTTATTCAGCAAGCACCTTACCCACTGAGTCACTGCCCCATGCCCTCGGATATTTTTGATCCCTAATTAATAGAATCTGCAGGTATAGAACCAACCCATGTGATGTAGTAACATTCCCTGTGTGAAAAGGGCTGCTGTGGGCTAGGGGAGGCTTAGTGAGCAGAGTGCCATGTGTGTTTGTGTGTGTGTGTGTGTGTGTGTGTGTGTGTGTGTGTGTGTGTGTGTTAAAACTTAAGGTCAGAGCCACAGAACCCGAGCTAAACACTGTAGTGGGTGTGTTTGTCTATAATCTCCGTGCTCCTACAGTGAGAAGGCAAGTGGAAACAGGATAATCCCTGGAAGCTTGAGGGCCAGCTAATTGAAGGAATACATTGGTGCACAAGAAACTCTGCCAGAGGTTGCAGAGGTGGCTTAGTGGTTAAGAGTACTTGCTGCCTGGCAGAAGACCTGGGTTTGGTTTCCAGCTTCCACACTGTGCTTCCTAACTACTCATAAATCCAGTGCCAAGGGACTCTGATGGTGCCCTCCTCAGATCTCCATGGGTACTAAAGACATGCATGATGTGTATACACATGCGCAAACAAATCCTCATACACACAAAATAAAATAAATAATCTTTAAAAAACAAAAGAGAAGGGGCTGGGGATTTAGCTCAGTGGTAGAGCGCTTGCCTAGCAAGCGCAAGGCCCTGGGTTCGGTCCTCAGCTCCGGAAAAAAAAAAAGAGAGAGAGAGAGAGAAAGATGTTCGCTTTGATTTTTCACAACCTACTTTAATAACAGTTCTTAAATGCTTCAACCTCCCTTCCAGCCCACCACCCACCAGAGGTAGTAGAAAAGGAAGGGTTATAGGTCGTGGACCTGTTTAGAAATAGTTCTTTGAGGAGATTCCAATCTTTGTTGTCAGCAGTCCAATCCTCTAACAAACACCAAACACGGATGAGCGGCTGCAGTCCAGTCCCCTCGGTCATCACCACTCATGAATCAGCAAGGGCGGTTCTATCAGGAAGAAATCGCCAGGCTCCACCAATCAGCCTGGATCCGAGGAAGCATCAAGAAGCCGCCAGAATATTAGAGCTCTTTGTCGAGTTACTCTCTACGAAGTCATGACAGCCAAAGATCAGCAACGAGACATGAGGCAAATCAAGGCAAATCAATACAAGAGTGTCCTCCACAAAGACTAGCGGGACAGAGCAAGGCAAACCAAAGCCAGAGCCTCCTCCTTCTGGCTGTGCGATCAGACTTCTGTTCTCTAAACATCACATGCCCTCTCATGTGTCTGCTTCAGCAAAACATTCTTTCGTGCATCTGCTTTAACATTATTTTACATGTTCGCTTCAGCAAAACATCCTTTCACCTGTCTGACCTAGAAAAACATCATATGACATAACTGAGTTTCTAAAGAAACCAGAAAATTTCCACTTCAGAAAGGCCCATGTCAGATAAGGTAGAAGGTGGGGATTGATCCCAGAGGTTGTTCTCTGACCACCATATGTTGTGGGTTGCATATGTGCTGGACCCACACACATAAACTCACATATGAACACATGTACACATACATCTGCTATGTAAAATACAGTATAATAAAAATGTACTGTTGCAAATGTTAGATGAAATCGTGTGGATGGGTCTTCTTTACACATTGTAAATTATACAAGGTGGCCCTGGCACTTTATTCCCCCATCTTCCTCCTCCTCCTCCTCCACCTCTTCCTCCTCCTCCTCCCCTCCTTCTCCTCCCCTTCCTCCTCCTCCCCTCTCCTCCTCCTCCCCTCCTTCTCCTCCCCTTCTTCCTCCTCCCCTTCCTTCTCCTCCTCCTCCTCCTCCTTCTCCTCCCCTTCCTCCTCCTCCTCCTCCTTCATCATACTGCAGCATAAAGTGATCTGTAAGGTGCAGGGTGGTCCTCAAGTGCACATCACAGATGTGGCCATTGTGCAGATGACATATATAAGACAGATCCTATATAAGACAGGGACTATGGGCTGGAGAGATGGCTCAGCAGTTAAGAGCACCGACTGCTCTTCCAGAGGTCCTGAGTTCAATTCCCAGCAACCACATGGTGGCTCACAACCATCTGTAATGGGATCTGATGCCCTCTTCTGGTGTGTGTGTGAAGTGTACTCATATACATAAAATAAATAAATCTTTAAAAAAAAACAACAGGGACTATGTCAAAGGTAGAGAACCACAGGGTTCTCTACAGAGGTGGAAAAAATAATCACAGGGGATGAGTATGCATCCTAGATCTTACTTACCACCTAAGCCTGAGACCCTTCTACACTTTCTCCATTTATCTCCCACCCTGCACCTTACAGATCACTTTATGCTATTGTATGAAGGAGGAGGAGGAAGAGGAGGAGGAGGAAGAGGAAGAAGAGGAAGAGGAGGAAGAGGAGGAAGAGGAGGAAGAGGAGGAGGAAGGGAATAAAGGCTAGTACTGCTTGGAGCCTTCTCAGCAATTCCTGCTGTGTTGCTAAGCAACTTAGCATCCTGATCCAGAAAGAGGAAAGTGGTGCTCCCTGGCCTTCCAGCCTCTTTTAGATACTTTCTCCTCTAGCCTCAAGAAAGCAGGGGGTGCTGGAGAGATGGCTCAACCGTTAAGAGCCAACCGTTAAGAGCCAACCGTTAAGAGCACAGAGCACTGGTGCTCATTTCCCAGCATCCACGCGACAGCTAACAACCGCTTGTAACTCTGCAGGCGCCCAGCACACCAGTGTGTGCAGACACACATGCAGACAAAGCACCCACACACACAAAATAAAAATAAAAAACAGTTTTTTAAAAATTAAATGTGGAAATACACATCCAGAGATGGATGGATGGATAGATAGATAGATAGGTAGGTAGGTAGGTAGATAGATAGATAGATGATAGACAGATAGGGAGCTTGTCTGATTCATGGGGAAGCTGAGGTGCAGAATTAGAGGATGAGACAGTAAGCAGGGAATGGCATGACTTTTCAGTCTTGCTTCTGCACTGATCAATGAATGTCTAGAGCTCTGGGCTGAACTGCACAGGCACAGGCTGTCCTCAGTTAACAGGTGTTAGCATCTCTGTTTTATAATGATGTCAATACGGATCAGAAAAATAAGTAGCCTTACCCACCCCCAAGGAACAGGTTGGGGGAGATTCGCAGCAGTGCCCACGAGGCTGCTTCTACTAGATCATGCCATCAGAGAGAGTTATGCAATGCCCACAAGCTTTCTACATGCTTCCCTCACTTTGCTATTTGTCTGGAACTTTTGGTGAATGCTGGCATTAGGAACCTGTTCAGGGCTTGGGCAGTCAGCGGGTTGGCGTTTTGGCCTGTTTCCTCCTGTAACTCTGATTCTCAGGAATGAAGTAAATATTGCATGGTAATTGAATCCCATCTCTGGGAAGGTCTGGGATTCCTAATGAGTCCTTTGTGTCTTTTTCTATAACTTATAACTACTGCTGGAATGAAGCTCAGAAAGGTCCAATGGTAAAGAGAACATAAGCATCCTTTAAATGGTACCTGGAACTTAAGCTCTCAGCATCAGTCTTAGTCTGACTCCTGAGGCAGGAGAGCACTGCCTGGTGCTGGGGTGACCTCGGATGCTGCAGTGTCCTTCCTTGTTATGAGACAAGTTACTTATCCCTTAGGCACCTCAGCACTTTCATCCATATAACGAGAAAACAGGTTTTTAAAAATCAAACATGACTTTGGATATTGGTTGTGGTAATGTGAGTTGCTGTTAATGTGGAAGCTACTGGAAGCTCTGTAGTCCACACAGTAACAACGGGAATCAAGCAGTAGTGTTAGTCGCCCTGTAGAAGACAGCTCAGAGTGGTGAGCCATCTCCCCAGTCACGTAGCTTTTACTTTGCTGAGATCTTATAGTTCCAAGTGTTGTATGTTCTCTCCTTAGCTCACAAAGAAATTGGAAGATGCCCTGAGGATGGGAAGCCAACCCAAGTACTCCATTACTAGTCAAGTGGGTTCACCATTTGGACCTAGGACCAGGTCTAGACTGCCATGGGGAAGTGGACGTGGCCACTTGAGCTCCTTAGTGCAGCTGATTGAGACCAGAGGAGAAGGAGGCAGCGGGCTTTAGACATAATTATATTGTTATTTGCTTACTTGTGTGTGTGTACATTTGAAAGTGGTATATGCTTGCCACCATAGGGGATTGAACTCAGTTCAGGCTTGGTGACAGGCACCTTTACTCACTGTGCCATCTCACTGGCCTTTGTGTTGTTTTTGTTTGTTTCTTTAAGTAGTAGAGAGCATTACTAGACACACTGAGGTACTCATATGGTCTCTTCATCTTTATAATAACTTACGTGGCAGGTGCTGCCTTCCTTATACCCATTTTTCAGATGAGGTCACCAAGGCACACAGATGTGAGTTTCTAGAAGTCGTAACATGCAAGGGAGAAAACCAGCGGTCAAACTAAGGAGATCTAGTTCATAGCCCTTGCTCTCAGATGCAATATTCCAGCACTTTTTAATTACAAGAATAGCAAGATAGGAAAAGAGGAAATGGAGCAGTGTCCAGCCAGAGATAATGCTCATCAAAAGAAAAAGTCATGATCAATGGGGTCACTTTCCTCTAAACATGAAATGTGCTGTCCCGGGATGGGGGAAAGTCATGGAGAACCATGCTGACCAAAACAAGGTAAAACGTGCCATCAGAATCAAATAGAGTGAGATCCCCCCCCCCATCCCAAAAGCAAGTGATCGATCGATCGACTCCAAGCCTGAAGGACTGCAGGTGCTAAGTGAAGGCTAGCAAAGGGCAGCCAAACAGCTCAATTCCTCCCTCTCAGTCAGAAGCCTAAGTAGGGATGCCGAGGAGCAGAGCTGCTAACTTATCTTTTCTAACCGAGTATCTCATGCTATGATGGGAAGATACAGCTGGGCAAATGCAGGCCACACTTGAGGTTTGGTCTGTTGCTATGTATTGTAATGCTAAATACTGTCCCCAAAGCCCGGTTGTCCCCAGAGATGAGAAAATCATAATGTACACAAAGTGATGCTATGTGACCTTGCTCCTTAATTTAAAAATAAATAAAATTGAATAAAGATGCTGGCAGCCTATAGCTGGGCAGGAGAGAGATAGGTGGGGTTTCAGTGCCCGGGCTTGGTGTCTGAGGCAGAACCATGAGGGGAGAAGAGAGGGAGAGGGGGAAAGTGGAGAGAGGAGAAGATACCATAGGGTACGTGAGTCATGAGAACATGGCCATGAGGGCTGGCCAATTGGAGTTAAGAGCAGCCCTCACGGAACATGGCAAGTCCTATCTCAGGGTTATTGATAGGGAAGTAGACATAATAGCATAAAGGGTAGATATGTGCCCACTTCTAGTGCTTTGAAGGTTTATTAAAAAATAAAGTTTGGGCTAGAGAGATGGCTCAGTGGTTAAGAGCATTGATTACTCTTCCAGAGGTCCTGAGTTCAATTCCCAGCAACCACATGGTGGCTCATAACCATCTGTAATGGGATCTGATGCCTTCTTCTGGTGTGTCTGAGGACAGCGACAGTGTACTCACATACAGAAAATAAATAAATAAATCTTTAATTTAATTAATTAATTAAAGGCAGTGTGTCTTTTATTTGGGAGCTGAATGATCAATAGGGGGTATAAACCCCTGACTGAGATTTAATATTTAACACAACAAGTAATTCCATGAGGAAACAATCCAGACAGGACCACCATGAGAGAAACTTGCAGGATGGTAAGGAATTTGGCTCTGGGACCACAGGTTACCCTATTCACTTCACTCTTCCGAGCCTCAGTTTCCTCACCTGAAAACTGAGGTGACTTAACAAGGTCATGATCAGGTCAGAGAGCAGACAGCTGGGACAACATCTGCACAAAGCAGAGCCTGTCGCTGGGCCAGGTTCATCAAAGAGCGGGGTGTATTTCTATTATCAGCACCCCCATGTGACAGAATTCTAAACAGCTCAAACAAGCAGGCTAGAGAGCACCTAAGGAATCTTAAAGAGATATTAGAGGAAAACAAAATATGGAACTAGAAGAGCAGAGGCTCTGAGGAATGTGTGCCCCAGTATGCCTGAAGTATCTATGTCAGATGAGATGGCCGGTGCAGTCGGTTTAGCCTCCGACTTTTCGTAAGGTGAGAATGGAAATCCAGAAAAGAGATGTACCTGAGGATCACATGGCCAGCTCAGTAACAAGCCACGACTGTAACTGTTCCCAGTCTGTATCAATCTTCCAGACTGATATAAGAACAGAAAAGACCAGAGTTGGGAGGATATAAAAATGAGATTTCATAAGCAAGATCAATTAGCTGACCATCTTTCACCTACTCCGCTATGACTGAAATCCCTTCACCAGCTTACGGGGACCTCAAGGAGATCAAGGTTAGAGAAGCCACCAAATCCACCCTTCCCACTTTCAACTATTCCCAAAAGGATTGACACATGCCAGGCCGTGCTGAGTACCAGCAGCTTCACTGCAGCTTCTGTGCACATGCCCAGCAACGCCCTCAACCATCCTCATGCAAGTCCCCTCCCTCGGGACTGGTCTCTGAAAAAATGAGGACACACTCCAGGTGATTTCCCAGACTACAAAGGTGTTGCTCTTGTCTCTCAGGAGTTCTTCCTTTTCACATCCTGGTCCACTATATTACATTCTGTGGATCGGGGTGGGAGTCAGATGCTCCAGAGGGTGGAGCCCTTCCTCCACCCTAAACGCCACATCCCCATCAATCCTCAAGCCCAGTTTTTCTGCATTTCATTGTGTTTCCTAAGACAGAACTATTTTGTACACAGCCTCTCCTAGCTTCAATCTTGCTGTGACTTGGGTTCTTTCTCTGAGTTAAGAGCACTGGCTGCTCTTAAGAGGACCTGGTTCAGTTCCCAGCACCCACAATGCAGCTCACGGCTGTGTATAACTCTAGTTTCAGAGGATCTGACACCCTCACACAGACACGCAGACAAAACAACAGTGCGCAAAACATAAATAAATCTTTAAAATGTATTAAAAGGGGGCGGGCTGGAGAGATGGCTCAGCGGTTAAGAGCACTGACTGCTCTTCCAGAGGTTCAGAGTTCAATTCCCAGCAACCACATGGTGGCTCACAACCATCTGTAATGAAATCTGATGCCCTCTTCTGGTGTGTCTGAAGACAGCTACAGTGTGCTCAGATAAGTAAAATTTTAAAATGCATTAAAAATATCTAAGAACAGGACCTCTCAACCCTTGCCAGGAAATCTTTGGCAGCTCAGATTTCTCCATCCCCCCTTGGTCTCCTCTGGTGAGCTCCATCTCTGTAAGCAGGGCTGTGAGCATGCTGTTCCTCCAATGCCCTGTGCAAGTCTCAGGCCTCTAGCGGGCCCCAGACTTGGGGTCCCTGGCTCATGGACTGTCTGGACTACATGAGTCCATTCTCCATCTCAAGAGCTCTATAGGACAGGACATGGAGCATGCCTTTGCCCAAGTGCTTTTTGGGAAAAGCAGATGTACTGGCTCGTGTGTGTCAACTTGACACAAGCTGGAGTTATCACAGAGAAAGGAGCCTCCCTTGAGGAAATGCTTCCATGAGACCCAGCTGTAAGGCATTTTCTCAATTAGTGATCAAGGTGGGCAGGCCCCACTGTGGGTGGTGCCATTCCTGGGCTGGTAGTCCGGGGTTCTATAAGAAAGCAGACTGAGCAAGCCAGCCAGTAAGTAATATCCTTCCATGGCTTCTGCATCAGCTCCTGCTTCCTGACCTGCTTGAGTTCCAGTCCTGACTTCCTTTGGTGATGAACAGAAATGTGAAGTATAAGCTGAATAAACCTTTTCCTCCCCAACTTGCTTCTTGGTCATGGTCGTGCAGGAATAGAAACCCGGACTAAGACAGCAGAGCACTCTGAAGTTTTAAATGCCATGGACAGGGGCTGGAGAGAGAGTGCAATAGCTAGTTGCTCTTGAAGAGGACCAGAGTTCAATTCCCAGCACCACATGGTAGCTCACCATCATCCACAGCTCTAGTTCCGGGGGAATCCAGCGCCATCTTCTGACCTTGTCAGGCACCAGACCCTAGTGTGGTATACATGCACACATGAAGGCAAAACACTTATACACGTAAAATAAAATGAATAAATCTTTTTAAAACCGGTATAGAAAACGGGGAGACAGAGGCAGACAGATCCCTGTGAGTCTGAGTCAAGTCTGGTATCAAAGCTACACAGAAAAACCCTGTCTCACAAAACAAAACAAAAACAAATAAAAAGGCAGAGAGAAAAGGAAGGCACTAGACAGAGGGAGTGAGAATGGCCCCTGCACGAGGCACAGTGATTTCTCTCCCTGCCCAGGTCTCATTACACTTTCTATCTAACAAGTATTTAATGGAGGCTTTATGCATGGTTTTTTTCAAGTTTTTGTTTGTTTGTTTTGTTTATTGAGACAGGGTCTTGCTTTTAGACCAGATCAACCTTGAAGTCTGGCTCTGCCTGCTTCTTAGTTCTCAGCATTAGGATCACAGGTACCACCATGCCTGACTGGATTCCCTATAGTAAGCATTATTAGAAAACAGGGGAGGAGGAGGAGGAGGAGGAGGAGGAGGAGGAGGGGAATAAGTGAGTGAATAATAATCCTGGGCCTGGATGGTTCATAGGCAATCTGCGAAAGGATGTTCATCTATACTCACTCAAATTATCCAGACTTTCACCTTCATTTCCCCTTTCTGCTCAGGACACAGGGCAATCTCCTTGGTGGGCCTGCCTGCCTGCCTGCCTGTCAGAGGCCTAAGGCATCCAAGGCATTCTCCCACAAATGAAGAAGACCTTTTGCTCTGGAAAGAGCTACAACTATCCTTATGAATGTTTTCTTCTTAGGGAATACATCTAAGGTCGCTTCCCGGACAACAGGTTTTTGGAAAAGAAAACAGATAAGGTTACATGTGCCTCTCAATGGTGATCCAGAAGCCTCAGAAAGATTACCCAATCTACTTCCCAGACTTCCCAAGGCTAGATCCAGGGTGAAGGGACTGGGTCCCTCCTTTTGCTTCTCACTCTGAAGGCTAAAGGACATGTGGAGGCAACCCGATGTTGGTCCTTTTGTCTTAGCAGATAAAGCATCTGATGGTGTTCCATCAAATCCTCCCTGACTGAGCCGTAGCCCGGCCTACCCTCTCTCAGACCAGCAGAGGGCGCGCACCGCTAGCGGGAAAAGAATGGACCAGCCGCCAAACAGTGTGAGAAAGCCTTTAAAGAGTAGAGGCAACTAATACCGAGAGTCGGGGCCAAAGCTACTGCAAGCAGCAGGGCGTTTGTGAAGGATAGTGAGAGGTGGTCTTGGGAGAACGGCACGAAGTAGGGAGTGGAGGCGGGGA
This sequence comes from Rattus norvegicus, assembly GCF_021556685.1. NCBI lineage: Eukaryota > Metazoa > Chordata > Mammalia > Rodentia > Muridae > Rattus > Rattus norvegicus. Next base: position 91,577,002 of record NC_141542.1, read on the forward strand.
AGGGTAATTAGGGCAAAATGAAGCTGAAGGAAACTTCGATGGAGTAGAGGGAAAGGTTCCGGGTTGTTAGATGTGATGCCTTGAGGAGATGGCGGAAAGGTGGGTGAGCTGGAGGAAGGCGAGGAAGGCGGAGTGGGGTGCTCCTTGGATTGAAAGTTGGAATGAAGTGGGATGAGGTGAGGGTGAGAGAGGCGCCCTCTCAGGATCCCACACACCGGATCCTCCTCACTTTAGGCCACCCACACCCAGGCTTGCTTGCCCTCATTCTTGGAGGCCTTTTGCTCTGCCTGCGCTGAGCCTTTAACCTTCTTGTCCTCCCTGAAAGGAGCCCTGGTGCAGCAATGAACAGAGAGAGGAGGCAGTAGGAAGCTTGGATCTTTAATGGGGCTGAAAGGAATATATACAGACGAGGGTCCTTGGGCCAGAGTGTGGTATGGAAGGGAGCGAAGCCAGAGTATTGGGATAGGGATGGACAACAGCAGAGATGTTTTTGATGCTTCTCATATCCCGAAAAGGGGAGTGTGAGAAGCTCGAGGTACTACCGAGGTACTACCGTTTGGAGTAGGTCGTGGGAGAGAAAAAAAAATGAGGAGAGAGAGAGGAAAAAAAAAACAAAACAGAAAACTAGGGGTCATAAAGAGGAAGGCAGGGGCTCCAGGTGAGAAGAGAAAAAAAGACGGGAGTTCCAGAATCTGGAGACTTGGAAGAGAAAAATTAAAGTGGGAGCACATGCACCCTTCCTGGGGTGATGATAATGGGAGCCTGGAAGCCTCGTATTCAAGGAAGACCTCAGAGGCTTCCCATCCTTTCTTCCCTGGGCTGGGAGCGGCTGCTGCAACGAAATCTGTGGTAAAGGAACGTCGGGGAAATCTTCGGGGCTCCTCCCAGGATGAGGATGGGATTGGTCACTGGCTGTGTGGGAGAGGCCCCACTGCACCCGGCCGTCCCGTCTAGTGATAATGACCCCCCAAGTGCGAAGCGGCGGCCACCGCGCCAAAGGGCCCGGGAGGGGGCTGCAAGCCCGGGGTTGGGTAGAGCGCAGCGGTGGCGGCGGCAGCGGCGGTGGCGTTGGGACCAGGCCAGTAAGAGAAGCCAGCGGGCGCCACGCCGGCCGAGGCTGCCATAAGGTTGAGTTTGGAGAGGCCGGGGAAGGGCAGTGGAGCCAGACCAGCCGGGAGCTTGTAAAGTGCGCCATCCTGGGCGGCGGCTGCCGCTGCGGCGGCGGCAGCGGCGGCGTGGGCGTGCGCGGGTGGTGGCTGGCAAGCCTGTGCCAGGCCCTGGAAGTCAAAGCGGTAGGCGTAGCGCTTGCCGTGCACCTTGCTCATGATGTTTTTGTCGTAGTAGTAGCGCAGTGCTCGACTTAGCTTGTCGTAGTTCATATTGGGCTTGCTCTTGCGCTCGCCCCAGCGTCGCGCCACCTCGTCGGGGTCGGTGAGCTTGAACTCGCCGTGGCCGCCCTCCCACGCGATGCAGCCGGCGTTCGCGCGGTCTGCCAGCAGCTCCAGTAGAAACTGCCACAACTGGATCTGCCCGCTGCCTGTTGGGAAGGGGAGCAGTTAGCCAAGGAGCGGGCAGGTTGGAACTAGGGGGATGGAGGTGAAGCAAGAAAACAAACCCACATCGGAAAGGTCCGACTGCATCCTTGTATGTGGCAGAAGGCAGCTGGTCAACCAGTGTAGACCAGCAGGGCACAACAAAAAAGGCTTTGATTTTTGGGTGACCTTGTTTTGTAGGATGTGGGAAAACCCTGTTCCCTCTGTGGAAAAGTGGTGGTGAACCATAGCCCTAGGAAAGGATCAGACACCAGACCCTCCTACCCTCCTAGTCAGTCTCCTTTACTTAAGACAGAGACTGTACAGGATGAAAGACAGCCGGTGCGGGAGGTCGAACTGCCCAACCAGTTGAGGTCCTGTCCAGAGATCCAGACAGAATGGGCAGTTATGCACGTAGATGATGGGTCTTGGCCCCACCTATACAAGCAATAGACTGTCCCTGCCATCCAAAGGCATACAGTTAAGTAGAACAGGCCCAGCTTGAAGAAGCATTATGTCAGAGAAGAACACAGAGAGGCCCTGTTTACTGAGAAAAGAGGCCAACTCTAGAAGATTCCCATGCTCACCACCCCCAGGTGCACTGACCCCTGTGCAGCTGAGGAAGACGCCAGAACTCTGAGGGGGAGGGTGGTGGGCAATCCTGAAGAAATGGGATTGCAAAAGGATTGTGATCGATTCCCGGCTGGTTTTCCTACAGATCTCAGGATACCTGACAGTGGCAAGTTTCATATGCAAGGGATGAGGGGGGGTGAATGGCCCAGAACTCACACTTCCCTGTTTTGAAGCCTTAAGCAGACAAAAATCTGGACAAACTGCCCCCCATTCCCCTCTAGAATAAAACAGACTAGCCTCCTCCCTATTCAATGTCACTGACTCAGAACACCAGAGCTTCTTTTTTTTCCCTACAGTTTCTACCCCAATTCCTCTAAACCAAACCAGTGACGAGTTAGTTGGTTCCTGGGAGACAGGATTTCGGTTTAGAGCAACCATAGGAAGCTTTGGTCTCAAAGGTGCATCTGAGACCCGAGTGGAAGCAAGACAGAGCCTTGGTCCCCCATCCCTCTTGGTTGGTACAGCTCCCTCCTTCTGGGGAAGAAAAGCACTTGTCAATCTTATCTTTTCTGCCTTCTTGTGAGATTAGGGTGCTGGCGGGGCAAGAGCTATGGTAAAGCATTGAAATGGCAGCCACCAACAGGGTGATTGGGTGACAACAGGCCAGTCATCTACTGCAGGAAACCTGAGTATCAAACACAAGTCAGCAAGTTCGGCAGAGGTACCAGGAAGTACAGGCTAGGGTTTAGGTCTAGGGTGGCTGGAGAGTAATTATCGGGGTCCCCTTGTCAGGAAGTGCTACGACTTGTTCCAAACACAGCTCACACACAAAGGATACCAAAGGCCTTGGCGTAAAAGCTTAGAAAACCCATACTTGGCAGAAAAAGGACTGTAGGCCAAGATTCCCCCTTCGCCTGACCTGACCTGTCCCGAAAATCTAGCATCGGAACGGGGCTCAGAAAATGGACAAGTTAAAGACAAAAAAACCAATGTCTCCAGAAAGCCTCTGTACAATCTGACCACGGCCTCCTATTTTCTACAACGTGGGACACTGTCTAGTGGCAGTAGTACGCTTCTTGTTGGGGTTCGTACCCTTGCCCCATCTACTACCGTCGTCCCCATCAACCCAGTGTACCAGCCAGCTCACCTTTCTGTACCGCAGGGCTCAGCGGCCCCCAGCTCGGGCTCTTCCCTTCCTTAAAAAGACCATCTCCGACGGGATCTGCGGCGCGGAAGAAAACAGTCAAGCTGACCTAGGCAGAAGTTGTGAGTTTGACCGAAAGGGCCCAGGGACTGAAATGTTCTGGGGGTCCGGGCCACCAGCTCCTCCTCCCCAAGCTAGGCTGCGACGCGAGCCGGCGCAGAGCCCCTCCGTAGCGCCCAAGTCAGGAAACGCGTCCAGGAAAAAGGAAATCCGCTTTCCGAAGGGGCCGGCTGGAACCTTATAAAACCCAGAGGGGATCGCGCTAGTCGAGTCTGAGCGAGCAGAGCCCCTTGTAAAGAGGAAAGGGGCACTTGGAATTCTCGGCCGGTAAGAACACTTGGAGGACGAAGATGAGGACCCTTGAGGGCTCTGGGGCGACGCCCAGCGGATCACAGCCTCTGGGCAATGTTGGAGCCCGGAGTCCACCACTCCAAAGACCCCTGCTTGCAGCCTCCTACGATCCTGAATCTGCGTGTCATCTAGACCCACACCGAAACCCCGAAGCTCGCTCGCTGCCTACCCTTCAGGTTCCCTGAATGCCCCAAACTCCAACCAGCAGTCTCTCTCACACACCCCCCAATCGACTCTCTGGAAGCGTCCCCTTTCTTTTGTCCATCGATCTTGCCCCGTGCCTTGACCTAGACTTCCCGCCCAGGGTCTTGGTGTCTCCAGCCCCCGGCTGGTCCCTGGTACCTGGTAGGTACATGTTGATCAGCAGGGGCTGGGAGGTGCCGCTCTGTCTCATCGCTGCCGGGGACTGGGCGGTGGGAGATGGGGGGGACCGCACGGGGGGGCACGTCAGCTTTGCGCTTGGGGTGCCGATACCCGCCCGTGGTGACTGTGGGTGACAGGGAAGAGTAGACGCCGCCGGGTCCGGCAAGGCCTGGCGGGAGCGGGCAGCCAGGGTGTGGTGAGGAGGGAGGGGGTCCTGGAGCGATGCTCCCAGCTACAAGGCCGCCTGCAACCCTCCGGCCCCGCGCGGGCAGGGGCCGCAATTTCCGTTTTAATTAAAGTGCGGCCGCCTCGGCCCCCCAGACCCCGCCCCCGCCCCTCTTATCTTCCCATCGCAATAAAGTCTCCAACGCGCTGCGCCTCAGCCAAGCGCACCCGGCAGCCCCCCGCGCCCCGCAGCCCAGGAGACACGCGGGGGATGGGCTCCAGTTCGGAGCTCAGACCCGGCCAGGAGTGTGTGTGTCTTTTTCTACCTCCCCGACTCTCAGCAAACGTCGGTGGGGAGAGAATGTGGCCCCACTTTGGACCTCAAAGGCCCCAGCCTCAAGTCCCTTCCACAGGGCCCTCTTTCTAACCACCTCCCTCCCCTTTCTCACTGCTTACTCTCCGCCCCTTTCCTCCCCCTACCCGGGTCCCCGTCTCCAGGCTGCCTTATCTGCATCTTCACTTTTAAATTTCCGCTTCCCTCCCTCTCGCCTGTCGCTGCGCTCCCAGCCGCGCTGCCGCGCTGCCTTGGTTCTCTTTATCTTTGCCCACCCCCGTGCCTTCTCCCTCTTTTTTTCCTACTCTCTGTAGGTCCCTAGAGACCCGATCCCCGCCTCGATCTCCTGGTTTCCTGTCTCGTCTGGCCCCGGACCTCAGGCAGGGCTCTGGGGCATCTCCCCGGGCAACTTCTGAGTTGCTCTCTTCTTTATTCTCCTCACCTTCTTTTTAGGTCTCTGTGCCTGTTGTTTTTTTCGTCCTGTCTCCTCTTGCCCTCTCCTCCCTATTTTACTTTGTTTTTTAATCTATTCAGTTCTTATAAATGGGTTGCCAATCTTGCAACCAATCCAATATACGCCGTGTACAAGTTGCGTTTTTCTTTTAGGTTCCTATTCATTCCCCCCACTTCTCACCACAACAATTTCTCTGCCATCCTTCCCTCACTCTCACAAACACTGCCGCGCTCCTTATGCCTGAATCACACTAGAGGGTTACAGGGATCATAATAGGGTTGTGTCTTGTACAAGTGCCCTCCCTAATTCATGATGTGGCTTCCAAGTAGACCAGGGTATCTGGGTATCTGTGACACTCCCCAGATCTGAGACTGAAGTTGGGCCCCTGCATCAGGAGTGCCTTTTCTGCAACCATGTGATACTTCATATGATAGCTGCTGTCAGAACTGCCATTCTCTGGGTCCTCTCTCTCTGGCTTAAATACAGGGGTGAGGGGCAGCTGGAAACGGGCAGGTCTCCTGCAGGGCCCTTGTTCCCAGGGTGCTTATATGAGAGGCTGCTGCAAATACTCTGTGTGGCTTCTCCGGGGACCCTGTGCACTCTCGCTGTCTGTAAATCATTGGAGAGTTCATCGTTGCCAGTCAAAGGTACCAAGGAGTAGGTGAGGAGGAAGAGAGGCAGTCTACAGAATCCTGTCAAAACTGGGATGGAGATTTGGATGCAGATGTAGAATCTGATGGGAGCAAAGGCAGAGAGGGTGGAATGTTTTGGGGGAACAGGCTTGGGACACCACAGAAAGGAGCCTTAGTGTGCTGCCAAAGTCTCAGGCCTCCTTTCTTCTGTGCTCTCTTAGTGCTCCTTCCAAATACTGTGGACATAGGGAAACAGCGAGAAGGTAAGAGTGGGAGGAGCTGGAAAGAGGTTCATCCACTAATTCTTAGCAGGAGGCTGAGACTGGAGGGAGAAGAGTCCAGAGTGGTCTCTATCCAGAGACACTAGCTGTATGCTGGGCAAATATCACGAGCACAGGATACTCTGACTCTCACAGACACTGTCTGTCTGACAGGGATCTTGGGTGCTGAAAGAGTGAGGTGCTGGCCAACACACACACACACACACACACACACACACACACACACACACTCCAGTTCTAAGACATACTGTTAGCGTCAGTAGCCAGGGTACTGGTAGGCCACCACCAAAGATAGCAAAGAAAAGGGTAGTGAGTAGGCACTGTCTATATCTATGACTATATCTATATCTATATACCTATATCTATATATAGTGTGTGTGTGTGTGTGTGTGTGTGTGTGTGTGTGTAGGGAAGACTCCCCACTTTACTTCCTCTTTCTCATCCTGATAGCAGGTTAAAGGTCAATGAGAGAGTCCTTAGTGGTTTCCCCTCCATTGTCTCACTGCCAAGCTGTGTGTCCTCCTGAGTCCACGGACCATCAACCTGTGGAGAATAGGAGAACCAGAAGTTCTTATAAGCTGCCAGAGGATGATAGATGTGGAAAGTAGAACGCGACCCCTGAATCCAGGGAAACCTAAGAAGCTGGGGAAAAACTGGAGCAAAGGAATCCAAGACCAGCAAATCATTCAGGGTCCCTCTGACAGAGGGTCCTTCAGGGTCCTCCTCCTCCTCCCTTTTTTCTTTTTCTCCTCTTCCTTCTTCTTTTTCTCTTCCTCCTTTTTTCTCCTCCTCTTCCTCATCCTTCTCCTCCTCTTCCTCTTCCTTCTCCTTTTTTAAAAATTCTTATTTCTATGTAACCCTGGCTATTCTAGAACTCATTTTGTAGACCAGGCTGACCTTGAACTTACAGAGATCTTCCTGCCTCTGCGTCCTGAGTGCCACCATGTCTAGTCCCTAAAGATGACCTCTTGATGTTTTGCAGAGGACTGTTCCCTCATCCAAGAGAAGACACCAGCACTCTGTCTATTGCTCACTACCTTTATGGCAACAGGTAGTGAAAAGATAGCTGGGTTGACTTGGGTTCTGGAGTCTTGCCTATTTCCTCTTTATGTGGCTTTGAGGAAGTTAAATCGCCTTTGTGCTTAGTCTTGTCTTAAAACTGAGTATTTAAACATTTGCATATTGTGAGCTTTCAATAAGACAGCACACGATAAGTGCATAAGGACCAGGTTCTGCATTCAGCATTTGATAACACTACCATCTTTCAGGAGATGGGCCAACCAGGAACCCCACATATATTTCAGGCTCATTGAGGACTGTATTTTTAAATCGCAGCTCAAATTAGCCTTAAATGAATCTGGATTTAGCATCTGGGACCCTATCTTTAAACCCTGGCATAGTCACTGATTGGATTGGTGACCCCTTTAAGATCCAGTTTCCTTGCTAATGAGACAGATGAAGAATAGAGGCTAGTTGGAGGATCAGGGGTAGCAGGAGCCATGGACTCTAAAGCCCATTCAGAATTTAAGCAAAATTCATACCCACGGAGCACTTGGATCCTTGGTTCTTAGATTCCTGGCAGGGCAGGTGGAGGGCCCTGTGTCCACTGCTCAGTGCTTTCCCACAATATCACATGCATTCTCAGGGGGTTCTTATTAAACACTCAACCCCTACACACACAGGGGGAGAATGGACCAATAGCTTCTGTTTACAGGTAGATGTCATAGTTTAATATCATAGGAGATACGAATTATTATAGTCTTGGGACTGTGCTCAGAGGGATGAAGCCTCTTCTGTAGAAGTGGATAGTGGGACCTCTCATGAATTCTTTTTCCAGAGAAGGAAAGAAAGGGAACCATTGAAAGACACTGGCAGGTGTCCCTGGCTTGCTGGAAGCCAGGGTGAAGATGCAAATTGAAGGTGGCCTGGGTGGTGGGGGGCAGGGAGGAGAGTCCAGGACCAAGCAGAACTTTTGAACATGGCTCATGGTATATCATCCTACACAGTAGCTCCTGGTCCAGGGAGTGTGTGGTGGCTGAAATTCAGCTGCGAAGCCTATTTTAGGGCAGGGTTGTTGATCGATCTAGAAAATGGCAAAGGTACCATCTGGGCTTCCAATGCTTTGACCTATATTGATGGGTCTTTCCCCCCACAAGATGAGGAACTGGCTTCATCTTATTGGATCACACAGCTCTCATTAGCTTTCCCCCTACATCCATGCTCCTCTAAGTTGGGTAAAAGTTCTAGGGCCTTATGAGAGCCCTTGGTTGGAGGGAACAATCCTCAGACACATAAGAATGGAGGTTATTTAGCTCAAATGCATGCACAAAGTTCTAGATTCCAACACACACACACACACACACACACACACACACACACACAGAGCAATTCACCAAGAAAGAGGCAAGAGGGGCAGGTAGGTTCTAGAGCTTTTATTGAGAATCTTATGGGTGATGTCTGGGAATGTGGAGCCTAATGCTGGACTCTTCGAATGGACTGCAGCTGTCCAGTATGGGCCTGTGTGCCAAAGTCATTGTAGGTACGGAACTCCCCACTGTGCCGGTCCCGTTCTAAGACATACTGGTAGCCTCGGTAGCCAGGGTATTGGTAGGCCACCCACCTAGGATAGTAAAGAAAAGGGTAGTGAGTAGGCTTTGCCTCACTCCCACCCCTGTGGTCCCACCAGTATCTCATTTTCTAGCCAACTCCAGAAACATTGTTTCAGCTCCTGTGCCTTTTGCTCTGTGTTCTCCTGTGGATCTGTCCTAGCCTGGTTTCTACATGCATCCTTCACTTCCTCCTTACTCAAGTTTTCAACCCTTCACATCCCACCATATTCCCCTGGCTTCTGGTCCTTTCTCCCCCTCCCAATCTCTAGGTTAGCCTGTAGCATCCTCCATTACTGGCTCCCGTCTTCTCTTTTGTTCTCATGGACTTCCCACTCTTGACATCTCCTCTGTCCCAGGCCCAGGACTCACGCTCCAGAGCTGACTTTGAGGGAACCCACATCTTTGCTGGTCCAGCCCATGGAAGGCAGTGATGGGTAGTCATCACTGAGTTCAAACTTGCAGCCCTGGAAGTTTTCCCCCTCAAACAGGGTCACACGGCTGTCACTGTGGTTCTGAGACACAGAAATGAATTGGGGTGGTTTATAGATGTACCAGGCCCTCCAAAGTGGTGTTCACAGATATAGTCTTAACCCTAGTCACCTACGTCCTGCTCAGCACACATCATGCCGCCTCTTAGGCATTTCTGGGAGTTTGCCCATCAGCTCCTAGTAAGTCTGGCCAGCTGCAATGCTCAGAGATTCTACCTGGATCCTACCAAGACACTGAGTTATGTGTGAAGACTAGAGAATTCCCATAAGATTCTTTGAGGACAATGCTAAAGGAACTCCTGTGACAGGAACCTTTTTGTTGTAGTAGTCTGTTTTGTTTATGGTAATGGGGATCAAACCAGGACCTCGAGTATGCTAGGCTGGTCTTAAACTTGTGGTCCTTCTGCCTCAGCCTCCAAAGTAGATGGAAATATAGGAATGTAGCACTATCTTCCCCTGAGTCTATCTTTAAGAGGAAATCATGAGTTCTGAGAAAAATGTCTAGCCCGTTAACCAGGACGTTTCTCTAAGGGTCTGATTGGCTCCCCAACCCAGCCCCTTGCCCCATTGATGCCTCCCACAGATCGGGACTCAGCTAAGAGGTACTGTATGGGACAGTCAGAACGAGTGGGGAGGGCAGTTTGGTTACATCTGGCCTCTCTAACACATGGGTCTTCCTCCTGAGGGGTTATGGTCCCCCACAGCCTCTTGGAACAGAAAATGAATGGGGCTGGGTTCTCTGACCTTCACCACCAGCCCCAGGACTCACCAATACCTGAGAGCAAATGTAGAGTGAGAACCGCCTTTCTGGGACACACACACACACACACACACACACACACACACACACACACACACACACACACACCCTACACACAGAGAATTGGTGACACTGAACCTGTTCTCAGCCTTGATCCCTGGAATGAATTCTAGTGTCATCTTCATTTCAATACGTTTGACCCTGTTAACTCACATTATGCCTCTGAACTGCATTTTCTAAGACTGTGCATGGGGCCAACAGCAGCCACATCAGCGTTCCAAGGCTGTGTGACATCTTACAGCTTATGCTCCTTACACCTGTGGTGAATTGAAACAGAAGGACCCCAGGGTGTGCAGAAACCAATGGTCTTTTGTGCTGTCCATGGTGCTGATCCAGGGCGGTGCCCAAAATCCCAATTTTCAGACGTTTTTTGTTCTGAAGTAATGCCACTACCACCCACCCAAGAGTTTATTCATACATCCTGTCGGGTGGGGCAGTAGGTATTTTAAAGCACCACACTTTGGTCGGGGCCTGGAGCTAGGCTGCAGGAGATGGGGGGGGGGAGGGAAGGGGGAAGTGGGCTGTGCTCACCGCACAGAGCACTGGCCTGAAGGACAGCAATTGGTTGCTGTGGTGGCCGCTGCTACCGCTCCAGGCACTCCAGCAAGGATAGTCTCCCTTCTCTAGAATGAACTGCTGTCCCTGGAAGTCGGGGTACTCGAAGGCCACCCATCTGAAAAAGGAGAAGAGGAACTGGGAGGTATTTGCTTGGTCTCCTCCCCTACATCATCACCTTGTTTGCTATGGTTAAAAAGACTCAGGGACACAAACCATGTCTCCAATGCTAGACCGTGCCCCAGATACACCCAGCTCCTAAGGAAACTGAAAGCCCCAAACCCGGTGTCTCTGAGGTTAGAAAGGCCTAGGCTTCTCATTTATGTCTTTGTTCGAAGGAATGTTTCAGGTTACAAAGCTCACTAGACCAAGGACTCCCTTCTGGGATATACGCGCCTGCATACGGAGCCAACCAAACATTCTCCATCCTGCTATAGTAGCAAAGGATCTCCAGCTATCTTCAGGATCCCAAGCTGGCTTCTAGTATACCCAGATGGGCACAGCACAAAGGATCTGTCTCTACAAAGCCACCTGACTTTGCACAAAGAAAACATTGAGGTTTCAGGGCGCTCCCATGATAGCTTCTTGCCTTTGTCTTGCGGAGGGTTGGGAGTATTGGAGATGACAAAGATTTCTCTGCTTAATGAGTCTCTCTATGGCGTACTAGAGTGTAGGTCGAAGTCCCAGGCTCTGACTTTGGCTGGGGGTGGGAGTTGGGGGGTAGAGAAGCCGAAAAACCCCTAAATTAGCTCAGCAGACACAGCAGGATCACTCACGCGCCGTTTTCCACCTTGACTGAGCGCACCCTCCGCAGGGCTCCCCGCTCACAGACGTTGGCACAGTCGCTCAGTAGCCGGCAGCGACGACCCTGGAAGTCCTCCTCGTCCCAGAGCGTGAGGCAAGCGGGTGCCGGGCCCGGTGCCGGGGCGCTGCTCATGTCGCTGCAGATAAGAAGGGCAGGATCACCAGCTAAATTCTCAGGAACCCTCTACTTAGCCTAAGCCTGTCCATCCCCAGTAGGGTGTGAGAGATCTTCGGGCTGGATCTGGCCTGTCTCTGGACATCCGCTGCCTAGGTACGTGCAGGCGGGAGGGGAGGTTTTCTTGTTACTCCCTTTCTCTCCCCAGTACTCACCAAGTGAGTGAGCACCGCACCTACGGAAAATGGAGAGGCTGCGCGCGAGCCTGGTGCTCGCTGCTTTATACTCAGGTCTGTCTGCCTCTCTCTGTGGAATCCGGGTGGGGTGTGCGAGCTGAGTCAGCTGGCAGGCTTTGGTCAGCTCTGGTCTGCATAGGCAGTGGAGTCACCGATCTGGTCCCAGCCCGCATGGATGACAACGGAAAGTGCTGAGGTGCACATTGCGTGTCTGCCAGAGCCCAGGCTGACTCTGCGCTTTCTTTCAATGTGGCCTAAGCCTGGTAGAGACTCCTAGCCTAGGGTCAGAACAAGCGCTCCCTGGCATGGACCTTCCAACGTGACTCTAGGCCTAAGGTTCAGCCTTTTCTAAGACCAAGTGAGCCTGGGCCAGCACAGTTCTCCCCAAAGTCAAAACTCTCTAGGTGAAGATCTTTCTTTTGGGAGACACTAGTGAGAAGGAAGAAAAGACTCTTCTTTAACGACGCTGCGCCAAGCTCCTCGGGCCTCTTTTCCTTGGAAGATCTGTCAGCTGCTACCCTTTTCTTCCCAGTCTTGTCTGGCTCTGAGGTCGAGACCAGGTCTCACCGCCAGGCGGCACTAAACACAGAAAAGCCCCCCGGAATGCGGCGTTCTCCTGGGTTTTAAGAATACAAGTGCTAAGGAAGGGGCCAAGTGTCCTAGGTAGCAGCGGCCTCTCAATCTTCCCCCAGCGCTCTCAAGACTACCGATGCTCCCTGAGCACCAGAATCCACAGTGTCGTGTTGGGACAGAAAAGGCTTAGAACCCTAAGGAGGTCTCCTCACCCTTTTAGCTGTCATCTAGAAGGCCTTCTTGCAGATCCTTAATGGTAAGAGAGGCTGACGCAGCAGGAGAGTGAGGGAGATGGGTGGGAAATATTGTTACTCATATTTGCCAAATGCCTCCTCTACAGACTCAACAGCCTGGTGGGTTCAGTTTGCACACACAAACATAAAAAGGAAGACTCAACCAGGTGTGGGACCTTCTTCAAACGCATAACTGGCCAGCTTCAGAGTTAAGAAAATCCAGGAGATTTTTTTTTGTTCTGTTGCCTGACCCCCGCCCCAACTCCACCACTGGTACCCTCTTTCTCCCAGCCTGTTATACCATCCCCAGCCTAGAGTCTTTACACGTGCCCTGTGAATTCTCTGGAATTGTTAAATCACACACTCTTGGTGTGGTTACCTCCTCTGCCACTTTGTGGACGATACCAGTCACAAAACACCACCCATCACAGGTTTCCTTTCTGGAGTTTGTCACTCTCAAGATGTCCTCCTCTTAGTTTATGAATTCACCAGTGCCTTCTTTACTAGACTGTAAGCCCCACACAGAAGGGTAGGACCTGTGTCTGCCTTGTTCCCAGTTATCCTCAAACCTGGATACAGAGTAGTAATTCGATAAAACTGGAGTGAATTAACAAGACAGCCAGTTGTGGACCGAATGTCGATGGAGGAGGAGTGTGTAATAAAGTCTCCAGTGGGTTGGGGGTGATGGTTTATTTCCATTTCTGAAGTTTGGGGCTTCTGGGGGGTGGGGTGGACAGCTCGTTCCTTAGGCCTCTCCATTCACTAGTGAGAAATGGCTGTTGGGATTCACATCTACAAACTTGAATAGAGTCCATAACCCAAGCTGGGGGCACCAGGAGGGAATATGGGACAAACCTGAGTAGGTTTGATTGAGGGTGGGGCCAGAATTAACTTTCAGTCACTTGACTCTACCCTAGAGAGAGCTAGCCAAAAACAGAAGGGCTGTAATTTTTCCCAGAACATAGAAGAAGGCCCAGACTTCATACAGGGCAGCAGCTAATCTTGGATGCTTAATATTCTAGCTTCTGCTCTGCCTCACAAGTGAGGATTAGGAAAAAATAGACCTCTCTCTTCTCCATCAGACAATTATAGAGGTGGCCACTAGGGGGCGGGGCCAGTCTGCTCTGACCAGAAAGAAGCCAGTGTGTATGTGGTGTGTGTGGTGTGGTGTGTGTGTGTGGTGTGTGTGTGTGTGTGTGTGTGTGTGTGTGTGTGTGTGGTTGATCAGGAGAAGCAGTGGTGTTGACAACAGGCTATACATCTGTGCTGCTGTTGGTGACTGTGGGGCTGCATTTATGATGTTTATCAAGAATGGAGCCTGGGGGGTTGGGGATTTAGCTCAGCGGTAGAGCAAGGCCCTGGGTTCAGTCCCCAGCTCCAAAAAAAAAAAAAAAAAAAAATGGAGAATGGAGCCTGGAGGTGGAGGGCAACTTCCAGTCTATGTGTTGGCCAGTATTTGTGTGTTCACTCCAGGCAGAGGGAAAATGACTCCTTAGAATTAGATGTCACCTGGGTTTTGGGGTAGTGATTTAGACAAGAAGCCTACCCTTTCCAGCTGGAAATCCTCTTGGCAGCAGCTAGCCTCTCCCCTCTGTCTGCACCTGCGTTTCCTCATCAGGAAAATGTATAGGTCTCTCTGCCCATCCATGGCTTTTAGGTCTCTCTGCAACCAGCTAAAGGGCATATCTGTCTACACCTGTGCCTCTACACCTGCTGCCACCTACAGCAACTGAGGTCCCCATCCCCCCCCACCCCCCAGCCTCAGAGATGGAGAAAGGGAAGGCTCTAATAAAGGACAAAGGTCGAGAGGCTCTCAGGCAGCCCCTACACCCTGGTGTGCCTGAGCAGGCACTGTTCTGGGCTGAAGACTCACTCCTTCATTAGCCTCCCTTCCCCACCAGGCCCTGGTCTCCCCTCATGCCCCCTCCTGCCCCCGGCAGCTGTTGCTGTTTGCTTTCCCAGGTCAGTGGAGCTTAGAGCTTCCTGAAGGATGGATGCCCAGGTGGCTTTGTTTGCCAGCTCAGTACCATCCCTTTCATCTCGCCACATCCACAGATTGGACATTCAGGGAATAGCACCCCCCGGGATCTGTACCCCAAAATTACCTGGAGAGCTCATGACAATCTCCTCTGTGGCCCCACTGAGGTAATCATATAAGGGGATCTTTGACACAAAAAACCCCAGAAGTCGGGAGACCTTATCCACATCTCCACCCTGTTCTACTCTCTACCCCACCCCATGATTGTAGGAAAATACTTATTCCGTGCCAACCCTTAGATCCTTAAGAAATCTTCAGGCTTCTGTAAGGATCTCACACTTCACCCACGTGGGGACCAGACTCTGCAGATAACTGCCCATACCCAATCCTGAGTTCTGCTCACACCTCCATCTCTGCCCAGGGAAAGGTCACTGCCCCTAAATAAAGTCCCACTCCATGAAGAACTACACTTCTCAGTACTGCTGGACAGTTTTGAGGTGCTGGTGGGTAATGTCCTCTCCCTGAAGTAGTCTGATCCCACTTCTTCCCCTCATTTCACAGGGAAATTATCCAGGGCCTTCTGGGCTGAAAATGCAAATTCTGTGTGTGCCCTTACCCACCCCAGTCCCTTTGCCAGCCTTTCCTCTGCAGCCTGGCTCCTTTAGTCTCCACCCCATTCCAGGTCTAGAACGGACTGGTGAGCTCCTTCCCTGGGGCTGTACAAGCCTTGTCTCCCAGGAGACAGAGATAACTCGGTTCATCATGCAGATGGGAGCCCCGCCCACATAGACCCATTATCCCACCATCTTCTCTCAGTAAGGCTGCAGAAGCAATAGATCCCCATCCAGAGGGGTGAGCAGCAGCTTTCACTCTGCACTCACCTAGACACAAGGCCACCGCTAGACTCTTCCAGGATGGCAGGGACAGGACATGTGCACACAGGTTCACAGCCAAGTGTGGGTAGGGTCATCCTCAGTGACAGGTACATGGGTAGGGTCCCACAAACTTGATATGTTAACTGCCCTGTCTCAGGACTCAGTACACTTCCTTTGTGAAGAGACGTTTGTCCAGTCACTTATAGTGTCATGTGCCAAGCACTGGGGAAGGCTCACACTGGAGCACACCCTCATGAGCTTTAAAGAGCACACATGGCCCCTCTGAGGTTACCCAGAGAGGCACCACTCGGGTACTGAATGCTCTGGAGCCTGGCTGCCTCCTGAGAGCAGAGCCCTGTTCTGCTGTTTAAAAGTGGGGCTTCTCAGCCTTTGGCTAAGATCAAGTGTAAAAGTGGGGCTCTGCTCCTTAACCTTTGCATTTTCTCCTCTGTAAAATGGGAATCATTGTCTTGAGGAGAGTGAAGATTTGCATGTATGTAAAACACAGAACCCCCCTACAATATACACTCAACAAACGGTAGCAGCAACTGTTGGTATATTTTCAGGTTATGGATGTCTGGGGGTTCTCCCCACTTCCTCTGCGATGGGGCGGGTTGGACTGGGAGGGGTCAAGGCAGAAGGCGTAGCCCTGGGATCCTTTCCTCCTTGCCTAGCCTGTCCTGGGTCTCAGGAAGGCAGGAGAGCACCTTTCACTTACGATCCTCTACCTCTCAGCAGCTGCTCTGCCCACTCGGTTTGACAGGGTCAGGGGAGGCGCTCAAAGCTCCTCAATTCTCCCTCAGGCCTGTGGTGTCAAGAAACAAACAAAGATGGAGGGCTAATGCTGAAGATCTAGCTTCTGGTTCCTCTGATTTTCTTTGCTCTATAAATGGCCTCTGCCGGCCCTCCGCCCACCCCACCCCTTGCTTGGGGTCTTGGGTTTGTTTGTTTGTTTTGTTTTGACCTGTAAACTAAGCAGGTTGCTGGAGGGGGCCTCTCAGCCACGCCTGCCTTGTCTGAAGAAGGCTGTCTTCCCTCCCCAGCCTGCTCCTGGTTGCCCCACCTGCCCTGCCAGCTAGCTACCCACCTGGCCTAGGCAGAGTGAGGGGGCGAGCTGTCCTGTCTCCATGGGGATTAATCTCCAAGAAGGTCACTAAGGCCCTGGTACTACCCTGGCTGGCATAGGGATTAGCACCTGGATGTGAGCCCCCACTCCCACGTCTCTCCATTCTCACACAGACCCTGAGAGGCCTCCCAGCCCAGAGGTTCCAAGGCTGAGCCAGATGCTCCAGAGTGGGTGGGGGCAGGGCAGCAGCTCAGCAGTGACCTGACAGGGAAAGATGGAGTCAAGCCCATTTCTCTTCAGGGACTGCAGGTGTGAGCCCTGTGCCTTCCCATCTTCTGGCTTTTTATGGGAGGAGAGTGTTCACTGGGGTTTGCCATTCGTGACTCCCCTCTATCCTCCCTTGGGGTTGTTTCCCCACCTCACTTTTACACATTTTTTTCTGCCTGCAACACACCTCTGTCCACTGAACTTCTAACTCCCATCTCCTGTTCTTTCACAAGATGCCCCCCTCTCTGGATGTGCGTGTGTGCACGCATGTGTGCATGTGTCTGGTTTCTCTCTGATTGTCTCTGCCTCTAGTTCCCCTAGGTCTTGCCTCCACTGTCTGCTGGTTATGTTGCTTCCCCTGCCCTGCCCGAGTGGCTCCCCTCTGCTCCGTAGGCTCTGAGCTACACTAACCGCCTTTTGCCTGGTCATCAAGTCTCTTTCTCAGCCTTCCCATTGCCCTTTCTTCTCTGCTGTCCCCCAGCCCCCATCTTTTCCCTCAGGGCAGCACTTCAATTGATCATCCCTTCCCTCTTTCCCCTCACCGCTACCTGTTCCCTCCCCTTACCAGGAGTGCTGACAGGGAAGACAGGAAGCAGGCTCTGGCTTGGAGCAGGAAGGGGGAGGGTCAGCCCGCACACCAGCTGCTCAGTCCCCCACCCCTTCTGTCCCAGCACCTGCAGGCTTGCCTGGCGCCTACACACTCCACCTCAGCCTGACAGGGGAGGAGGGACCCAGAGGAGAGGCCAGATGCCCCTTGATGGCCTGGAAAAGTGAATCTTGGAAATGGTTAGAGGGTGGGGATATGGGGAAGGAGGCTTGAGGAAGTGGCACCAGACCAGATCCTCAGTCCGCTGCGTGGTCTCTTCTCTGTTGCCACCCTACTTCCAAGGACTGCTTTTGTACCTTCTGGGACCATTCCCAGGACAGACTTCAGTTGTTCAGATGCAGGATCTGAACACCCCAAGGTGTGCTACCTGCCGCGACTGGTGTGCTGTCAAAGACCCAGGAAAGGAGAGCCAGCTAAACGGCTCGATGCCAGCAAGGGCAAAGGGGAAAGACTGTGCCAGAGGAAGAACCTGGTCACGGAGGCCAGGATGGGGACTACACATACCCATCTGAGGACACTTGGGTCTAGCCTGGCCTTGGGATGGGTTCACCACCCTCTCCTCATCAGAGTCACTTTGCAAATGTCCCTCAGGAGTGCAGAAGATCCTGTGGGGCCTCCTGGTAGCTAGGGATTTGGGCAGTAGAGCCCATGGTGGCAATAGGACAAGATAGCGGCTCTAGGAAAATTTGATTTATGATCGTACTTTCCGCTCCCCCTCCCCCCCGCATTGCCTCTGTCTTGGTGTATGGGTAACTGCTCTCAACCACTGCTTCTTGACCCTAGCGGGAAACCAGCCAGGGGCTCCTTGCTGCTGGCTGAGGAGCCTTTGTCTACCCTTAACCTACAGCTGCCCTTTGTTGCCATACATTGTCATGAGGGGGAATGGGAGGCACCTGGAATCTCAGGACAGACTCACTCACCCCTGGCCTAGCCTCCTCACCAGGCCTTGTGTGGAGTTCTTGGTTTGGGCTCCTCTGTCAGAGTGTAAGACAATCCCTTTCTTTCAGCCAGGTCACAGTGGTTTAAGTAACTGAAATGGGGGTGGCCCAATCCAGATCTAGGTTGTGGCTAATGATCCATGGCCAAACTCTGGCTGGGCTGTGTGCTACCTAGACCCAGTCTAGCCCGTCTGACTGGGCTGCGGAGAATACAAGATTAGGGGGTTTGAGGAAGGTGGTGAGCTCTTTCCTGTGCCTGAAGACCTTGTTTGTCCTTTTTGGTATCTGATCTCAGATATGATTGGACTGAAAGACGGACCCGAAAGGTGAAATTTTCCCGTGGCAATGGAGAGAGTCTAAGAGGTGGATTTGAGTCTGCACAGAAGACCTCAGATTACCACTCCCAGGTTTTCCACATCTCACAGCCCTAACACTGTGAGGTTAAAGGGTTAAAGTGACTCCGGCAGAGTGGCTAGGGGTCCAGGAGCCAGAATAAAAGGGTTAGTGGAGTCCCTGACTGTTGTGAGAAACAAGGCTGACTGCCTCATCTTGCAAATGGGAGGACCGAGACGCTTTGATGACACTCCCCCAAGGCCACAAAATTCGCTAGGACAGAGCAGGACTGGAATCCCAGTTTCCCAGTTTCCACTTTCAGTAGGGGATCTGTACTGGACCTCAGCCGGTTCCGGCCACTCTGCTGGAGCCTGCTCAGCCCGCATTACCCTGCAGCTAGCTATGCCCGGCAGCTTAGAGTCTGCGGGCAGGGCAGGCGGCTTGAAGGGAGCCGGTCGTTCTCCCTCAACTTCCTTGGCGGAGGGGCGGGGACACCCTGCTCAGTCTCGGCGACCCATATGGTGGCGGTGGCGACAGCGGGCAGGTGTTTGCGTGGCGATCTGGCGGGCCCCGGGGCTTATGCTGAGAAGCCGCCCCTGCCTCACGCGAGCCGAACGAACAAAACGCTCAGGTCCGGTTTGTGCGAGGGGCTCGTCGCGGGGCCGGAGCGGAGGACCCGGGGCCTGGCGCAGTCGTCGTCGGAGATGTCCGGTTGATGAGCTTCTCCGAGTGCGGCGTCGCTCAGCGATCCCGCTAGCCGCCGCTCTCACCTGCTCACTGCTGTGGCTGACACGTCGGCGACAGCGGCGGACGCCCCAGGTGCACACCTGGCCAGCCCCTCCCTCCCAGGTCACCCGCCACGGAGTTTCTGCCCCTCGGCCCAAGCCAGCCAGGCTTGGCTTTGTCCCCAGCCCACGCCCCGAAGCTTGTGCCCGAGCCAGGGCTCTGAGCACTCTTATACTGCCAATTCAGTCCCCGCCCCTACACACACACACACACACACACACACACACACACACACACACACACACACACACACCTGTCCGGGGCCCGTTTGCTCGGGGCAAATATTGACTCATGGAGGCGGAGCACACCCCCCCTCCCCCTCTCAAAGAGCCAGCCTTTGCAGAGGCCTTGGCAGCAGGGAGGGGGGCCAGAGGGGGAGGAAAGGGACAGAGGTGCAGGGGAGGGTGCCCGGACCAGGAGCGCCTCTGGAACAACACCAGATGTCACTTTTCCACCCACCTGGCTCTGAGCTCAGGGAGGAGCAGAGGACAGGCTGCCTGGCAGGACTTAGTGAGAAAACTAGTGGTTTGTAAAGGAAGCTATTTAGTAACATCCGTAGCCCTCTAAACCTTGTCTTTGAAAACTGCCCAGATCATAATTCTGGCCTCTATGGTGTACCTCATTTTTTTTTTTACTTGTTTGTTTTGAGACAGGGTTTCTTTTTGTAGCTCTGATATCCTACAACTAGATCTGTAGACCAGGCTGGTCTCCTCAGTGCTGGGATTAACTTGGTGGGTGCCACCACCACCCAGCTTCGTTTTAACCTCTTAACAGAGTTCAGGGAACCAGGTTGGCCCTGGAGGTGCTGGTGAACACATGTGGGAAGATTCTATCTCCACGGCCACCCAGTTAGCCTACCAGGCCTCGGGATCCATTTTTGTCAATCAAGTTATACTGCAGCAAAGACCAGCTATGCCTCTCCTGAAGCGCCCTCCACTGGCCAGACTAAGAACAACGCCTCGCGGCAAGTATCAAGAATTCAAGCCTGTCCAGCGGAAATGCACCCTCCCATTTCTAAATGGATGGGTCTCTTCCAACAGCTCTCACCTTCCACATCTCTCAACATACTTCTTTCCCTAGGCAGGGGGAAATAAAATCCAGATAGATTAGGGTGTAGAACTAAACGGTTTACTTGCAGAACAGTAAAAAGGGACCAGGGGCAAATCTAGGCAGTCATGTAAGAGGGGCTGGATGCTGACACCAGCAAACAGTCAGGATGCTGTATCCCAGAGCAGAGAACTTCCCCTTGTGACATCTGCAGCAGCGTATCTGTCCTGCAAGAGAGAGGAATGAAGGTGAGGCTTTCAATCATATCTGAATGCCTCTCCTGGCTTGCACCCCTCCAACCAATGAGAGTTACCCCAAGCCCTAACCTGTTCATGCTGACTGGTGGTAGGGCAATGATGCGGGGCCTCGAGGTGAGCACCACCTCTCCACGGCTTGCCTCTACCAGTATGTTCTGGATCATGTTCTCCAGTATTGCTTCCTGCAGGTTGGCAAAAGCTGGTAGCCTGGGAGGACGGTGTTATTCTTGTTATTGAGGTTACAGACCTGCAAGCCACCTCTCCACTTAGCTGTGTGCACTGGGCTTTGCACAGGTTCCCCCGGCTCTGGGGGGCATTCCATTGCAATTTCATCGATGCTAGTTGGGCGGCTAAGATTCAAACCTAGGTGATGTACTTGCAATCCCAGAGCCCATTTTAGAAGATGGTAGTGATGAGAAGATGCACAAGAGGCTATGTGGGGCCAAGGAATCCTAAAGGGACAGAATCCACTCTCCCCCAAAGAGGCCAGAGACAGTGGTATCTGAGGTAGTGGTACTTATTCTCTCATCCTAAATGTCCACTGAAGATGGCCACGCCACACCCCATAATGCTGTGCTGGTAAACACTACCAATCAGGTATCACACACTACGCAAAGCTGGGTCCTGCTCTTCTGAAAATCCTCCCACCCAAATCTTACACTATGCCAAGGAGTTGTCACTAGAACCAGAGTTAGGAAGAGAGCCACACACAAGTCGGGGTCAGCCTCAGTGTCAGCTCCTTCCCAGTCTTCCTCTGGTTCCTACCACTGCTCACCTCCCAATGGCTTCTTTCTCATCGTTTTCTGTCTCCTCCTTTATTATGGCTTTCAGGTCCTGTTGCCACTGCCACTGCAGCGACTGCTGGGATGTGTCTGTGGCCTTCATCCCCGACCAGGTCGTCTTCGGTTCCTTGTCTACGTCCTCTTCCTCCTTGCTCAACTCTTCCATTTCCTCCTCTTCCTCCTGTGCCTCCTCTTCCTCCTCTGCCTCCTCTTCCTCCTCCTCTTCCTCTTCACCATCCTCTTGCCCTGCTGCCATCTTCCCATAAAGGTCCTCCTCCGGCTCTTTGCTTTTCCCAACCTCAAAGCTGGAGGGCAGGGATAGGATCGGGACTAGGAACAGGCTGCTCTTCTGGGCGAGGAACCTGGCTGACTGCTCATTCCAGAACTGGCAGAAGTAAGGCACCTGCTCCACCAGGCTTTGGTCCACAGCATCATGGAAATTCTTGTCTTCCAGTAGGCCCCTGGGCAGGAAAAAGGAAAGGTGAAATCTAATGAAAGGGCTTACAGTCAGGCCGACTTTGGCTTCCCTGTTGCCCAAGGGACAATTCTGACTACTGCTTTTACTATCAAGTGCTAAGTCAGGGAGAGAAGTCCTTGGAACAAGGCATCTTTGAGCCCTGTGGCATCTTAGAGGTGAACGGTTGTGATACAGGCAGAGCCAGCCAGCCAGAATGACCGAGATAAAGGGCAGGTTTCCTGAGGCCATAGGGAACTGGCTGGAGACACTCTCAAGCCTGCCATAGAAAGTGATAGAATCAGGATTCAGGCCCGAAGGCCCTCCTAGCCAGCTCTATTAGACCTAGTCTGTCCCAAGAGTTTCACAGTCAAGGATCTTGTAAAGGAATTCTCTACCCTCCCACCCCCAACCCCAGGGAGAAAAGTGCCAGGGCTTCTGAAGCTTGGGCTAATGCAGCTGGAGAAATGGGAGGGTAAGAACGAAGGCAAGTGGAACGGGGGGGGGGGTACCTGATGATGGCGGTAAGACAGTCAACCAGAAGCTGCTTTTTCTGCCTAGAGACAGGACCCTCTGTGTCAGGGGGTTCTTCCTCAAAAGCTTTTGACTCTTCCTTGA
Organism: Rattus norvegicus; assembly: GCF_021556685.1. NCBI lineage: Eukaryota > Metazoa > Chordata > Mammalia > Rodentia > Muridae > Rattus > Rattus norvegicus. Next base: position 91,599,332 of record NC_141542.1, read on the forward strand.
AGGATTTCTTCTTTGGCAGCTCCCTGGGGTAGACCATTGATATCCTGAGTGGATTTGGAAAACTACTATGCTGTAGCAATAGGGTACAAGACATGATGGTAGCTCCCCAGGTATAAGGACATAAATAGGCCAGGCACATTCCCATTCTTAACCAAATGTAGTTACTGTACTCAGAGAGCCACACCCAACCCTTAGGGGGAGAGCAGGACCCAGCGGCTCCAAGTTGGCAAAAGGAGACATCGGGAAGCTTCGGTGGGTTCCTCGGGGGCTCTCTATCACTCTCTTTAAAAGGACCTAAGCAGTAATGGCGACCTTGAGGGCCCAGTGACTCTCATCAGCCCTGTTCTTGCTTCAACCCTTCCTAAAGGTTGGGTGCGGACATCTGCTGCTCTACAGTGGGGGAGAGGACTGAGATGAGAGGAAGGCGGCCCACGCTTCCCCAGGCGTTCACCGGTGAAGAAAGTGGCAGGGAAACTCGGAGAAGAAGTTGGCCAGATAGTAGTCGATGGCATGGGCCCTCGCAGTGAGGCCTAGACAGAGCAGGCCTGGCACAGGTGGTTGAGGACATGGCCATGTCTCCTCCTTTCCGATCTTCAGGTTCCAGGTGGCAGGTCGGCCGAGAGGCGGTTGGTTTGTGATGGGAGGCAGTGTCTTTGGAGAGATGGAGACATGGGTGGTAGGGCGATCCTATTGTCAATGGATCCCTCGGACCAGCTCTTTGGGGTTGTGGACTTGCCTAGTGGCACTTGCCTCCCTTCCATCTAAGAGGCTGGCTCAGGGCTTGGGGATATCTCCAGGGAAAAGTGAGAACCTTTTCAGCTATGCTGAAACAGGCCTGGGGCTTTCTGGCTCACCTTGTACTTCTTTGGGGGTTCATGGGCTGCACAGTGTGCTCTCCTCTGTAAGAGAAAGGGTCCCGCTTAGGATGTGAGAGCCCCAGTCATGTCCACTTCCGTCTCTGAATAAGCAGAACTCGCATTCCCCTCTTGGTTTTGCCTACCTCCCAGGGCCTCCCTCCTCTTCTAGAACCTTCCCTGGATAAGTGCCCCTTGGGAAGAGATGAGGAAGATCTGCTCAGTCAAGTGAAGAATAGAGGAGGAAATGTGGTCAAAGGTAGGGAGGCTGGCCCCAAAGGTGATTCCCCTTGGGACCCTGGGTCTTTGGAACCAGAGACAAGGAAAGAGTCTGCATTCTAGAGACAGGTAGAAAGCAGCTGCTCCCTATGTGGTCGGTGTCACAGAGGACCCAAGCTTCAGGGAGGGCAGAGCCTTTTTGAGAGGCCTGTGGGGTGAATGTTGGCAGGCGGTGGAATGAGGAGCCAGCATGTTTTATGTTTTATGTCTCCCTGCAGTGATACAGCAGCCCATGTTTCAGAAGTGGCCGCTGGATTCTGGACTCAGCTATAGGCACTCTGTATTAATGCTCATGGCAGTAACTCCAAAGTGGATATTTCCTAGCATTAGGACGTATGTTAAAACATTTATTGTTGGGGTTGGGGATTTGGCTCAGTGACAGAGCGTTTGCCTAGGAAGCGCAAGGCCCTGGGTTCGGTCCCCAGCTCCTAAAAAAAGAACCAAAAAAAAAAAAAAACCCATTTATTGTTGACTGGGTATAGTACCTCATGCCTAGAACTTCAGAACCTAAGAGGCTAAGACAAGAGTTTGACTCCCTGTTTAAAAAACAAAAACTGAACTGCCATCCCCACCCCATATTACGTATACAAAATGGGAGCAAATGCTACAAAGAAGTCCCGGTCACTCAGCTCCAACTGTTAATAACTCATGGCTCATCCTATTTCATCTGTCTCTCTCCTGTGGATTACCTAGAAAATTCCTAACTTATGTTATGTTCGTTTTATAGTCAAGGGACTAAGAGTAAGTAACTTAGCCAGGGCTGCACACTTAGCAAAGGTTGAAGACAAGAATCAAATCTAAGGCGCTCTCTCTCTCCTCTCTCCTCTCTCTCTCCTCTCTCCTCTCTTCTCTCTCTCTCTCTCTCTCTCTCTCTCTCTCTCTCTCTCTCTCTCCAGATCTCCCACCAAAGGCTATCGAAGCCTTCATCAGAAGAAGCTGAGGCCTTGTGTTCTCAATGCTCAGCACACAACAGGCACCCTGAACCCCTCCTGTGTGGAGCAGGGGGTTGCCAGTCAGCCTTCCTCACACTGGATGGTTCAGGAAAGCTGCAGAGTTGCTCTGCCCAGTCTAGAGAGTAGAATCTAATCTCTTAGGGCAGGCTGGCTAGTTTCCCGAGGAAGGCTACCTTAGCGCATCACCTCTCTCTCCTCTGGTAAGGCCAGCGGGAGCTGGGAGTGTGAAGTCCACTCAGCCTTCCTCACCTTTACTTTCAGATCTGTGATGGTGAACTCCACCTCCTGCCGAGCCTTCTCCTCATTCCATTCCCTCAGGTCCTTGTGATACTGCTGCATGAGCTCCTGCTGGTACACCTGGGCACAGCACAAGAGATAAGGCCTATGGTTGGAGGGTCTCAGCTGCGGTTTACCATGGACTCTTCCAAGGGCTGGCTCCTGCTTTTCTCTGAGGGTTGGGAGTTCTCAGAATGCCCCCCCCCCGTCCCATAATTGGGAGCTGTGTTTGGGAGCTCAAGTGTTTCCCTGTAGCTTGTCCTTACCTTGCAGACCAGGTCTATGCTGTAGAAACTGGCATGGACCGAGGCCTTCAGAGTCACTAGGATTGGGGCTCCCTCTTCAGGAGGCACTTGTCCTTCCATGGGACTCACAGTTACCTGGTGATTTAGGGGAGAGCCTGTGGATTTTGGAGGAAGGATGGCAGAGGATAGGATGAGGCAAGGTGGTCCAGGAGGGGAGGGGAGGGGAGGGGAGGGGAGGGGAGGGGAGGGGAGGGGAGGGGGCAGGACAGAACAAGATGGGATGGAATAGGATGGGATTGGAGAGAATGGTATGAAGTACGGTAGGGCAAGATGGGACGTAATAGGGTAGGCTGGGCTGGGCTGGGCTGGGCTGGGACAGAATATGATGGGGTGGCATGGGGCAGTACCAAATGAGGCTGATTCTGGGAGCAGATGTGGTCTCTCACCTCTCCAAAGTCTAAGGGAGTTGGCTGCCAGGTGAAGACAATTGTCTCGTTCTTGGAGACATTGTTCAGAAATAGCAAGCGGCTACACTTGCTCTGCACAGGGATGTTTCCCAGGGAGATGTGAGACTGAGACAGGAAGACATTCTGTTGGTGAAGACAACATGGCATCAGCTTTGGGGTCATGAGGAGGAAGCCATAGAAGCATTTCCAGTTCCAACTGGCCAATTATGATGTTAGGAGATTTCCACGCATCTGACCCTTACATTGGCCCTATACTGTAGGCCCAGTTGCTCCCTGGTGCTGGGCGTGTTGCTAAGGTTCAGGGGACACAGGCAACTCTTCCAAATTCTTCTGACATTCAGAGCTAGGATAACTCTGTAAAGCCTATTGTGTCTGCGGGGTTTTCACTGTTTGTCCTGAATTAGGGGTCTAATGGAAAAATGTGTAGTATAGCAATTATGTATGGGTGGGTCCATGGGTAGATGGCTGTGTGATGAATACATACAATCTATGTAAGTGATGTATGGTTCAGTGGGTATATATATATATATATATATATATATATATATATATATATATACATATATGTGTGTGTGTGTGTGTGTGTGTGTGTGTACGGACAGATGGATGGCTAGGTGTTAACCTAGGCCTCCCAGCAATAAGAAACATGTAGACTAACGGTAGTATTGGTGACCACTAATATCTTGAGCAAAATCTACTTGAACCCAGGAGAGAACTTTTCTATATGAAGACAATACCTAGAATAGAATGATTTCTTTATAAATCTTTCAATATCCCTCAGCCCTATACTCCAAGAGAAGGCTGGGGTCAAGGGATCTGAAATGGGTGGTTTCCACTTCAGTGTCCCCAGCAGGAACACCAGGCACTGGCTGACAGGCGCCATCTTTGAAGCTGGAGCCAGACTAATTCTAGGCCTCACCCCTCACCCTTAACCTATCTCCTTGTCTCCCTAGCCTCCCTAGCCCTTGGCACTGGCCACCCTTGACTCTAGGCCCCTCCATTGCCTCTGGCTTCCCCAGCTCCCTGTCTCCCACCTGCCCAGGGACCATCAGCCGAGAGTATGTGGAACTACTGTCCGAGATGCTGTGGAAAGGGGCGGTGTCGCCCATGATGTAAGGGTCGTATCCCACTCCCTGGAAGCAGATGACAGCTGAGTTCCATCCAATGATGTGTATGGGTACCTCCACCTGGGAAGTTACAGAAGTGGGGAAGGAACTGGTCAGATCAGGATGCGTCAAGGAAGTCACAGCTCCAACTCCAACCCCCCCCCCCAATAGTATCTGGGCCGCTCGCTGCTCACTGTGTAGGTCTTGGCCTCGATGGGTGAGAAGATCCACAGGATCCGAGTAGTAGTGCCTGGCTGGATCTCCCCTTTGGGGTTCAGGCAGCAGAAAATAGGGTGGTCAAAATTTTTTTCTTGTACCTGTGACAGAACGCTGACCTGCACCTCGTATGTCACAGGCACTGAGCCACCGTTGTATAACTCGTAAATCTGCAGGGTAGGAGTTGGGGGATGGTTAACAGTAGAGCAGATAGCCTGGGCTCTGTCCATTTGGGAGGGCAGGTTATCCCCACAGTAACTATGGAGGTCTCTGGGCACCGCTCCCACCCAATCGTTACTCCCTACGGCTCAGTACATGGCTATTCAGCCTGTAACCTTTCAGGATAATCAGCAGTTCTGTCTGTAAAACAGCAGCAGCTTGTCTCATTTTCTCTCCATTGACACTTGTCAAGTTTATAAAAGACCCCAGTGTCCTCCACACTGGGATTTGGGGAAATGTCCACACACACCTACACACCATCCAGACCCTTTATCATCTAAGACTTTCAATCTAGTCCACCATGAAGACCATGTCACATCCCACATCTGTTATTAGAAGAAATTCTGAGTGCAGAAGGGTTCTGAAGAACTGAAGACTGCCTCCAAAGGATGTCTTAGGGGGGAAAAAACAGAGCTGTTCTAGTCTAATAGTTCTTTGCAGAACTAAGAATACTAAAACCAGAAAAGAACAAAGATTTCCTGGGTCTGGTCCTGGAGTTTCCTTTTTCCTGGCCTGGCCCATCACATTGATCTCCAGATCTGGTGCTATTGGGTGAATGTTTGTATCTACTCATTACCCGGTTTCAAAGGCTGAAACCTAATCCAGTCGGGTTGGTACTGATGGGAGGCTCCCTCCTTGCTGTCTGGCTCAGTATGGAGAGTTGTGATGTAGGTTGCTAGGGGGGGAATTCAACACTCCTACACAACTGTGAACGTGTACCTGCTGTAAGCAGCAGCATGGTGAAGATGTGTCCACAGCTGCAATAATGACTTCGAAGTTCTGGGGGCGACCACATACTTCCTGATTAGATTTAAGGCCCCTCTCCATAGGAGCAAATGTATGGCCTGGCGCATGGTTTAGAACCCATGCTTTGAGACTGTAGACCCCAGAGGTGAACTTGCTACGATTATTCTGCTAAGTGATATCAAACTGTCCCCTAACTTTATGCCTCTACACCCGTAAATTAGTGCAGTTCTCAAACCTCATCTGAGAAATGCCTTTACACGGTGCATGGTTCATACAGAAATTCACAGATGATCAGAGTAGAAAATACGTGTCTGTGTAGCGCTCAGCTACAAATGGGATGCTACCGAGGTCTGGTCTGTTGTAATGTTTGGGTAATTCTGGACCCAAGGTCTAGGCCTATGAGTGAGTTCTCACAGTTTACCAGCTTTCGTTGTTGCAAACCATGTTCCTTAATTTAAAACTAAAGTAATTTAAACTTAGTTTCAATAGAAATGGCTACAGCCAATTACTGGAGGGGTTAGAGGTAGGTGGATTTTGAGTTACCTGGTTGGAGGTAGAGAAGAAAGGAGAGAGGAGGAGGAGGGGAGAGAGGGGAGAGAGGAGGAGAGAGGGGGAGAGAAGAGGAAAGAGGAGAGAGGGGAGAGGAAGAGAGAAGCTCCACGGGAGGCAATGTACCATAAACATGGCCAGAAGAAACAGCAAGTACTTAGGGAACACACTGGGGAAGTGGCCAAGCCAGCAGTTAGAAAAGCAGATTAGGGCTGACCACCCAGTAATTGTCGAAGTCAAATAAAAAGTCTGAGTGTCATTTATCTGTAAGCTTGTAGGAATAAGTTGGCTGTGCTACAGGACAATTATACCCTAACCTCCGCAAGGCTTGGGGCCTGTTGCAGAAGAGTGACAATAAGAATGTAGGAGTCGGAGGGTGGGTAGGGCTGTGACCAGACTAAAACAGGGAATTCTGGACACGACAGACAGGCCGAGGACCTCTGCAGTCACAGACCCTGAGGTTACCTGCACAAGACCAAGCTGGTCAACGCTCTACCATGAAGGGGAGAGGGGCTTACAACTGCCCCCGACCCCACTTGAGGACCTACTGATGGCCGACCAAGTTCCATGGATGCTCCACACTTAGGACAATATGTATGTCACAAATGGACTTAGTGGGGCGTTAATAAAAGAGGCCAGGAAGTTGGGAGGAGGTGGGGAGGTGAGGGTGGATCTGGGAGGAGTTAGGGGGAGGAATGGCAGGTGAAAATACATTGTACACAAAATACATTATGCAATGTATATATAAAATTCTCAAAGAATCAATGAAAATATTCTTTCGCTCAACTAGAATTACTGTGAATCTGTACTCAGGATCTTACATACAAAGTTACACAGTATCTCTTTATTTTATTTTAGGTGGGGTATTTTAGAAGGTGTTCAGGTCATAAGAGTGGAGATTTCAAGAATGAAACTCACATAGGCCTAAGGAAACCTGTTTGCCTTCTCTTCTGCATGAACACATATGGAGAAGGCGTGGTGTATGAGCCAGGAGTGCAAGCACGTACCAGCCAGATAACACCAAATCATGGCTCTCACCTGGACCTCATCTTGGACAGTAAGATCTCTCTCTCTCTCTCTCTCTCTCCATATGTGTGTACCCTCAGAACTGTAAGAACACACACAAACACACTCTCTCACTCACACATGTGTATGCATGTACACACATTTGCACATACATGTGGAGGCCAGATTAACATGCATATATTCTCCTCAATCAGTCCTTGCCTGGAGCTTACAGATTTGCTAGTCTGGTAAAGGATGACCTACACAAGCATGTACATGTATGCATGTATGTGTACACACACATGTACACAAACACACCAACATGTACACAACCCCCACACAAACATGTACACACGCATGCACATGAAAGAAAGTGTGCAACTTTTTTCCCCTATCCTTGGCTCCCTGAAAAGATGAGCTTCTCTAAGAGCAATGACTTCCAAATTGTGGCTGAGACCTCTCAGCAAACAGGTCTAGATGAACTGAGTGGGTCATAGCTAGCATATAAAACATGGGACAGGAGAAAATAAAAGAGACTGTGTAACTCTGTATGTAAGATCCTGAGTGCAGATTCACAGTAATTCTAGTTGAGTGTGTGTGTAAACACTGGAGTGAAGCACAAATGATAAGATATATTATTAGTGTAGTCCATGGTCAAGAAGTTGGAAGATCTTTGTGCTAGTGGGGGAAAATACTTTTGCATGGGAATGGAGCCTGACAAAAGGGCTTTAGTACTAGAAGACTTTGTCCTTACTTCTCCCCAGTTGTCCCTTGTGGGTTAGTGTCTGCTGTCCTGTAAGGACTGAGATCACACAGAGATCAATACGTAGGCCTCTCAGTTTCAGGCTCACACACACCACTGACCTGGCGTGGGGGCAATGTTTCGCCAATGGGGACAGGAATGAACTGGTGGATGGTGGAGGTGAAGTGCACATACTTCTGCTCTAGCCTCACTGTCACGCCGATGAAGTGTAGCTGTAGATAAGGAACCCATGGGTGGCATGCTGCCCTGTGAGAATGGTATACCCAACAGAGATACGGGCCCTAGCTCCCCAGAGGGCACCACTCCTAGCTTCTCTCTTGGATGTCCAAAAGCTCCAGGAGCCAGTCCCCAGCAGGACTAGGGTGTGAGGTCTCACCAAGATCTCCCGTCCGTGGGACACCTTGAAGAGCACAGAGAGGCGATCGGTGCCAACAAACAGGTGTCTTCAAGGGAAGAGACAAGTTAGTGAGTTCTGGAATCTTCTTTGAATGGGAAAACAAGTGTGGCTTTGAACCAGACAGCCACCTCTGAGTTGGGATGAGACAGAAACGACATAGACCTTCCCTGCAGGGGATGGCTCCCCAGGGGTATTGTCTAGGGTATCCCAGAGTCAGACAGAGAAAAGCCAGGGCTAGGGACCTCTTGGAAGGAAGGGCATTGTGGGGAGCATAGGAACACCTGTATTTGAACTCCACCATCTGCTCCTGCCCAGGGGTCAGGCTCCCAGTCTTGGGGTTGATGGAGAAGAGACAATTATCCTCTGCACGCATTTGGTGGAGCTCAGTGCTGTTGAGGTCTGCTTGCTCTGTCCACACATCCATGTCCAACTGCTGGTCACTTGGAAAGAGGAAAGACCTGGAAAAGGCAAACAAGAGGATTGAAGCCAAGCAAAGGATAGGTCCATTGGAAAGACAGGCAGATAGAGGGGTCTTTAACACACCTCCTGTTCTTTGCACCCCCATTTTATAAGTTGACCCATGTTCTGGTGAGCATTCTCCTTTCATAAAGATCCCCAAACTTAGAAAGCGCCAGCATGGTGGCTCATACTGTAATAGTAGTACTAGGGTGATGGGCAGGAGGACAGCTGAAAGTGAAGGTCAACTTGGGCTGCATAGTGAGTTCCAGACTAGCCAGGGCTACACAATGAGACCCTGTGTGGTGCTTTGAATGGGAATGTCCCCTCATATGTTTGAATGCTCGATCCTGAGTTAGTGGAATGATTTGGGAAGGATTAAGAGGCGTGCCCATGTTGGAGAGGGTGTGGCCATGTTGGAGTGGGTGTGGCCATGTTGGAGGGGGTGTGTCCATGCTGGAGGAGGTGTGTCACGGGTTTTAAGGCTGCAGAAGTCCATGCCAGGCCCAGTCTCACTCCTTCCCTGACTGCTGCCAGCAGGTCAGGATGTGGGCTCTTAACTACTCCTCCAGCATCATGTCCATCTGTTCCCCACCTTGATGATCATGGACCAAGCCTCTAAAACTGTAAGCAAGTACCCAATTAAATGCTTCTTTTTATAATAGCTGTTTTGGACTTGGCGTTTCACCATAGCAATAGAATAATGACTAAAGAAACAAACACACAAACTAAAGAAACTAAAGACACAAGAAGACCCAGAATGACTAAAGAAAACAGAAGAGTGGGGCTCTGTTTTAGGTACTGGGAGCCAAGGATGTCACTTGTACTAGGAGCAGCTGGCCACTCATTTTTCTTTCGTAAGCTCTGAGGGAGGGGCTATTTGCAAATCCCGGGAATGCTGGCTGGCAGTATCACCCAGAGGCCCCCGAGGAGGCGGGTGTTAAAGCTAGCTTGGACACAGGATGGAGAACAGGTACCCAGAGGGCTGGTGACCCTGAAGCAAGCAAGAGTGTGAAGAACTCCCTCACAAGGCCTCACACTGTGGAAAAGTAGATATTGTCTCTCAACCAGTTGGCAAAACTAAAAAAAAGTGAGAAAGGGTCCCAAGCCCTCCATTCAATAGAACATCCTCTCAGAGAGATGGAAGGGAATTGGCCCCGCCAGCAAACAGGGTCCGGGACTGAAGACAAGACACCCAGAAACAGAAGCAAAGGGGGCCACTAAGCCTCACAGAAGTCAGGGAACAGCACCCCAAACTTTCCTTTCACATGGAAAATTTAAAAAAATAGATGCATAGAGTGATGATAAGGTTCAGAAAGAGCAGACATTGTCACACACGGAGGAAGAGGGGGTCCTGCTGGCTTTTGAAAATAACTTGGCAACATCTGCTAAGACAAAACACACGTGTTCTTCAACCCAGAAGTGCTACTTTCAGGAATCCGCCTGTATGATTAAAATGAAGGCAAGACAATGTGCCAACACACACTAAACATCTAAAGATCCATTTTGAGTATGTGTGTACATGATGTATGTGTACATGTATGTGAGCATGGCTGCAGATGTGCCACAGCATGCATGTGGTCAGCTGGCAGCTCTGGGTGTCACAGGGTTTGTGTACCACTGTGGATGTCAGACTAGCTGGCCCACAAGCTGCTGGGAATGACTGTCCTGTCTCCACTTCCCACCTTGCCACGGCAACATTGGAATTACAGACATGTGTTACTGTGGCTGGCCTCACACAGGTTCTGGGACTCCAAACTCTGGACCTCAAGCTTGTGCAGCAAGCCTTTTAACCACTGTCGTAGTTAGGGTTCCTATTGCTATGAGGAGACACCATGACCATGGCAACTCTTATAAAGGAAAACATATAATTGTGGCTGGCTTACAGTTTTAGATTTTGTCCCTTATCATCATGGTGAAGAGCTTGGAAGCTTGCAGGCAGACATGGTGCCGAAGAGGGAGCTGAGAGTTCTGCATCTTGATCTGCAGACAGCAGCAGGAGACTGTCCCACTAGGTCTAGCTTGAGCATATGAGACTTCAAAGGCCTCCAACAAGGCCACACCTACTCCAATAGGGCCACACCTACTCCAACAAGGCCACACCTACTCCAATAGGGCCACACCTACTCCAACAAGGCCACACCTACTCCAATAGGGCCACACCTACTCCAACAAGGCCACACCTACTCCAATAAGGACATGCCTTCCAAAGGTATCAGGCTCTACAAGCCTATGAGGCCATTTTTCACACAAACTCTGCATCCACTGAACAATCTTCTCAGTCCTGCACACTTTATCTATATACACATCCAAATACAAGACTTTCTTTATTGTGGAAAACAAAATCAAAAACTTTTTGTTCCTTTTATTGGGAACAAAATCTTCCAATAAAGGGGTGGCCTAATAACTTAAATCCCTTTTTGTTGTAGAATATCATGCGACTGATAAAAAGAATGTACTAGATGTATATGTACTCTACTCCATACGTTCCTCCTTCGTGGCAAACATTCTAGGGGGAATCACTCTGCAAAGCATCCGGGTATCTGTGTGTGGTGCAAATACTGAGAGTGGGGTGTGCTCCCAAGCTCTGGCTACCCCAGCAGTGGATATAAGCCTGAGAAGCTCTTGCTATTTCAGGATCCTCTGGGAAATTTCTGCATCTCCTTAACACACAGTTACTCAGCTGGTCTCCTGGTGAAATCGTTCCCCTGCCTGTCCCCTGACTGGTTCTAATGTGCATGTTTTCCCCCATAACCTGGAGGACAATAATACCGTCCTGACCCACTATCCCCTGGAGATCAGAGTGGCAGGTCATGGAATGTTAACTGGGCCTTTGTCCCCCTCTGCAGCTGTCATGCCATTAGTCCCCTGACAAGTTCAAACTCTCTGGAGGAAGATTCCAGGCCCCTCATGCCCTGCTCCTGCCTGTATTGCCAGATGTATTTGAGGCCCCATTTTCTTGCTTTCTTCAAAAAGTTTTCCTTCCTTCCTTCTCTTTCTCTTCCTCCTCCTCCTTCCCCTCCTTCTCCTTTCCCTTCTAACCATGCTAGGGATTGAACCCAGGGCTCTTGTCTATGCCAGGAAAGCACTCTAGTCTTTTTGATCTCACCACCACTCTGTCAAAAGTGGTCAACAACCCTGTGTCATGCTTTCCTCCTCAGTACACTCCCTTGTCCTGGGAGGCTGCTCTACTCTGGGTTCCTGTTGTGCCAGGGGGGCAGGGACTGGCCTGGTCCACATTTCTATTCTGCAGGACCAGCCTGCAGTTTGCCTTTAGGGAGAACCTGGGGCAAATGTAGTCAGTGGAATAAAAAGCACACTAGTGGGGAAATGGTATTAAGCAACACAGTTGATGTCTTTGAGGCTGTCTACTTGAAGGCAAGGTACTGTGCAACCATATCCTAGCGTCAACCGGAGCAGAGGTGGGGGAGGAGGAGGGTTGAGGGGAGAAGGTAGCTTCATGGCTCTCTGATTCACCACTTCATCCTGCCTACTGCCATCTCAAGCCAGACTCCACACTCTCCTTACACCACTCATCTTGACTCCATCTAGTTTTTCTGAGCTCGGCAGAGAAACGTTAGCATGTGAGGGTAACCCTGCATAGCTCTCACCCTACAAACCCAAGATGTCCTCCACCTGGCCCAGGCCAGCAGGTTCCCACCACAGAAGCCCCTGTTTCTCTCTCTCTCTCTCTCTCTCTCTCTCTCTCTCTCTCTCTCTCTCTCTCTCTCTCTCTCTCACCTTCCCAGAACCCACCAGTCAGTGTGGGCCTTGACTTGCTCTCTGCCTTCTGTTATATTCATTAGTCAACCAGAAGACATTTACTAAGAAATCTACCTGTGTTCACACCAGGAACTTGAATAAGCCTGGTATGGAAACTGGCAGCCTGCTGGGCATGCGTTCTGGGCCCTGAGGTGAGGGCAGGACAACAGGACAATGGACAGGCTTGACAGGTTCGGGTCCTTACGCCTGGCTTCCTGTGACCTGTGAGGTGACTGTTTTGTGGCCAGCTTCCACTCACTTTCCAGTCGCACAGCGGCTTTGCTCAATCGCGCCCTCTAGTGGTAGGCTCCTCGGTGGTGGCAGATGTCTGTCCTCCAGGATAACCTACACTTGCCTCCATTTGGCCCCAGCCCCTAAACTTCAGTCTGTCAGGCAGCATGGTATGGTGCCTAGACCGTCCTGATATACAGAAGCAACTTAAAGCCTTCCTGCTGACTAATTAGTGTCGGCAGTCATTCTGGAGCGGGTACATCTGGATTTGAACCTAGCTCCACTTCTAATGGCTATGTGAACTATGTGGCTTTCTTTGCCTGAGCTCTTAGTCCATTGACCCTCAGGCTCTGACTTTTAAACAGGAGAGGTCTTTCTCACAGGGATCCTGTAAAGATCAAGAATCCAGTGCCTGGGTCTAAGTACTCATTCAGTTACTGATACAGCTGTGACCAGCTTCCAGGAATTGCGCACTGCCCAGAGCCAAGCTGCAGTGGATAACATCTCCAGAGTGCTATGGACAACCACAGTCTCCTCCCAGCCTCTTTACCCTGTCAGTGAGTGACCCACTCACAGGCTACATGTGGGTTGCCCAGAAGGCCCAGGAAATGTCTACTCCCTACTCCTGGCCTTTAGGGCTCTGTCCCCAGACCCCTGTAGCAGCCCCCTTTCTGCAAAGCCATACCAGTCCAAGGGGACTAGCCCACGGTTCTTCAGGATGAGGAGTACCACCGACGGTGGGGCGTTGTGTGGTGCTGCTCCAAAATTGAAGTCCAGCTTCAGAGGAGTGAAGATGGGGGGTGTGTGGCTCACGCTGTGTGAAGCAGAGAAAGGGCTCAGTGCAGGAGCTGACGCAGAGTTGGGACTCTGGGGTGCCCATCCCCAGGCACAAAGTGAAAGAATGTGGAACTCAGGGTGAGTGAGACAAAGTCTCAACCCTGAAGTCAATCCTTGCCTTCCTCTAAGAAGGTTGCCTGCCCCCAACCCCAGCCCGGACTCAGTTTCTTGGGGTGTTGGTAGACAGTTTGTGAAGGTCCAGGGTTCCTTGCCCTGCCCCTGAGCCTAGCTTACCTGTGCCGGGTGGGCACCTTGTAGGTGAGCTCCGTGATGGTTGGGTCACGTGCCAAGTAGCTGTTGAGCGTGTCCAGGGAGAAGAGGTGCCACAGGTGCTTGCGCGTGAGGCCCTCGGCACTGCCCATGGAGGAGATGTCCAGGACGGAGAGCAGTGGGTACACAGCTGCCAGGGACACATGGCACAGCTCCTGTGTCTTGCAGTCCAGGCTGTCTGGGGGAGTGACTGTGGGAGCGAGCAGGGGGCTCAGCTCCTGTGTGGTGAGGCACAGAACCCCGCTCAGAGACAGTGCTGGGCTTCAATCATGAGCATCTTCTCAATGGCAGCCAGCTCCTGTCTAAGGCTTTCTGTGTGCTGGGCACTGTCCGGTTTTAACATAGATCCTGGCACTTTTAGACGCTTTGCAATTCTGCATAATTCATAGGCTGCAAAAACTGCTTTTTTAACACCCGCCATTCAATAGGCCTTATATATTCACAGACACATGCGACCACCACAACTAATTTTTAGAAAGTTTCCATTGCCCCCCCAGAAAAACCCAGTTTACACTCCCCCCATCTACAATCCCCCACTCTCAGCAATCACTAATCTAGGCTCCACCTGTGTATTTTATCTTTTCTGAAATATTTTGGACACTCAGTTGCTTGGCTTTTTCTGACTGGCTTCTTTCACTTAGCGTCTTGCTTTCAGTGTCTATCAATATGGTGGCATACGCTATTCAGTGTGTGCATGTGTGTGTGCATGTGTGAATGTGCACACGGGTATGTGTGATAGTCTGTGACCATCTCCCTTTTATTGATGGAGAAGCTGAGGCATATTTAGGTGAAGCAACTCGCTAGTACCACACTGTCAGTGAGTGTGGGACAGTCCAGGTTCAATCCCAACGCTGGCATGGGGAAAAGTAGCAACTCCAGCTTATGGAGGAGAAAGCTGAAGCTTCACTGAGGATTTGCCTGATTCTGACAGGAGGCAGCACATTCGCTGAATCTCATGATTCCATAGCTCAGGGAAACACATAGACATAATGTGGACAGACACAGTTACACACATCAGATCCTGAAGACACAGTCCACCCTGCTCTCACTCACTGTGCCAGCCTGTCAAGAAGTTAGCCAGCACTGTGTCTCACAAGTCACCTCTCCCCTCCTCCCCTTCCCGGCGCTGAATCTCTCCCGAGTGCCCAGGTACCTCTTTGGTTCAGAAGACAGTAGCTAATGGTCCAGGAATACTTAGAACGGATTTTAGGACAGGCAGTCAGATAGATGGTGTCCTGGGAATGAGGTGGCATGGTCCCTTCCGAGTGGTCAAATTCTAGAGCTTGGGGGGAGGAAGGGAGATGGTGATGTAGGGGTCATCAGTGGTATCTGGACAGAGGTGTCCTGGCTGCTCAGGTAAACCCTCCCCTGGGTCACCACAGCACTCCCTGATGGCACAGCAGGCTGGGGCAGAAAGAGCCATGCATCTTGATATCACCGGCATTTGCCACAGTTAAAAAGTAGAAATGCTAGGTTTTCAGCTGTCTTGTCTGACCCATACCACGTATGGGCCATCGATCTTAAGCACACACAGACATACGGACACATGCATGCACCCCTCCTGGCCCAGACCCAGCCCAGGCCTCAGTACCACAGGAGTCATTGTTGAGGCCCTTGGGCCTGTGCTGCTCCAGGACCAGGCGGTAATAGAGGGTGCAGTTGCCATCATTCAGAAGAACCAGAGACTTGACCTCCTGGCTGTTCACCAGTACGTTCCCAAAGTCCAGGTCCTTCGGCTTTGCCTGAGATCACAGCCAGCTAGCTTCTGGGGGTGCCCCCAACATAGTCTTCAGACCACCCCCCAAGGAAAAGGATCTGAGGTTGTGTGCAAGCATCTGTAGCTTGTCCTCTACCTTGTCGCCTGCTTTCTTAGGGCTGGGCACCTGCCACTTTCCCTCCCACCTGGGTCCTGGCTCCTCCCCCAACAGGGCTTCTACTCACAGAGAGGCATCCAGTAACACCCATGCCCACCAGCCGGATCCTGTAATGCACCGTGGGTTGGGGCTTGGTCTTTTGTGGTTGTCTGGCTTCCCAGACCCATATCCCCACTCGGAACAGGTACTTGATCTCCTCCAAAGGGCTGAAGATCCACGTCAGTGTCTGGGGTCACACAGACGGTTCATTCTTGCATGCATGTGAACAGGATGCCCCCTCCTGGCTGGGGGAGGTCCCGTTACAAATGCTTACACAATTTTTCCATCTGCCTGTTTGTGCACACTGTTTATGTCATTTTACACACATCTGTAATCTCATCTCCAGAAACCCTCCATCCTGCATCTTCATGACAGGGACATAGTGGTATTTTCCAGACTCATTCTAATGGAAAATGGAGCCTTAAAGAAGTGGAATATCTGGACCAGGGTCAGAAATCTGGTGTCCAGAGGCTGGGTCCAGAATTCAAGTGGGTTTCTACATCTGTGCAATCTCCTAAGCGCCTACCGCCCACCCCTGAGTATTTATGGGTACCATGTATTGGTAGTTACTGCTCTAAGTCTGGCCTACCTCAGAATAGGGACAAAGTCTGTTATTTTAGGGACAGTTTGGGTTCCCCTTTTGCATTGACCTGAAACCTCTGGGTGTTTCCTTTCTTGCCCCTTCCTGAGAGAGTCACCCATTTGTCCCATACCCAGCTGACTCAGACAACCTGCCAGGAATCTTGCTGCTTGGGTATCATGAGTGATGAAGGTTAGACATGCCCTGGACTCTGGCATCACTAATGTTGCATTCAGTCCCAATTCTGCACCCCTAGTCTTGATCTTTTAAATATTCTTCCCCCTAAGTCTCAATTTCCCATAAGATGCAGGTGAGGAAGTGTTACTAAAAGCCACTCGTAGGCTAGGGAGGTGAGCACAGATTGCTAATGCACATGTGGTCACCATAGGCCACAGGACTGCTAAGACAGGTAAAGGTAAGGCTGACAGGTACCCTCTTATCTACCCTTGGCAACCGGCCCAGGCACTCACGAGGTTCTCATTAGGGTGGATGATACCCTTGGAGGGCCGGACAGCCAGCATCTTTTGGTGCTGCTGGGAGACTCTCCACTCGAACTCCAGGGGCAGGCGTGAGGGGTTGTGAAAAGTAAAGTTGCTGGTGGAGGAACAGCCCACCCAGGTGGGCTTGAAGAAGATGCTTTTGCAGGTATCCAGCTTCAGCTCCAGTGGTTCCTCTCGGCTCTGAATGCTCACTTCCTGAGCCAGAGGAAGGAAGGAAGGAAGGAAGGAAGGAAGGAAGGAAGGAAGGAAGGGAAGGAGGGAGGGAGGGAGGGAGGAAGGAAGGGAGGGAAGAAGGGAGGAAGGGAGGAAGGAAGGGAGGGAGGGAGGAAGGGAGGAAGGAAGGGAGGGAGGGAGGAAGGGAGGAAGGAAGGGAGGGAGGGAGGAAGGGAGGGAGGGAGGGAGGATGGAAGGATGGAAGGATGGAAGGACGGAAGGACAATGCCATGACCTCTTGGCTCTCCCTCCATTTTTAGGAAGCATCTGTGCAGATTTTCACACTTGAGAGGAGACAGCCAAAGCAGTCTTCCAGCCTGGACGTAGCAGCTTCTCTCAAAAGCAGATTAAAAAGAAGCCAGAGCTAGGTGTGGTGGAAACCCCAGAACTAGCGTAGGTGAGGCAGGAGGATTGCCTTGAGTCCAAGACCAGCCTGAGATATATAGTGATATATATATGTATATATATTTTTTTGTTGTTTTGTTTTGTTTTTTCAAGACAAGAGTTTCCCTGTGTAGTCCTGGCTGCCCTGGAACTCACTCCATAGACCAGGCTAGCCTTGAACTCACAGAGATCACCTGCCTCTGTCTTCTTAGTGTGCCACCACCATCTGGTAGATATATTGTCTTAAAAACACACACAAACATTGAACCCTCAGGGAGCAAGAAAGGATATATCAGTTTTTCATGGGGTCAGATATGAGTCTATCCATCCATTCCTGCCCCTGGGCTGGCTGCATACATTCCTCTACTCCCTTCAGGTATGAGTCTGGGGGTCTTTGCAGCTTTTTCCCTACCCCCAAACTCCATGGAACAGACAACTCACTGAGAAGCAGCTGAGTTATCAGGAATGGATCCCAGAGCTCCCTCCCTCCCACTCCTCCTTACTAGAGGAATGTTCCCCACCCACATCCCACCATCTAGGTCGGCAGGGACCCTAAAAATGTGGTTTAAAAAAAACAAGTGCCAGATGGTGGCCTAAAGACACTGTTCCTCTATCCCTGCCTCCTACCTTGAGATACTGGGGATAAAAGTTGAATTTCAGGTAGAAGACATGCTGTTTCCACGAGGTGCCCTTGGGATATGTGCTGATAAGGAAGATCTGGTGGGCTCCCGGAGCAATGAGCCCAGAGGAGGGCTTCAGGGTGATGTCTGGGCTGCTATTGGGGGCCAGGCTGAAGGTCAACATCATGGAGCCTTTGTTGACCAAAAACAGACTTCTGTAGGAGGGTTTTCCAGAAGATACTGCTGGGAATGTCTGGGAGTTGGGGAGAATAAGAGGGAAAGGAATCCTTTCTCAGATCTCCATCCCTAGATACACATTTGGGGCCACTCATGTTTGGATGACACCGTCTCCTGGGAAAGTCAAGATCTCTACACACAGCCCAGCCAGCAAAGAGTTCCTGAAAGCTAAGGGAGGCCACAGCCTACCACTAAAGAATACTTCTGTCCCCCAAAGACCTCCAGACATAGGGATGTGGTGGTCCCAGGTCCCAGGGAAAGTCGGTCCTCTGCAGGCCTGTCCTTGAGTTTAGAGATGGAGTTGGTATTTTAGCAGTGTCCTCCAGTTACTCTTTAGAGAATCAATCATCCTGGTTCACAGGTCTGGGGCCTTTAGCTCTTTCTCCATGATTCTCACTCAGATGTCAGAGGGGGGCCAGCCCCCACAGTCCCAGCTCCTAAACACTTCTTGGCCATTTTGGATATGGCCAGAACTAGGCTAAAAACTAGGCAGGCTACACATTGCAAGGCCTATAACCCTTGGTCCAAGTCCCCACTGAGTTGTACCAACAAATTTATGTGAGTCAGTGCAGAAGCAATGCAGGCTGCCACTAGAAGGAACATCACATCACACTGAGGGGGGGCTGCCAAGGGGCCACATCAGTGCAGACACTCGGAGCTTCAGCTGGAGCTCTGCTTTAGAAAGGGGTGACCTTGGGATGGGTATCAAGGCAGCACAGATTTGGGATGAGAGATCAGAAGTGCAACTGGTGGAGGAGATGGGATTATCTCAAGCCATTGTCTCAAAGTGATATCTTCCCAATAACAAAATGGCTAGTGAAAATTGACAATAGAGGCAGAATCCAGGAAGGAAAAGCAGAATTGGATTCTGGGGACTTGTCCCCAGGCCATATACTTTTTAGCCCTGTGTCATCCTACCTCCCATGACAGACAAGACCTTCAAGGACCTAGAGAAGAGGCCTGGAAGTTCTGATTCTCCAAACAGTGGCAAGGCTCGTGCTTTGGGTTCATCCCCAGGGTCCAGCCTAGGGCTTGGGAGCAGGCAGGGGCTCAGTGAGCAGGGCAAATGAAGGAGTTGGAGAATATAGGTCCAAAGTGGAGAGGGGAAGGTGCCCATTCTCTAGACTGCTCTTGTTCCGGGACACCCATGATCAAAAACAACCTATTCACTGGCCTAGATCCCTAGGATGGTCAGGAAGGACGTGGGGTGTTTTACTGAGGTCATTAGAAAGAGAAACAGGGAAGTGCAGGCTGGGGTCCCTCCTCCATCTTGTCCTTGCTGTTGTTGGGGCCATACTCACCTGGGGTGCATCCAGAGAATATTGGGGGATATGGTGCTCTAAGGAAGGGTAATAGCTGTGGCCTCGAGCCCGAACCTTCAGACACCAGGATGGGACCACTGTGCAGTCCTCTTCAATATTGCTGTAGCACTGAAGGACCTGCAGAGGCCAGCCCACAAGGAAACTCAGCGTCCAGGAACTGACCCTAGAAGACAGTCATCTTGCCCCTCCCTAGCCCTGTGCTGTAGGTATCCTATATTGGGCATAAGAAAGGAGGGTTTGAGGGAGACTGCCTAGGACAGCCATGCTAATCCCTCAGGCTGCAGTTGGAGCCTCTGTAGGGAGGAGAGTGGGGTGGGAAGCTAAAGTGGATTTGTTCTCTAGGAATGAGCCTAGAACGGGGCTGGCAATGGAAATATAATATGAGCCACAGATTCTGGCTAAAAATGCAATTTTAATGTTTCAGTGGCCACATTCCTTATAAAGTGAAATTCAATAATATATTTAACTCAGTAGTTCCAAACTCCAATCACTTCAGCAGGCAGTCATTATAAAGGCTATTAAGGAGTTATTTTACACTATTTTCATATTCTACCTTTGAAGTCTGGGTATATTTTATACTCACAGTACATCTTCTCTATTTGGGCCACTTTATTTCAGGTGTTCTCTGGTCACCAGGTCTGGTGCCTGCCTGCCTCATGGATCAGCACAGCTCTAGAGCCTATGGCCTGGTGTGCTCAGAGCTAGACCCAGACGCGAGCATCATGTTCTTACCTGACTCCCATAGCCCTGCTAATATATGAGAACGGAACAGTCAAAGATTCTACTTTGTCTGGGTTGGCATGGTGGCATACCTTGGTCTACATAGGGATTTCCAGGCCGGCTGAGGCTACACAGTGAGACCCTGTCAAGAAAGAGAGAGAGAGAGAGAGAGAGAGAGAGAGAGAGAGAGAGAGAGAGAGAGAGAGAGAAACAGGGAGAGAGAGAAACAGGGAGAGAAACAGGGAGAGAGAGAAACAGGGAGAGAGAGAGAAATAGGGGGAGAGAGAGAGAGAGAGAGAGAGAGAGAGAGAGAGAGAGAGAGAGAGAGAGAACACTGAGGGCACAGTTAAGTTGGTAGAATACTTGCCTAGAATTCATCAAGCCCTGGGTTTGGCTCCCAGCACCAAATTAACTGAGTGTGGTAGTTCATCTCTGCAATCCCAGTACTCAGGAAATGAAGGTATAAGGACCAGGAGTTCAAGGTTGTCCTTGGCTATGCAGCAAATTCAAGACTAGCCTACACTAGACAAGATCTCTACAAAAACAAAACAAAACAAAACAAAACAAAAACAAAACCCCCACAACCATGCTTTGAGAAAGTTGTGAGTTTGCATCTGTAATCCCAGAATTGGGAGGCTGAAGCAGAAAGATTGCAACAAGTTGAGGCCAGCCCTGACTGTATAGTGAAAGAAACCCTGTCTTGAAAAACAAACAAAACAAAAAACAAAACAAACAAAATACAGAAGATAAAAAACAAAAAAACCCCACAAACTACAAAATAAAAACAATGTTTCTGCTTTGGGCACCTTCTTCGAGAACTAGTAGCCAGAGACCCCTACCCTACCCGCCCTGCCTCCCACCCCAGGGACAGCTCCTCCCAGGGCACTAAGATTTTCCAGTGTGCTTGATCCCTGGGGGAAGGGGAGGGAGGGAGACCACACAGAAGTGAGACTCAGAAGGGCCAAGTCAGAGCATGAGCCTGGGAGGATAAAACCAGAAGAGGGCACTGTCTAGCCAAGGAAAACAGTAGAAGCTGCAAATACAGAGGCAGATGCTCAAAGCCAACCACTGAACTAAGAACGGGGTCTCCATTGGAGGGGTTAGAGAAAGGACTGAAGGAGCTGAAGGAACTTGCAACCCCACAAGAACAACAATACCAACCAACCAGAGCTCCCAGGGACTGAACCACCATCCAAAGAGTACACATGGACAGACCCATGGCTTCAGTTGTGTATATAGCGAAGACGGCCTTGTTGGGCACCAAAGGGAGGAGAAGCCTTTGGTCCTGCCAAGGCTGGACCCCCAAGTGTAGGGGAGTGTCAGGGAGAAGTGGTGGGAAGGGGTGGATGGGTGGGTGGGGGAACACTCTCATAGAAGAGGAGGGAGGGGGATGGGATAGGGGGTTTATGGATGGGAAACCGGGAAAGGGGATAACATTTGAAATGTAAATTTAAAAAAATCCCATAAAAAATTGGGAAAAAAACAAAAAGAAGAAGCAGCAGCTTCTTGAAGAAGACGGGCCCCATAGCCACTACTCATCCTTGTGACCAGACTCTGCCGTTCACGTTCCAGGGAGAGACTTGATTCCCACAGTTGTTTTGGTCTGTATGCACACACCTTATAAATGGCGAAGGCTTCTAGTTCCACAGCGTAGAGGCAGTTGGGGGAGGGCGGCTGGAAATGCAGACGCAGGGCTACAGACTTGAGTGGGGGCACGTCACTAGTGACTGGGGTCACCCAGAAAGGGCAGTCAGATCTGTGAGTCCAGACCACGGTGATCTTGCCCTTGGTATAGTTCCTCAGGCACAAAGGAACAGGGTTGGGGGCCTCAGGCCCAGGGCAGGCACCAAAGTCCACATCAATAGGTTCTAGACTGACAGCTGGGGGAAAGATGGCCAGGTCCCTGGTGCCGTCAAAAAAGTACTCCATCATAGGGGGGATATTGGGGTACGTTTGGGCAGTCAAATCCTCCAGATCCTGCATAGGGAGAGACTGGGACAGGGTTCAAATGTCATTCTTCTTGCTGCTGACTCTCTTCAACTCCCTCCTTTCCAGAAAAGACTTCAAGTGCTCCATGTAGGTCATCCCCAGTTACAGTAGTGTAGGGCACAGGCCTGCTCAGTGACTTGCTAGGGAGGGATGGGGATCCTGGAGAGAGCAGCCTGCCTCTGTGTGGGGCTCACCTCACATACCTCAATGGGCAACATGAGGGCCCCATTCTCATCCCGTTCCAGCTTTTTCTCCTTTAGCATGGCAGCCAAGATGTCAGGAGGGTAGAGGGTTAGGCCCCGCGCCAGGTGTGTTCGGTACCAGGTGAGGTGCTGAGGCCTCAGGATGGCTGGCTTGGTGCTCTCTGAATGGCAGGTCCCAATCAGGTCCAGAAATAGTGGGTCCTGTGACATTTGCCAAGCAAGTCAGAACCCAGAATAGGTGGTGAGGTAAGGGGAAGTGGGTGTTGGACAGAGGATGGTCTGGGAGCAGAGGCTGAAGGGTGGTGGTCAGGGGATCATCTTGAGAGCTGTCTGCTAGTTGAGGAGATCGTGTTATCCCAGGGCAAGTCAAGGGGAGAGCAGCCTAGACCTGGAGGTAGGGCGCTCAGCTATTGCCTGCCCTTCTCCCACTACCCATGATTCCTGGGCATTCTCCTGCCGATGAGTGACAACTGGGAGCCTCTCAGATCCAGCGTTTAGCCCACCCACGGGCGGAATGGCAGAAAAGCATGTCTGTTCTGTCCCTTCATTCCAAGGCCTCCCAGAGCTCATGCTGCTCTCGTGAGAACCAGGCAGAGAAACCCTTCCCTAGGTAGAGGGGTTGATCCCAGAGCCCAGCTGATGGAGGATCCTAGGCTACATTTCAGGTTCAATTACACATGCCCTCGGAGGCTGGGTGAGAGGTCTCCCCTCCTCATGGGCCTGAGCGGGGTGGTGTCTAAGGCTTCCCCTTCCCAGCTCACTGGCTGGCAGCAGTGACATCAGAAGCAGCAGAGCCTATGGCCCGAGGGCAGTCAAAGAGAACTTGGCACGGCCGCCTGGACCAGTGAGCTTTCAGTACCCTGGCCACATTCTGCCCCTAAAGCCATGGCAGAGGTTCTAAAGGGAGATATGACCCAATCAGATCCCTTAGAAGTTCTGCAAAGCGGAGAGTGCCCACCAAGCCTCCCCTTCATGTCTTGAGTCTCGGGGCCTCCTCCCCATATTGTGGTCCCTTCTCCATCACTTACCTGGTGGTGGATGAGACAGGCCACCCTCCGGAAACAGATGATGGGGTGAGTGGGCTGGTAGGCACAGTGCAGGGTCATACGGGTCTTGCCTGCCAGGGTTCCAAAGGCGGGCCTGATGCTGAAGACACTGTCCTGGCAGTCAATGTCAAACTGGAAGTGAGCCGGGCAGTTGGACCGGTTCTCAATCCACAGAGTCTGCTCCGGGTGCTCCCCGAGCTTCACCCAGTTGAAGTTGACACAGCAATGTTGCAGTGCTATATCAGGACCTAGGCAGAGGAGACGGGTCCTTGTGGGAGGGCCTTGCCCTTTGGGTGGGCTGGGGTGCCAGCCTCAAAAGATATCTCAGATGAAGTCCCACTGCTTGGATGGAGTGATCCCTAGAGCCAGATGGCCAGGCTGGATAAGGCCCAGGACCCCTGCAAAATTTCCATCATTACTGTCTGGAAAGATGGGATCACCGGGTAGCCACGGTGCTTCCCCACAATGGCCACCAGGGGGCAGCAGACACTCGGGGGTCCCGGGACCACGAGGCCCGGGACCAGGAAGCAGACCAAGAGCTCAAGGGAATGACTCCCTACTGGGATGCTCATGTTCTGGTGAGCACCACATCCTGGGATGGCCATTACCTCTACAGAAACCAACAACCTGGAGCAGAGTTTGGGTGGCACAGCCAGAAGGCACGATGGAGAAGTAGTCTATGGCTTTGCTGTCCAGGGTCTTGGGGTGAAAGAACAGTGACACACATTTCTTCTCCCCTGGGGGCACAATGCCTTGGCTAGTGGGACATGAGAAGCTTTGGTCTTTGGCCAGCATATCTTCAGCCATTTCAATCTTGAAGGGGGCGTTAACCTGTAGAGCCAGGGGTTCAGGGAAGGAAAGGTTCTAGTCACAGTTTGGGCGGTCTGTGCATCATACTGATGAAGCCATATGAGGGATCAGGGACAAGTGGTATCCATGCTGGCCTATGCAAGTGTTGGGTAACACTATGAGAAAGGGGCTACTGTGTTTACCCAGAGTGGGAGCATCTTTTCCTTCTCCCAAAGGTAGCATGAGAGCCAGCCTTAGGCCTGGGGTCAGGATGCTCAGTGGGCTACAGGACACGTGAACCCAGACTCCACTGAAAGGGGAGACAGCTGTTGACATCTCGTGTTCTAAGTTTGTGACATGCAAGGCTTTGGGACTGAGGGTGGGTAGGAAGGGGATCTGTAAGTGTACCCAGGCTTGGGGCCCCCGAGCCTTGCCCGTTCCTGCTTTTCTATCCCTTCCCAGTGCATACACACCGCTGATGGATTATACAGTCTGATTTGCCGCTCTGCGACGCAGCCCACGGAGACATAGCCGAAGTGTATCACCTTCTGGAAGCCTTCTGGATCCTGGTCCTCTAGCTGCTTGTGCCTTATGCTCACCAGCAGCTGTGCACATTTAGCTGGGGCAGGGAACGGGGAATGTCTTGGGGAGAACCTACCAGGGCCTCTACAGCTCCAGCTGAACAGTCCCTACAAGACGTTAGGTATCGTCCCGCCCCCGCCCCCACCCCACCCCGACTCCGCCCACACCGACCCACGACTCCGCCCCCGCCCCCACCCTTCCCCCGCCCCCGCCCCCACGGACACCCGCTTCCACTCCCACCCCCACCCGGGGGAGGGATAGTCTGTGATTTAATGGAAAATAAAGCCTAGGGCAAGTGGAAGAGCAAGTAGGAAGGCAGTAGGACCTGTGGGGGCACGCTCAGGGAGGGCTAAGGAGGCTGTCTGGTAGGAAGGCAGGCTTACCTGCAGCCTGTATGTGGATGCTGTTCTTCTGTTTGCCACTCTTTCCGTACCAGCACAAGGCCTCGACTTCATGGATGACAGCTATGAGGGGCTCAAAGGTCACTTTGATCTTACAACCCAGGCCTGGCTCCAGTAACCCCGTAGTGGGAAGTATCTGGAATGGGACTGGGACTTCCCAGGTGAAGAAGGTGGGCAGGTCCCTAAGAGTGAGGGGGTAGGTCAGGTCTTGGGGTCCTGCTGGCAGGAGCCTGTCTCCCCTGCTCACTACAGTTCTCCCCCCCCGGGGGCTGCTATCTCTACTTCAGGGTCTTCTCACCCCACATTGCTCAGACAGAACCAAGTCTCCACTGTGTCCCCAATGGCGCACATGGGCAGTTGCAGAGATGGCGGACAGACTAGCTTGTAGCAAGGCAAGCTGGCCTTCAAGGCCACACAGAATACCCCCTCTTCTTTTTCAAACCACAACTGGTCCGTGTATTCCTTCTGCAGGACAGGAGGTAGAGAAAGAGGCAGTTACCAGTGAGTGGCGTTCAGGTAAGAACCAGGGATCGTGCATCCCACTCCTGCTAAGCCAGCCAGCCCTCCAGTGAATCCCGGGCAGGAGACCTGGACTGTAGCCCACCATGTCAGAACTTCCTGAAGGCTTACATTGTCTTGGCCTCTGAGAAACAAAGCCATTTTTGTGGGAAACAAGGAATTCTGAGGAGCCAGGTGCAATGGCATTTCCCTGTAATCAAAGCTGCTCAAGAACCTGAGGCAGGGGGATCCCCTGAGCCTAGAGGTTCCAGGATAACCTGGGCAACATAGCAAGGCTGTAACTCAATATATTAAGCCTCAAAGAGGAACCTTGCAGGGAGTAAGGGCCTAATGAATCAGGAGCTTTCTGGGGAAAATTACAGCCTTCCTGACCCCATGCCCAATGGGAAACACCCCTTTATTGAACAAGATCAAGGTCTGAGCCTTTTTTGGGGTCTTCCTAAGCTGTAGATTTTTTTAAATTTTATTTATTTTTGTTTGGTTGGTTGATTATATTTCTAAGACAGAATCTCACTTTGTAGCTTGAACTTATTATATAGACCAGGATGGCCTTAACCTCAGAGAGATCCACCTGCTCCTGCTTCCCAAATGCAGAGTGTACAGGTGTGTGTGTGTGTGTGTGTGTGTGTGTGTGTGTGTGTGTGTGTGTGTGTGTGTAAATCCCTGTTGTTCAGTCAGTCCTCCTACTCTGAGGTCTCTGTGCTCTTGCCCTTCCCCACATTGCGTTGCTTGTCTGGCAGATCTTACCGCTTCTAGAGGTCGGAAGACAATGGGGAGTGTGAGTGCTATGCCTGGGCTCAGGAAGATAGGCTGTGGGATCATAGTGAAGAAGAACTTGGTCTTGGGAGGCCTGTGGAGAAGAGCCAGGTGGTGAGCACATCCGAGCTGGCCTCAGAACCACCAAAGGAAGCTGGAAGATTGAAGGAGCTCATTAAGGGGCCACACTGGAAGGGGACCTATGTCTTCCTCCTCCTTGTAACTTCATTTTTTGAGACAAGAGCTCATGTAGCCCAGGCTGGCCTTGAAATTGATATGTAGCCAAATGTGACCTCTGCCTTCTAACCTGTATCTACCTTCCTAGTGCTGGGATTTCAGGCTGGTTCCACCATGTCCAGTTTATACAATGTTAAGAGATCAAATCCAGGCTTTGTACATGCTGGGCAGTCTACCAAACATGCTACATATCCTCAGGTCCTTCCCACCATACACACATGTATGTATATGCATGTACACATATTCGTGTACACAGTTCAGATTTTTGCTTGGAGACAGGGTCACATGTAGCACAGGCTGGCCTCAAACTTGCCATATGAAGCCTTCAACTCCTCCTGATCCTCCAAGCATGTGCCACCATCCCTGGATCCCTACTCCTCCAGTTATTCAAACCAAGATTCATGTCTGTCTGTCTGAAGATGATGGTCGTGGAGAGAGCTAGGATGCATTGTTCTGACTTAAGAGGGACCCAGCAGCAGAGCACAGGAGCAACAGACTTTGAGGGTGTTACAAAGAACACGATGTTGGCAATGACTGCACCAGTGGCCTGGTAAGTGTGGGTGGAGCAAACACCTTTACAGAAATGCAATGTACAAAACCAACCTGAGAATCAGTCAATCGATTTTATGGTCACGCCACCCAAAACCATTGAAGAAATGGAAAAGGTAGGCAGGAATGTTCCCATAAAGAACACACTAGAACAAATGAATCACAGCAAGCACTTCCCAGCACTAAAGGAAAGACACTCCAGTTCTAAACTCTTCAGGAGAATACAGAAACACTCCCTGATGTAGACTTTGAAACAAGTGTATGTTATTATCAAAATCTAACAGAGGCAGAACAAAACTAGATGAAATTTAGTCAGAAACAAATAGTAGGAGGAGGAGGGGGTGGTGGGGGAGGAGAAAGGAAGGAAGGAGGAGGAGGAGGAAGAGGAGGAGGAAGAGGAGGAGACAATAACAATGTTGGAATTATCCAGATATGCATGATTAGTTTAATGCAGGAAGTTAGTGGATATGATTTACCATATGAACATAGGGAAAAGACAAAACAAACGATACCCAATTAAAACCTGTTAGGGGCTGGAGAGGTGACTCACTGGTCGAGGTCACTTGCTGCTCCTTCAGAGGACCCAAGTTTGGTTCCCAGCACCTACACGATAGCTCACAACTGCCTGTAACTTCAGCTCTAGGAGATCCAAGCCCCCCCCCCCTTTTTGGCCTCAAGGTCACCCAATACATATACATGCATACACACGCAGGTGTACACACATATGTAGATAAATAAAAGTCTTAAAAAACTTTTAAAAATATCAGAAAACCTAGCTAGTCGTGGTGGTTCATATTTGTAATCCCATCACCTGGGAGTCTGAGGCAAGAGGATTGCCACAAGTTCAAGGCCAGCCTGGACTATATAGTGAGTTCTTGGCCAGGCAGGCCTATGTTGTAAGATCCTATCTCAAAACAAACAAAAAAGTCAACAACCTTCAAAAAACTATCAACCAACAAATGACGAAGACAACTTTAAAGCACACCGCGTTTAGCCGGGCACAGTGACACTTATAGTGAAAGCACTTGAAAACCAGATGTAGGATGACTTAGTACTCTAATGTGTCATTTCCCAAGTTCATTCCTGTGTTCAGCCAAACCCCAACGTCTTTCCTTTAAAGTTCTCCAGGTAAATTGGGCAGTATTGTTTAAAGATGCCAACACACGTGGCAAATTTATTTGGGAAAAGCAAGACAGTCATTAGAACAGGAGGCAGGACAGTTGCTCTCTGCAAGCAGGAAAGTCCCACAATGTGGGTGCCAGTTAGTTGCTATTCTAGGGTTCTTCATCCTGCACCTGATTTGATATTCTTCTGACTTGATGACCTTTTAAAAGTTGTTTTGTTTTCTTTTTAAGAGGAATCCACTTTGGGAGTTTGAGGACTCAGGTGCTAGGTCCCTCCCTGGTCCCTCATTCTGGTACCTGTACTTTAACTTCTGGGTTTTGAGGGAGAGATTTTTCAGAATCAGGGTCCTTGTGGTCTCCTTCCCCAGTTCCCAGCCTTTCCAGTGCAGCTCCTCAGGGACCTCAATGCCCCAGATCACCCTCTTCTTCATATCCTGCTGCTTCCTCACGACGCATAATTTCCTGGACAGGGGATCTATAAGCTGTTCGGGTGGCACAGGAGAAGAAAGGCCCATCAGCAGGGTCAGGATGCTGAGACCCAGGAAACAGATCTGAAGATTTCCCAGCTCCACCCTGCTTTTAGCGCTTGAGGGATGATGAAGTCCCTTACTCACCTTTGGGCATAGTATTGCAGGATATATGATCACACTGTGAACCCCAAGATTGTGTTGTTTACTGGACAAACCTATTCCTAGTTATGGTGTAGCTCAGCCTTAGCACACACCTTTAATCCCTCTTGTTGGAATACAGACATATCCTTAGTACACATCTTTAATCCCAGACAATGAAAGTAAAGTTTGTAGAAGGAAGCACCCATGATGCTTAAAAATGATGTCTAATTTAGTGGCAGACAAAGCAACAAACCAGAGAAAGATTTGACAGAATAGGATACGCCCAACTCTCAAGAGGAGAGAGAAAGGAAAGAGAAGCCACTTGAGGGACAGTGCAGAAGGAGGGGGGCAGTTTTGTCAGGACAGTTATAGAGAGACAGGTTGCAGAGAGAAAACAAGCTAGACACAGTTGAAGACAGAATAAGCCAGAGAATGAGGAGGAGCCAGGAGATTAGAACAGATTGCCAGAGTTAGTTTGAGGTCAAGCAGAGCAACTCAGGAGAAGCTGAAAGAATCCAGTTTGAATCAGTCAGTGTGGCGAGGAGTTTGAGCTAGAACAGCTGAGTTGAACGAGCCAACCAGCAATCAGAAAGAACAAGAAAGGGTGAACTTCTTCAGCCGTAAGTCTCAGAGGCTGAAAACATTCTAGGCTTAGGTAAGATTGTATGAAGGCTATGGGCTTCCAGGACCAGGCCTAAGTTAGCAGACAGAGGCAGCAAGTCTCTGCGATGACAATTACATTAGGCGAATAAAAGTCACCTTTATAGCACTATAAACTAGTTCCCAGCACCCCGCCCCCTGCACTCGTCTGCCCAGGGCTCCATCTCGGGTGGGGGGGGGTGAGTGCCAGAGTGTATATGGGAAAGTCATTCCCCCAGACTTTCACCCTATTGTACTGTTACCGTGCCCCTACTTGGTCTGGTCATTCATGATCCACTACCCCAGCCATACCCCCACCTGGGTAGTGACACTGCTACTTCCCAGTGTGCTGGCACTCAGGCACGAGTCATCATTCATAGTGTTCACAGTACAGTCTCCGCTGTCCCTGGTCCTCATGGTGTGGCCTTGGTTTGTGTAGGTGAGAATCTAGCCAAGCCAGAAATTCTTACCAGATCCTCATAGGAGTCTGGAGCTGAGAGAGGAGCAGAGGAGGAAGTGAGAAAGAGAGTTGTTGGAGGAGACTCCCCATAGTTGAGATGGTGGAGAGGTTCGCTCTTTACTTTGACAAGCGCTATTGATATGAGGTGGCGCCGTGAGCAACGAGGCTGAACACAAGGCCCAGAGCCTTGCTCAGTGGCCTAAAGTAGCACTCCAGACGCGACATGCAGGAGGGGTTTTGGAATAAAGGCTGGTGCAGCCCCTTTCTTCTGTGGCTACACGTGACATTACCTGGTGCTTTCTGTTGCTGTAATAGACACTAGGACCAAAAGCAACTTGGAAGAGCAAAGGGTTAATCTTATCTTACAACTCTCAGGAAAGTCAGGGCAGGAATTCAAGACAGGAGCCTGGAGGAGGGAACAATAGAGGGGTGCTGCTTACTTGTTTGCTCAGCTTGCTAGTTTGTTTGTTTTTGTTTGATTTTTAGACACAGCCTCACTATGTAGCTTTGGCTAGCTAGGAGCTTTATATGTGGACCAGGCTTGACCTGAACTCTTAGGGATCCAATTGCCTCTGCCTCCCAAGTGCTGGGCTTAAAGGAATGCACCACCACACTGAGCAGTGCATCTTTTTTTTTAAAAAAA